>NC_134712.1:44124341-44427100 GCF_049634645.1 Pelodiscus sinensis | reverse complement strand
GTCTCTTTCACTTTTGTTTATAGTCAGATTAGTTTTCAGAATCTCAATGCTGAATTGCTTGTGTTGCAAATGTATTCCCAACACCTGAGATTTTATTGTGACTCTTGAAATATTTGTTGTTTTTCTGAAGGCTCCAGATTTGGGGAGGATTCCATGAAAACTCAGCTTTCATTTTTTAAAAAGAGTTTATTCCTCCTTGGTTGTAGAGAAATCCTGTAATATATAGGCTAAAATAATAAGAAAACAAAATGTTCCAAATACATATTTTTCTTTCATTATTTGAGAGGAAAAAATCTCATATTTTTCTGGGACCCGACTCATGATCGTTGGATAGCTGGGAGTGGCCATACCAAGCTTTGTTGTTTTTAAATAACTCTTCATTGGAAGGTATTTTTAATGGTTACTGGAAACATTTCTATTAGTCTCAGATTTTGTAAAAACATGTGTTTTTACAAAGTCTAAAATTTTGGATATAATTTGCATTGACAGTGTCTCTTTCAAAAACATTTCTGCACATAGGGAAAAATATTCTCATATCTATTACAAACACATTTAAGCAATTAATCTGTGAAGGACAATGACTAACTATACCTGACTGCTGAGACCTAAAGCAACTTCTCTTTAGAGTCAAGAAACAAAGAATAAATTGTTCACAAAGGTGATAAAATGCTGTTTTCCACATGCAATGAGCCTGTCAATGCAAAACAAGAGGAACAAACTAAATACCACTAAAGGACCTTTTCTGCAAGAAAATATTTCAGTAGTGTTACTGTCTCTAGCGAAACACCAAGGCTAAGTCTACACTATCGCCTCTTGCACAAAAACATATGCAAATCAGGTGAAGCATGGAATATTGCCGTGCCTCATTTGCATAATTAATGAGGCTCTTTTTTTGCACAAGAGGCTTTTGCGCAAAAAAACCCTCTTGTGCAAGAGCTGTTCTTCCACATATTTTTCAGGAAGAACGGCTCTTGTGCAAGAGAGGGGTTTTGCACAAAAACAGCCATCTACACGGCTCCTTTTTGCGCAAAAGTCTCTTGTGCAAAAACAGAGCCTAGTTAATTATGCAAATGAGGTGCAGCGATATTCCATGCTTCACCTCACTTGCATATTTCTTGTGCATAGCCCAAGTTATTTAGTAACAATAACTTATTTTGAAACAGCGCGTCTACCCTACAACAAAGCCTCAAAATTAGTCTAAGGCTGGCTTTCCTACTGTACACATGCTATCTCGATTTAGAACCCCAGGAGGCACTGGGAAGGAAGAACTTAGAATATCCCTGGCGAGGGGGTATTTCGAAATAGCAGCAGTGGAGCATCTACACACGCCTTATTTCGAAATAACTATTTCAGAATAGGCGTTATTCCTCGTAGAATGAGGCTTACAGATTTTGGAATAAACCATCCGTTACTTTGAAATAATTTCAAAATAATGGAATGGCTGTGTAGACGCTCACATTGTTATTTCAAAATAATGCTAGTTATCTCAAAATAACTGTGCCATGTAGACACACCCTAAGTAAAGTGTATAAAGAAAAATAGAACAAATACACCGTCAGTGTTCTTTTCAGATGCTGGATTTTGGGCTACTGCATGATCTCCTTATTTTAATGTGGTTGCGTTTAATGTTCTGATTCTGTAGTCCCAAAGCAAGTTTTCCAACTGACATCAGCGAAACCACACACGCAGGAGTACTGGCACCCTTTTTCTTACAAAAAAAGCACTGCTCATAAGTAAGGCCATCAAATTATTTAAAACCATCACAAACAATGGCCAGTTTAAAAATAGTCACAATTACAAGTCATTGTAATTGCAGTGTTAAACAATAATAAAATACCAGTTTAAATTTATTATACATTTTTCTAAATTTTTAAATAATATTTATTTCAATTACAACACAATACAAATTATACAGTATTCATTTTATATTATTTTATTACAAATACCTGCACTGTAAAAGATTTAAAAAAAAACTACAGGTTAAAGCATGAAGGGGCATACGAATATTGAGCATATCTGGTACATGAATAGTTTTCAATGCTAGATACAACAGTGCCATGTGAAGAGATGTCCTCACTTTCAGGTCTCATTATAAATAAGAAATGAGCAGTACATGTACATAAACTTGCTTGTCTGAGCGATTGTCTGAAGAAGCAGTAAGACTGAGTGCTTTTGTAGGCTTTAGAGTTTTCCAATTGTTTTTCAGTGCAGTTATGTAAAAAAAAAAAATCTACATTTATAGGTTGTACTTTCCAAAGGGATTGAACTATAGTACCTGCATAAAGTGATACTATTTGTGTATATGTTTACAATGCAAAAATTTTAATAAAATAATTAGGGCTGTCACTTAATACGTGTTAACGCCTACAATCAACACAGAGCACAATTAACGCATTAATTTTTTTAACATGTTACTCGTAGGCACTGCCCCCTTTGAAGCGCCGCTCTGGCATTTCAAAGGGGCAGCCCAATACAGCCCAGAATTGGCTGGGGACTCCAACTGATTCCGGGCTCTCTGCAGCGCTGTACCTTGGAAACACCACTGCAGCGTTTCCAAGGGGCAGCCCAACGTGGAGTCACTGCCCCTTTGAAACACCACAGCGGTGGCATTTCCAAGGGGCAGCGCTGCATGGAGCCAGGGTCAGCTGGGGACTCCAGCTGATCCCGGGCTCCATGAAGTGCTATCCCTTTGAAATGCTGCCGCTGCATTTCAAAGGAGCAGCGCATGTGATTAATTGCGCGATTAATCACGATTAAATTTTTTAATTGCTTGGCAGCCCTAAAAATAATAATATAAAGTGAGCACTCTACATTTTGTATGTGGTGTTGTAATTTAAATCAGTATATTTGAAAATGTAGAGAAATATCTAAAAATACGTAGAATACATTTAAATTGATAGTCAATTATTGTTTAACAGTGCAAGTAATTATGACTTTTTAAAATCTAGTTAATTTAATTTGTATTAATCACTTCAGTTCACTGCAATTAATTGGCAGATTACTTATATGCCACAAAATAATTTAAAATGTAAAAAATATCCTTATGGAGTTACTTGAGCCATGTTAGACCATCATAGACATATACTGCTTTTTTTGTTTTGTTATTTTGTTTGGAACTTTGTGCATTGTTTTGGAAGTTAATGCATTGATTAAAGGCTGTGTTTCTATATAGGCAAAATGTTTTGAATGCTGCAGGGTATTTTGGTTTTATACATTTACCCTCTCTCCTGGATCTGTTGTTAAATAGTGAATATTTAACCATCTTTAAGTCTTGTAGGTTCTTAGCCAATGATTAAAATGTGATTAAAATGTGATTTTCCTTTGTATCTTCTTGGGGATTGTCTACCAGGCAACAGACATATAACTTGCTTATTTTTCTCAAATACTTTTTCTAATTAGTTAATGTTTTTTGAAATGCTTAACAGTCCATTCTCTCCCCCTCTGGGGGAATGGGTAGATATTGAGGATTTCAGGCGTTGGCTAGTGGGGCTTTAAAGGCATCCACCTAACAAGACCCCAAAGTTCTATCATCTGTTTTGACACAGATATCCTTTGTGACTTTGGGCAAGTCACTTAAGACAAAATCCTGCTGCCACTGCAGTCATTAGCAAAAGTCTCTTTGACTTCAATAGGAGAACCACTGTCTGGTTTATTTGATGCAGGTAACCAGCATCACACTAGGGATGTTAAACAAATAACTGGTAAGCATACCAGTTAACTGGCCCTTGCTGCTCAACTCCTGTGGCAGCCAGCCACATTGGGCTGCAGCATCCCCAGCCACGAAGGGGCCAACAGGCAGGTGGCAGGATCCGTGGCAAGCTCAGCGGTGGGACCTCTCGGCCACAGCTGGACTCCATGATGACAGCAGGCCAAACGGCAGGCCCTAAGTTAACCAGTTAAGCAGTAATGTTTAACCGGTTAACTGTTTTGACATCCCTACATCAGACACCCTTGTTCTGAAGGGGACATGATGGTAGTGCTTTGTACATGGGCACGAGAGTGTGCCCTGTAGTGAATGAGAGGAACTGGAGAATGTTTTGGGAAAGGAGAGGCCAATACAGGAAGGATGAGCTCCACTTCAACCAAAATTGAATTAGACTAATGGCCTGTAAAATTAAAAAGACTGTAGAGGAATTTTTAAACTAAGGGCTGAGGGTGCAGATGAGCACATGGGTTGGCAAGAGACATTCCTAAGAAATGAATTTATTACAGAGGAAATTATATATGTTAGTAAAGAGGGTAAGGGGGAAAAGATGGTAAAGTAAAGATAGGAATTAAGGGTGGGACCTTCCTGGATCAGCACCCTCAGCACCCTGAGCAGTCCTGAATGACAGAGTTTGCTGGAATGAGGGCAGGTCAAGGCTTCCCTCCTAGCTGTTGGCCCTGTTCCCTGTGGTAGCCGTGCCGCCCATAGCCCTACTGAGGCTGTGTTTCCCATCTGGGCCGGGGCTACACTCCTGAGCACACTGAACCCAGTTGGAGCTGCACTTTCACTGCCAGCCTAGGCTGCATTCCTGGGCACCAGCCCTGCTGCCTCTAGCCCAAGTGAGGATACACTCCCCACTATACCGGCCTGGCTGGGGTTGGGCTGGCCCCAACACTTCCAGCTGGGAAGGCCTGCGCTGCCCGCTGTGCCAGTGGCTGTGGTCCTGGGTGGGGCTGTGTCCCTTGTCGTCAGCTCCAGCTGGCCCTGCATCCCCCAGCACACCAGACTTCACTCCCCACCACACTGGCCCAGCCTATTAACCTAGCCAGTCTAGGCTCTCTGGTCCAGCAATATCCACGTTCCCTATGGACCACAGATATTGCCGGATTAGAAAATCTCATATTTTAGAGGTTCAACCTGTAGTGAAAAAGTATTGGCAATCAAAAATATCAACGCCCTGTTAAAGATAACACATGAAGGCAAGCAACTGAACACTGACAAAATGTACAAATGCCTATTTTATGTCACTTCAGGAAGAGATGAAAAGATAACATTTCTAGATACCATAAATGACTTTGTCTTGGAGCAGCTAGTCCTGCGACTCACAAAAGGAGAGACAATTCCTGATCAAGTCTATGACTACACTTTCCAGTTTTAGTGCAAAAAGTCAGGTTTTTGCACAAAACCCATGCTAGTATCTTCACGGAAATCCACATTTTACGCTGAACCTTTACATTGGTGTAAAGATAAAACCACCCCAATGAGACTCTTTTTGTGCTGCTGCTTTTGCACTGCTGTGCCAGTGAAGTTGCTTTTGCCAGTCTAATTGCCCTTTCCTTTTAGCACTTTTCAATCACCCAAAAAACTATCGGTGAAAAAGCTCTAGAAATATAGATAGAGCCTTACACATAAGATGCACACGAGTTCTGGCCCAAAAACTGTACCATTGACTAACAGTGACCATAAAGTAATAAAATATAACATGTTTCTACAGAGGAAAATACCAAATAAACCCACCACAAAATAATTTAACTTCAAACGGGAATTAAACAAAAATGAGGATGCTAATTAAATACAAATTAAAAGGATCAATCATAAGGATGAAATGCCCTCAAATCATACAGAGTCTATTTTAAAAAACCATAACAGAAGCACAAATTAAAATGTATACCACAAATAAAATAATTCAGCATAGCTAAACAACAGAATAAAAGAGACTTAGAGGCAAAGGACATCCTTTAAAAATAGGAAGTCAAATCAGAGTGAAGAAAATAGAAAGATACATAAACTCTGGCAACTCAAGTGTAAAAGTATAGTTAGGCAGGCAGGCCGGCCAAGAAAGAATTTGAAGAGCAATTAACTAAGGATACAAAAACTAAATAGCAAAGCAATTTTTAAGTACATCAGAAGTATGAAGCTTGCCAAACAGTCAATGAGGCCAGTGGATTATCAAGATTCTAAAGGAGCAATCAAGCAAGAGACGGTCATTACAGAGAAACTAAATTAATTCTTTGCATTGGATTCTTTGCATTCTTTCACTGCAGAGGCTATAGGGAGATTACCACAACCAAACCATTTCTTTAGGTGACAAATCTGAGGAAAGTTCAGGTGTCAATATTGGAGGATTTTGAAACAGTTAAATTAAGCAGTAATAAGCCACCAGGGCCTGATGGTAGTCACCTAAGCGTTCTGAAGAAACTCAAACATGAAATTGTAGAACGGGGTGGCCAACCCGTTAGAGATGAAGAGCCAAAATAGCAGTGGATAAAGTGCAAAGAGCCACGTACCAGGGGAAAGATGTTGAGCAAAAAAAAAAAAAAAAAAGCAGCACCGTCCCAGGGCATAACGTCACAAAAAAAAGGAAAGGGGTGAGAGGGGCAAAGCTCTGGGAGGGAATTTGGGTGCAGGAGGAAGTAGAGAAGAGGATGCTGGCTCAGAGAGAGGTTGGGGAATGTTGCAGGTCCTGAGCAAGCCGCACGCTTGTAGCTGTGAGGGTGCAGGAGTTTGCGCTGGAGTGCATGAGGGGCTCAGGGCAGGGAGGCTAGGAGTATGATGGGCTCAGGACACAGATTTGCAGTGTGTGGATGGTGCAGGAGTGTTGTGGCAGAAGACTGAGGATGTGGGTCTGCAAGAGTTTGGGGATGTGAGAGGCTCAGGACAGGGGGTTCCAGTGTATGACAGGCTCAGGTTTGGGAACCGGGGGGTGTAGGAGTATTATGATGCTGTTGACCAGGCTTCATTTTTAAATAAAATATGTCAAACACAACATATTTCAGCATTGTCTTTATTTATGAGAGAGGCAGGGAGCCTGTTTTGAGTCAGGGGTCACTGACCCAAAGAAAAGTCAGTCGGGGCCACACAAGTGAGATGTAAAAAACAACCCCTCCAAAAAACCCCAAGCCTCACTAGTGGTCCCAACTGTGCTGGTGGACGCAGAGGACAGAGTGCTGGGGCAAGCTGCTGGTGGGTCCTGGGGCAGATGGAAGGGTGCTGGGGCAGGTGGCAGGTGACAGGTTGCTGGTGGGGGGAGGAAGTCTAGCCAGGGGGAGGGGACAGGGTCAGCTCGGCCGGTACCAGGGGATCCTGGGTCAAAGGAAGCGTGCAGGCTGCTCTTCCCCTCCCCTAAACAGCTCTTCCTCTGCTCCCCACGACAGTCGCGTGCTTCCTGAGAAGTTGGAGCTGGCATGCAGTACCGGGATTCCTACTCTTCCCCTCCCCCACACTCTAACCCAATCCTCATCCCCTTCCCTCCCCCAGAGCCAGGCTCCCCCACCACTCTAACCCAATCCCCCTCCTCCCTCAACCTAATGCCTGGATCCCAGATCTGCCGCTGCTACCACCATGTGCGTCTCCCTCAAGGCACTGGGGCGCGTATGTTAAGCGGCTGGCTTTGAGGAGCATGTGCTGGCTGGGATGCCATGCGTACTCCCTGCCCCCTCCCTTCCCCCAGTGCCAGGCAGCTCCCCCCACACTGCACTAACCCAATCCTCCCATTCAACCTTATGCCTGGGTTCCGGAGCCAGACCACATGCGTCTCCCTCCAGACACTGGGGCGCATATGCTGCACGGCCGGCTTTGAGGAGCATGTGCTGGCTGGGACACCATGCGCCCTCCCTTCCAACCCAATCCCCTTTCCTTGCCCTTCCCCAGAGTCAGGCACCCCCCGACTCTAACCCAATTCCCCACTCCCCCCCAATCCAGGCACCCACCGCTCTACTCCAAACTCTCTCCCCTCCCTTCTCCCCCGAGTCAAGGACCCCCTGTTCTAACCCGGAACTGGAGCCGCCGCTGCTGTCACCACTGCTGCCACCACTACCACCATGCACCTCTCCCTGCAGGCATGGGGCACATGCACTCAGTGGCTGGCCTTTAGCATGCGCTGGCTGGGCCTCCGAGCACAGAGTGCCAGCCATGAGCACGCTCTGGCTGGGACGCCAAACACAAGAAGGAGGGATAGGAAGGACATGAGCACAAGCAGAGTGGCAGCCGTGAGCACTCACTGGAATGCGGCTCAGAGTGGCCTGGCCATGAGCAACCTTGTGCGCAGTGGCCAGCTTGACGATAATTTTTTAATAAAAAAATGTAATTGGGAGCCGCAATTTTTTCATCAAAGAGCCGCATGCGGCTTGCGAGCCACGGGTTGGTAACTGCTGTTGTAGAACTACTAACTGTGCTAGACAAACTATCACTTAAATCAGCTCTGTATCAAATGACTGAAAGATAGCTACTGTGATGCTCCAGAGATGATCCTGAGAATTGAAAACTGGCAAGCCTAACTTCTGAACAAAGTAAACTGGTGGAAACTATAGTGAAGAATATAATAATCAAGACACATATACAAACATGGTAGGATGGGAAAGACTCATTGCTTTTGTAAAAGAAAGTCATGTCTTACCAAACCATTACAGTTGTTTGACAGGGACAACAAGGATTTGGACAAAGGTGATTCAGTTGGTAGTGTGTGGTTGGACTTTTAGAAAGCAATACACCAGGCTCGCCAAAGGCTTTACGCAACAAAAGGAGTCATGGCATAAGAGGAAAGGACCTCTCATAGATCAGTAGCAGGTTAAACAGTAGGAAACAAAGAGTATGAATAAATGGTCAGTTTTATAAATACACACCATATAATTTGCAAGCATCTCACCCTTATGATTGTTTCTTTTAATTTCTATTTAATTAGCATCCACATTTGAGAGGTAAATAGTTGGGTCTCTTAAAGATCTACACCTGGCACGCGCTGTTTAGCATAATCATAAATGAACTGGAGAAGATGGTAAGCAGAGAACTAGCAAAATTTGAAAACAATACAAAATTACTCAGGCCAGGTCTAGTCTAGATCCAAAGGTCAGCTTAAAGTATGCAACTCCTGCTATGTAAATAACAAAGTTGGAGTCAACATACCTTAAGCCGAACTTGGCGCTGTCTTCATAGTGGGAGGTCAACAGGAGCATTGACTCAGTGGCCTTTAGGCCACTCAATCCAGAGAGGGAGTTCAAGGGGCTTCCAAGGGCCTCTCACTGCCCTCACCAGCAGTCAAACTAGGCACCCCTCAACAACATCCTATTAACATTTATTTTATTTAATAAACAATGGTTCATAATCATGTTACATCATCCTCATCAGGTGAAACCTTTTTCAGAGTACACAGTGGCACAAATCTATACCTGCAACGTCACTTTCATTTAAAGACAAGACTTCAAATTAGGTGCAAGATTGCAGGGATCCTTTGTTATCTCACACCCACTTCTATGTTTCACTCTAACAAGTCAGGGGAACCTCCCAAATCACTGATCAGCACATTGAGTCTATATTCTTATATAGTAGTTGCCAGCACCTTGGACTGCAGAACAGACAGCACTTTGAAACTAAGCTTGCCTTGCCTCACCAGCATCAGCTTCAGACAGTTGTTGCCAAAGGCAATAGGAATGGACTAGTGAAAAAGACTTTTGGAGTTTGTCTACACTACAGAGAAGATCGAAGCTTCTGCTGTTGATTTTCCAGAGTTCGAATTAGTGGTCTAGTTAAGACAGGTAATTCAAAGTGAGAGGAGCACTCTGGTCAATGCCAGTAATCCTGCTTTCATGAGGAGTAAGGGAATTCGAAGGGAGAGTGTTCTTTCTTCAACTTCCTGCAGTGTAGACAGTGCCAAAAGTCAAGTTAAGGTTCTTCAACTTCAGCTTCACTATTAATGTAGCTGAAGTTGCGTATCTTAACTCGACTTTGTCCTGTAGCATTGACATACCCTTGGAGTGGGATGGGTTTCTAGAGTACATTTACTAGTGTTTCGTCAAGCCTACTTTTGAAACCCCTATCACGGGAGATACTGAAATCCTGACTGAACAACACATTAGCAAACTACAATACGAAACAATCCTGCACTGGCAGAAATATGACCTGACTAGCGGGAGTTACCCAGCATTACTCGGGAAAGTGGAGGAACAAAATTTAGAAAAACAGTAGTCCATTATTGTTTTTTGAATGGTAGAAAAGTTGCACTGAGTTCTATAGGGATTAAAATATATTTAAAAAAGTATAAAACAACTAATTTTACATGTTGTCATGAAAAACATTATTATGAACTTTGTTTTGTTTCATTGTTCTTAACAAATATGTACAAAATTTTTCCACTTCCAACTCTTGAACACGCAGCATAGAGTTGTCCATGTGAAAAGCAAGATGTCTCCAAATCAATTCTAACTACTTTAAGTGGCTGTCCTTGCACTTTGTCAATATACATTGTTGAAATATAAGTTGACAGTTGATATAACTGAGGTGAAGAGCCTGAGGGGAGGGAGGGAGAAGGGAGCTGCGTGCCTGCCGTCGGCGCCCAAGCCCGCCCTCCACTTCCTTGTCCCTCCGCTGGTCTTAGTGAGTGACTGGCCCTGCCGCTTCCCCCGGAAAACTGTTTTTCCCCACACTGCCAAGCTCCGTGCAGCCCTGGGGAGAGGCGTCAGTCTCTCATCTCTTCTCTCCCACAGTACCTTAAAACCTTCTCCTGGACAAAAGGCTATCCCATGCAAAGTTTGGTTGTGGTAGCTCTTATAGTGTCCAAGTTATTAGTGCACAAACATACAAACATTCTCCTTTATATATTAGATAAGTTGTTTCTATCACTGTTATGACTCTATGATTTAATAACAGTTGATTTTCATGGCTGCAGGCAGGGATCTATAACAAAACAGACTTTTTAAAAGGCAAAAGAAAAAATGGAAAGAGATGGCAATGGCAGATAAGAAGGAAAACAACAAAGGGAAGAAGAGGACTGGTGTTTACACATAAAGGAATGTGGCCATATGGTTAATGAATTGGACTGGTAATCTGGAGAATTAGGTTCAGTTCCCAAATCTAACATATACCTCCCAGGTGACCATGGCAAGTCTTTAACCTCTCCACACCTCAGTTCTCCATCTGTAAAATAGTAGGCTAAAGTCAGGAAATGCACTTCAAAAAGAAAAACTTTGTCAAAGGTGCCCAGAACACTGAAAGGGCTCTCTTTTATTGTATTTCATGATAATCCAAATAAATAACAGAGGGTGCTTCTAAACAGCAGGGCTTAACTTGAAATAAGCTACACAAATTGAGCTATGTCAATTGCGTCGCTTATTTCAAAATAGCTTATTTCGAGTTTTGGTGCTGTCTAAACAGCACTTATTTTGAAATAGAGCACTCTTCTTCCGACTTCCCTTACTCCTCGTACAATGAGGATTACAGGAGTCAGAGTAAGAGACTACCAGCTTTGACAGTATTTCGACATTATTTCGAAATAACTGCCTGCTCTGTAGACGTGGACTAAATTATTTTGAAATAATGTTGCTGTTTAGACTTACCCTAAACGAATAGGAATGCAATCAGATACAACAGAGATGAGACTCTATAAGAACCCATATTAAAATTAAAATACAGTAAAACTCCGATGGTCCAGCATCTGACGGTTCGGCACTCCTGATGGTCCGGCACCATCAGGAACCCGGAAGTGCTCCGGGCAGCCAGACCATTGGAGCTGCTCTGGCCCCAGCTCTCCCGATTCAGCCGCTGCTAAAACTGACCAGCGCTGAATCCAGGAAGCAGGGGGCAGAACAGCTGGAGTGCTGCCGGGTACGTCCAGTAGCGCTGCCCCTCGGGGCTGCGGGACCAACCCAGCAGCACCTCAGCTGTCCCGGATTCAGCCACTGCTGAAATTGACCAGCGGCTGACTCTAGGAAGCCCGAGACAGAGCTGCTCTGCCCCAGCTTCCTAGAATCAGCCGCTGGTCAATTTCAGCAGCAGCTGACTTGGGTACACCTGGGACAGAGCAGCTGGGGTGCTGCTGGGTTGGTCCCCGCAGCGCCGAGGTTTGGCGTTACCAGACCAACCCAGCAGCCCCCCAGCTGCTCTGTCCCAGGTGTCCCGATTCAGCCGCTGCTGAAACTGACCAGGGCTGACTCCAGGAAGCCCGGGGCAGAGCAGCTCTGCCTCTGGCTTTCTGGAGTCAGCCGCTGATAAGTTTCAGCAGCAGCTGACTTGGGGACACCTGGGGCAGAGCAGCTGGGGTGCTGCTGGGTTGGTCCAGTAGCGCCGCTCCTCAGTGCTGTGGGACCAACCCAGCAGCCTTCCAGCTGCTCTGCCCCAGGCGTCCTGATTCAGCCGCTGCTGAAACTGACCAGGGCTGACTCCAGAAAGCCCGGGGCAGAGCAGCTCTGCCTCTGGCTTTCTGGAGTCAGCCGCTGATCAGTATCAGCAGCAGCTGACTTGGGGACACCTGGGGCAGAGCAGCTGGGGTGCTGCTGGGTTGGTCCAGTAGCGCCGAGGAGCGGTGCTGCGGGACCAACCTGTCAGCACCGCAGCTGCTCTGCCCCAGGAGTCCCCAAGAGCATCTGGGGTGCTGACAGGTTGGTCTCACGGCGCCAAGGGTCGGCGCTACCGGACCAACCCAGCAGCACCCCAGCTGCTCTGCTGCAGGCACCCCCGATTCAGCCGCTGCTGAAACTGACCAGCAGCGGCTGAATCGGGGACTCCTGGGGCAGAGCCGGACTATCAGAAGGGAGGGCTATGAGGGGGTCTGGGGTAGCATCCTCCCACCCCACCCCAGACCCCTCATAGCCCCCCCTTCTGATAGTCCGGCATATTTGATAATCCGGCACCCCCTGGGTCCTAAAGGTGCCGGATTATCGGAAGTTTACTGTAATATTGTTTTCAATTTTCTTAGAGTGGAATATTTAGGTCTTATCCAAAACCATTAGAGCTAATAGGAGCCTTTTGAGTGATTTCAGTGGGCTTTAGATCAGTCCCATTTTCTGTTTTCATCCTTGGAATAGCCAAAATTGAAATTGAACAGATTTTGCTCAGATGTCCCTATAAAATTCAGCTCTTGGCTGAAACCAAGTATGAAAAGTTTCAGTCCAAACAGGAGACTTATAGATTGTTGTGGATGTGAAATCTGGAGGATGAAAAGCAAGTTCGCATTGAATCTTAGTGCAAGCATTTGTTACAGTTCTAATTTGCAAATTTTTGTGGGTTGGAAGATCCTTGTGGAAACTGTAGTTGTTTTTTTCTGTTCTGCCACTTGCTCTTGAGAAAACTGTATACTTCAAATAAATTATGTTTTGGTATTCTTGATGAGAAGTTTAGAAAGCTTTTAGAATATTTACCTAAAATTAAATATAATTTACATACTTATTATTGTATTATTATTACTATTATTATTGTTCTTTGTTGAAAAAAACTCTTAGCTTTTAATAGCATTTTTCATCTTTAGCTCTCCATGTACTTTAAAAAAGAAGGCAAACAGCAGTGTTCCCACTTTACGCAAGGAGAATCTGAAGCAGGGAAAAAGGTAAACTGACATGACCAAAATTACAGAAAGGAACAGTGAGAATATAAACCAAATCTGCTAACTCCTAGAGCAGAGCGATAGCCCCTGGATGAAATTGCCTCTCCGCTTCCATTTGAAAGCATAAGCAAGATTCAGTGAAAAATTAATAATTATATATATATATATATATATATATATATATATATATATATATATATATATATATATAGTAGAACTAAGCTATAGCAGAATCAGAATACAGCACTTCTTTGTATCAGTCTGAAAACTAAAAAGCAGAACACATTTTTCAGATTATAAAGGAGCAATGAGAAATGGCCCTTTCTGCAGTGATCTGAATCATTTTTGCAGATTTAGCTATTTTAATATTATTACTATTACAGGTGCAGTGGCATGATCTTGTAATCTCAGCTACTTGGGAAACTGAGGCTGGCGGATTGCTCAGGGATTCCAAACTATGGCATTCTATGCCAATCAGGTGTCTGCTACCACTGACAGCTTCTCCAGAGGGTAGCTGAAAGATTGGCCAAAACCGATGTGCTGTGACCGTCTTTCTCTCTGTGAGGGCTGATGGACCAATCGATCGAGGTGATATCAACTAACTATAATATAATAGTTTTATTGTGTAGACAGAGCATTAATTTTATTTGAAGTTAACCAAGAAATTACATCATGATAGATCTGTGCAACATCCAAACCACTGCTTGTAAATAAACTGCCACAAATTCAGCTTCGGTTTCATGGGGAAGACAGAGGACTACACAGCTTTGCTACTAGCACATCAAGCAACACAATGATAGAGCAGGGAAGGGTAGCATAATAGGATTGTCACCCAAGGAATAAGACACAGCACAAAAGCAAAGACAATTTCTCCCTAGAACATTGTTTGAAAATCCATTGATGACTATCAGAGAAGGGGGAGTTCCCTTCCATAAAAGGGATGTTTACTTCTCTGTTTCATTACCAATCCATGTTATAAGTACTTGTCATTTTCCCTTTCCCCCTTAACTGCAAACAAAACACATGGACTTATCCTACAGCATGTAGGGTCAGTGTGTGCCATATAAGCACAGCCCTAAAGGAAAGGATGGGGGTGCAGTTGCACCCTCTCAGGGGAAGCTGAGGAAGGGATTGTGGCACACTCTTTACCCAGCTCTGTGGTGCACAGACAGCATGATCTGCAGGCCAATTGGGTGGCAGAGACAGACCCACCTCCTCCCTCTGGCTTTGATGTACCAAACACTCTCTAGAGTACATGAAGGAAACAGCCCTGTGCTCCTGCCAGTATGCAAGAACTGACAAGTGCAGAGGGAAGAGAGATACTTTACCCTACCCTTCCTTCCCCACTTGCAAATCCCTCACAATGGCCAGTAGGAAGGTGGCCCATAAAGAACCAGAAAACCACTCAAAATAATCTTCCTCCACATTACAAAAAGCATATGCTTAATTTATCTGATATCATGCACCATAATGAACACTTCCATTGCTTTCGACTGAATCTTCTACAGAAAATAATGTGACTCATTGTTTTAGCCAAACTTCCACTGTAGTAATAATACAAGATATTCGCTTCTTTTCATCTCAGGATTTTAAGGCATTTTTCAAATGCAGGACCTAAACCTGCAATACATAAAATCTGAGACCTGATCCTGCAAGGTTTCTGATTGCCTCTATTGTAAGGCTCAATGCCTTATAATCAATCAGATCCTTTCCAAATCAGACCATTAAACCTATCTGTGGAATCAATGGAAGATTTGGGTCTGCAAAAAATACCAGATCAATTCCATTAGTTAATTATGTTGTATAACATCCTAAGACGTATGAAAGAATTACTTCACCCATGACTAAAAGGCAGTTCACTTCTCAAGTGGAATACAGTAACTATTGCAGGAAAACCTTACCAGTATCCAGTTTCAATCAACAGGTAAAATTATAGAACTACATGTTTCTATTTCTATAAATTGTCAATATTAATTCTTCCCAGAAATTTGTTACAATGTAATTGTCTTTACTGTATAGTAAAATGGCTTATCATGAATTATCATCAACAGAAGAATGAATGAATAGCTGCCACGTGACTAATAAATAAAGGTTCCAAATAGCACGGCCTCTCCTTAAAAGATAAAACTGTGAACATAATTACTTTTAAAATCAATTTCTGCAGCAAGCAAAACCATGTTTGAAACTCCAACTCTTCTTTGTACACACTGAAACCAAATCTGTCATCTGACATATCAGAGATAGCAAACCAAACATACTCCACCTGCCCCCTCACATTATGGTGAGTGGCAGGGAGTGGAGATGGAAAATGGGACAGGCAATAAACTGTAATCCAATATGGAGGGGTGAGGAGCATTCATGCTTAAACAAGAATATTAAAAAGATATGTTATATTAAGTATCTTCAAACAACATTAAGAATAAGTAGTCTTCTAGGATTTTAACACCATAAAACAATCATGAATTAAGTAAATGAAGAAGAAAGACTTTAAAACTGAGAGAACAGATACAGGTTAAAATGTTTTGAAATCTATATAATTCACTATTTTATCTTTATAAACTCTTACAACTGAGCCTGCTAAGTGCATAAGCAGAGTTAAGGTGCCTAGAGCAAATACTGACCTTTTTAGATGGATTCAAATAAAATTGACAAAGAGGCATAAATCTTAAACCACTTAAAGAAAATAGTATACCCACTCTGAGAAAACAACAAATTACAATGTATTAATCTCACCATATTTTACTGTAGGATGGCCTCCTAAGTGATGGAAGCTGGATTTTAGGCAATAAAATCAATATTTCTTTTATAAAGTTCTTATGAAATAAATAGTTTAATACACTGCAGTTTGCTATGTTTATCTTGCTGTGTTCACAACATACTTTGTTTAACCAAACCTTTTCTTTCATAAAACTGAGAGCTACTAATTGATTTGTTGTTCAAATACTAGAGAACTGATCATTTGTAACAGCAGATGGGATTCATTTTAATTCTAAACAATTCCCTCCCATTAAAACCATATAAGCCCTAAAGAACTAATATATGAGTTGGACTGTGTAAATTATTTGGGATAGGGACCCCTTTGCTTTGTGTTTGCATATTGCCTGACACAATGGGGATCGATCCAGGACTGGAGCCCCTGTGCACTCCTGTAATACCAATAAAAATAACAACATTCCCCTCCAGTATGTTACTCTGTTAGTATTCTTAAATACAGCAATGATGTTTTGAATTATAGCAGGCAATGCAATAATCCAAGCAATAATCTCCACTCATATTTCATAGTCACATTGAAAGGAAAGCCAATTCACTGCATAATACCATCTGCCTTTTATGATGGAAGAGTGTGAAAAGCCTTCCATTAGCTACCAGAGCCATGACTTTCTGATTAACCTCAATGTATACCAATACTGCTGCACAATGCTAAATGTATTAATGTATGCATTCATCAGAAGCCTTTATACATCAATTTCTTTGTACCTGTTTTTTTTCTAATTAACCACTAACTATACTACATTATATCTACATTCTCTACTGAGTAATATACCTCATCCAGCTAGCTACACCCACCATTATTGTTAAGAAATGGTTTATCGGCATCCTTTTATAAATATACTCACAACTTCAGTGGATATTTTGTGCGAGTAAGAGGTGCGTACCTGGGCCCTTAAAATGCTTGAATGTAATGTATAATGCTTGTACATAAAAATAATACGAAGGACCTATCAAGTTCCTTTCCGTAAACATGGAAGCGTATGATGTCATGAACACCCTGAACTGCTTTTTCCATGTAATTTCCGGGCTTGCTCCATAACAAGCTCTCAGTATGATACTGCATAGCACTTGCATTCTAATTAAGTATTCTATTTGAAAAGCATATAAAGGTGAATAGGCATGTTTTCTTCCCATTTTTTTCTTCCCTTACAATTACAAGCTGAAGAGTTAAAATAATGAGTTTTTAAAATTTCGAAGGAGACAACACGGAGAGATGAAAAGGTCATGTATTAAAATTCAGCAGGAATTGGACACTAATTGTAAAGTTTGTTAAGAATGAAAACAAAGAGGCTCTCAGTTGCTTGTTACCATGAAAAAATGTTACTAACTAGACTGTATTTCTATGAACTTCTGATTCTACTGTGTCTTGTACCATGATAAGCATTTTAACTGTCACACTTATTTAAAAGGAGGGAAGAGAGAAAGAAGGTTGTATTGTTTTAAGGTATTGTTCATGTTAAATAGGACTCACTTTAAAATCCCCTTAGGGAGCCAAGCATATATATTTAGCAACAGAGGACAGAAAATATAGCATAACAGTCTGCTTTAGAAAAGAGATGATGAACCACACTTTTCCTTCTAGTATTTCCAACAACACTGATGCAGCTTGCGAGACTAGACATGATCCTGCAAACACTTCTTCACCTAGTCCTCCTTACTCACATAGATGCAATAACTTGGATGGGGATATTCATATGAGTAGGAGTAGGCAGAATGAGAGAATTGGGAAAGAAATGTGCTGTATAGATCCTTCTCTTTTGATCTAGGTAGTTTGTTTCAATGGGTTTTGATTCCCACACCCCATCTATTAAAAAGATGAAACTGTTCTTAATGCAATATAAACAAAAATAATTACAGAAATTCTTCAACTGTTGAAAAATGTCAGCTTTAGGAAAATTGTTATCAACATTACAAGTTTAAGGAACACATTCTACCCTTTAATCTTTGTAACTATCTATGAGTGTTAAGAGTTCTGCTTGCAGATTTTTAACTGGGATATTGCCAACAATCACTAGAAGTGTTTAGTATCTAATAATGCAAGAAAGAGTATACATAACGAAGACCCAGTGGGAATAAAACTGTTTCCCTGAGAATTCTATTACCCTATATATTGTTTCAAAGGGGAAAATCCAGTTGGGCTATTACAGGAATTTTAGATAGAAAGATATGTCAAAATTTGTAGGATAAAATCTTAATTTTAAATATTTTGTTAATAAGACTAAACTAAAAATTTAGGGAACACTGAAAACCTTTGGTGCATAATCACTCACACAAGTAGACCTCAGATTTTGATGGCAGTACTTATATGAGTAATATGGAATTAACAATCTGGACCTTAATCCTAAACTTTGATCCAAGGTGACACCTTAGAAAATGATCTCCAAAACTCCACAGATGATCAGAAAACTCTGAAAATGAAAGCTAAAATTCCCTACACTAGCCTTACATAAACAGTAGATGTCAAATATTGTTACTCAAATGCGTTCATGAATTCTTTGGGGAAAAAAGTGGATTTCCAGCCCTCCATTATCTAAATCCACTGCTAAATGTGTATTGACATCAGAAAGAGGGGGTGTGAGAGCAATAATATGATTAACATAATAAATAAATTACATTTTCATTTCTCGCTCTGATCTACACCATACTCAGCTATATCTACATATTAAAACAATATGTACCATATGAAAGTCATCAGTGACATTCATGTTTCAGAAATTACACTTCAGCTGTCGCTGAAAGCAGGACCTTCACCCACTTCCATCTGGATGTTTAGCAAGAACAAGCTTTACAAACAACCCAGTAAATTTAAAATGAATGGTCATACCAATAATAAACTTCCTCTTTTTGTCTTAGAAGACAATATCTACATTTAACCACTTTGAACACCATTAGCATCTCTTGAGATGTGTTCTAGCTCAGTCTTACAAACTCAAGTTGGAAAACAAGAAACCCATCATTTCTATACAAATATTATTCACCACCTAAAAATGTTAGACTATACGAATCAGAAATACAATACCAAATAGAATGATCCATGTGTTCCAATGCTCAGTAGCTATCATCAGCATTTTCTCCAAAATTTACTATAATCAGAGAGTATAAAAATTAAAAAATTCTAAATTCACAAGAAAACCCAATTACTATAAAAATAATCACATCACAATCTGTTTTCCAAATATATGTGTTCAGTGGCACTGAATTGAATCAAACTGGCACTAGATCTTTAAGGCAACCTAATTTCTTTGTGTATTTTAATGGATCTTGGAATGAATTTGTCATACTCCATTTTACGGATTTATTATGGAGTGTAAGTAGTTTATGGGTCTGATGCTGACACACAGAATTGTATGGCACAGTGTCACCATATTGTTGCCAAGTCCTTTGCCTCATATTCTCTTCTGCTTTGTGATTGAGGCGTCTCTCAATATTACAACAATAGACAACTGAAAGCTATGAGGAAATGAAATACCTTGGAAGTGGAATATGTTTCGTTTCAGGAGCAAGGGGAGGGTCAGGATATGGGACATCTCTAAGGAAAGAGAGAACTGTTCCCCTCTCTCCAGCTTTTCCTTCCTTGTGGTACTGTTCTTCCCCTGCTATTTTTCATATACAAGAAAGAGAGGAAATGAACTGGCTTCCCTTCTTTCCTTGAAAACTTCCCTCATCTTCTAGTTGGCCTTCCCTTAGTGCCCCCACTAGATGACAGCATCCTCTCTCTCCCATCCCACCACAACTCCATCTGCTGCCCATCTCTCCAGCAGAAGCAGAAGTCTACAGAGGGAGAAGGAAGTTCTTCTGAAGCTGAAAAGTCTTTTATATCCCCAGAAGGGGGCCACAATGGAAAGACAGGAAAGGATGCATAGACCTGTCTCCTCTCTTCCTCATTGCTTTATTTTATATCCACCAATGAAAGAATGAAGTTAACAAAGTAGTGATATAGTGGAGGATGTGGTTGAGAAAAGAATCAAACAGTGCATGTCAGCTCAAAAGAATGGGAGAGACATCAGGGGGAAGGAACAGAGTAGCATTGCATGTGAGGAAAAATACTATGGGATATGAAGAAAATTGCTAGGAGTGTTATTATTTATAATGCAGTAACCTCCAACAGCTGCAGTTGGGATCATGGTTCCATTATACTACACATTGTACAGATAGAAAGATATGGTCCCTGTCCCAAAGAATTTACCATCTAATATAAGGGTGGGCAGGGGGGAATATTAAGGGAAGAGATAAGGTATGTGAGTGTTGGAGATATTGGTGGTGAACAAGAGTAACCGGACATGGCAGGGGGAGAGCTCTTGGCCAAAGATACCAGTAGTTTTCCGTGGTTAGGAAATATTAATGATGTCATGGAAAGACCAGGATTGCATGGGGAGAGATACTGATGAAAGGAGGAAGACCAGGAATGTGCACTGGGAGAGAGAGCATGAGAAATTTACACTAGGAGGCTGTGTATGGTGGGGCAAACTCTCATTGATGGAGAGGGAGAGTATTGTACTTGGATCAATGGGGAGATCTTCTGGTAGGGAGAAACCCAGATTATGTGTGTGGGAGGAGTGAACTTGGGTATGAAGAGAGAGACCTGTATTCTGGAAGGGGAGGGAGGGAGATCCTGGAGGAACAGAGCAAGAGGCAAGACTGTTCAGGGGAAACCAGGAGAGAGAGAGAGAGAGAAACAGAGAGAGAGAGAGAAACAGAGAGAGAGAGAGAGAGAGAGAGAGAGAGAGATCGGAACATGGACTCTGTCATGGTGAAGGAGAGTGAGGGGATGGGCACACTGATAATGTATCTGGGAAGAGATTTTTTTGTGCATGAGACCAGGTGTGTTATAGGAGATCTTGGATGAAACAGAATTGGTATGAGGTACAAATGTGTTTGGGGTTGGGGAGATATGGTACAGGGACAGGAGTGTATCTGAGGGTGATTTCTTCACTGTGGGGAGGTAGCAGTAACACGTGTCAGTGTGTGCCAGCTAGAGGAACAAGAGTTTTTGACAGAAAAAAGGGGGTATATGTGAAAGAGTGAGGAAAAAAAGATGTTGAGGATCATATTTCTGCTAGAAAACAAGAGCTCAGGGAATAATAGTGTGTGGGTGAGAGAGTCTGGAAACAGGAACGAACGGTCTGTATGGTCTGTGTGTGCAGCAGAAAGTTCAGAAAGCTGAACAGACGGGAGGGAGGCAAGTGAGGAGTATGAACAGATAATAAAATGAGCAAGAGAAAAAAGAGAGGAAGGTGAAGGATTAGAGTAGATGGGACAAACGAGAAAAAAGTATAATACAGTACTGAAAAAAGAAACCAACGTGGAAATGATGCACAAAAGGATGCATCAAGATACACCATGAAAAGAAAAAATAAGTGAGGAAAAATAGGCACAAAGGAGACATAGTAACAAATATTTCTAAAGGAAAGCATAATGTAAAAAATTAAAAACTGAGAAAGTGGGATGGATTAGAATAGGGGCTGGAAATGAGGAGGCATACACTGAAATCTCATTATGGCAGAAAAATTCCTAGGGCTAGCCCACCTTGGGAAGCTATTTGGTTTAATTCATTTTGATACATTTAAAAAAAAATTCCCCTTCTTGGTTCTCCCCACCCTCCAACTTTATTGGCACCTAAATAACATTTAATTGGCCATTTCTAGTTACCAGCACTTAGTTATGCTTAAATGAGAAAGAGACCCGTTTTGTGGCTAAATATTTGAGGAGGAAATATATAACACATCAAGTTTCCCTCCCCTCTGCCCCTACGTTAGAACCTCTTTCATTCATTCTTTCTCTTTGTTAAAAAAAAAACAACAAAGACTGCAAGACATCTGAAGTCGAAGGTATCCCTACAGCTGTCTGGGTATTATATACCCTAGTTCCTTGTATTATGCCACTGGTGTGTGTTGAGGGATTCGTTTCTTCCCTAGGCGAGAGGCATATGCCCCCGGCACAATGATGTGGTTTAGCGCTGGGGCTGCCGAGGATAACGGGATTCTCAGGCTAACAGGCATCCGTCAGACAAGGGAAACTCAAACCCGAGAGCTGGCTGCTGCAGGAAAGCAAAGCCAGCGTGCATTTGTGCCCTGCCAGCTCCCGAGACATGGCTGGGGAGCTGTTTTACTGAATCAACCTAAATACTGGGGGAAATAGGCTACTGAAGGAAGAGGAGGAGGAGGCAGGAAACACACAAACACACACACACCCCAGGCTGATCTTACCTCCACATTGAAATACTGCTCCGCCGTGCACACCGGGGCACATAAAATCCAAAGCAAGGTTTGCAAGAAAAACACCCTGGCCTGATGTACGAAATCCAACCGGCTTCCAGTGCTGAAGGCGAGTAAGATCATACTGAACTGCGCCTCAGTGGATGGAAGAGCCCTCTTCTCCCTCCGCTCTCGCGCCTTCCCCTCGCGCGCGCACACAAGCCCCGGTGTTGGGGAAGAACTCTGCAGGCAGGTTCACCCACAACAGGGGAGGAGGAGGAGGAGAAACTGAGACTTCACTCCACCACACACAGCAGCAGCAGCAGCAGCAGGGTCAGCTCTTACTCATCCTCAGTCCCGTAAGGAGGGAATGTGGCGTCCAAGTACAGCTGCAGCTCCTGCTGGGCTTTTCCCTTTGCACAGCAGCCGCCTCTGTGTCCTCCTCCTCCTCCCCCTCCTGCTCGGAAAGGCCTTTGCTGCCTGGCTGCCTGTGCTCCCCTGCCCTGCCTGTGCTGGTGCCTCTCCTCGCTCTTCTCTCCTCCACTCCAGAATGTTCAGCTGTAATCTACATAACTCCGCCTCCAGAGTCAGCCTGCTCCCAGGCATCTTAAAGGAGACAGTCCTGCAAGGCTATTGTCTGTCTGTGCTGGAAGGGACCTGACCCCCCCTCCACGGCAGGAGCGCTCTCACAAGGGGAGTGGGGTCAGTGAGTTTAACACACACACACACACACACACACACACACACACACACACACACACACACACACACACACACACACACACACACACACACACACACACACACACACACACTGCTTAATCCCTAGTTAGGAGCTCTCCTCCCCAATGAAAATTGAAAAATCTGTAAATTCCGTTAGCTCCTCAATTACACCTATTCATAGAAATGTGTTGGAACCCGTTTCTTCCTTTTCATAAACTGCCCTTTCTTGCCAAATGAGCTGTGTCACCAAGTTGTATGGGCAGGACAACCTCAATCTTCTGTCTATGTACTGCCTAGCTCTCTCCCTCATATTAATGCTTCTATTCAACATTCCATATGCATCTTTGATATAAAGTTATGCATTCCCTCATGTCCACTTTTAATATAATTATATATATCCCTTATACTATCTTTACACAACCTTCTTTATAAACCTTCACAAGACAATTGTGGATACACATCACTATGCAAAACCTCAAAACCACATTCACATAGTTAAACTAGCTAGATTTTTTTAAATGAGATCACAAGTTTGGTTAATAAAGTATCTCTTGCAACAATAGACTTAGATTTCTGTAAGGCATTTGACAGTGCCTCTCATTAATAAATTAGTATTATAGAAAAGCCATATGGTGCATATTACATGGGTTAAAAATTGGATATGGCTCAGTGATCAGGTCCCATTGCAACAGTACGGCCAAAAGGGTCTTTGGTTGCATGCATGAGTGGATCTTCATTAGAAGTAAATAAGTTATTTCATCTTCGCATTTGGCACACACGCAACAACTGCTGGAATACAGTACTGTGTCCAGTTAAATTCAAGACAGATAAGCTAAAAAAATTCAGACTGAAAATAAGGTGTAACACACACTTGCTGGGTGTGGTTCACTATCAGATGTAGTAGCACTTAGACCTCTTGGAGAGAGAGAGAATGAGCTTGCTCTACAGTCTGAGAGCCAGCTGGCTTTCAGCTCAAGCTGTAGGGGCTCATGCACTAAGTAAGCTCCAGAAATCCCAGGTTTGGTTTCACCTATTGGCATTACAACAGTATGAAATTTTAACAGAAAGAGTAGTTGACCATAGGAACAGATTGCCAAGGATCATGTTGAATTCTCCATAGTGCCAAATTTTTAAATGAACATTGGATTTTTTTGAAATATATACTACAGGAATTATTTTGGGGAAGCCTGCGTCAAGCTCGCCAACAGGAGGGGGGAGAAAGGGCAACCATCCAGGGGCCCAGCAATTCAAAAGGATCAGAGATTTCTGCCTGCCATTGCAGCAATGGCAAACAGAGCCCTGGGCTCTTTAAATTGTGGCCAATGCACCATGCAGTTTGCACTAGGCAACGCTGAGAGCTGCTAGTCCCCAATGATGCCCCTTCTGCCCAAGGTCCCACCCCTTCCAGGGAGCACAGAGCCAGCCACCCCACACACTTTGCCCTGGGGCACAGCAAAGTCTGCATGCCCCAGTCTACATGATCACACTGTCCCTTTCTGGCCTTGGAATCTGTGATAGAGATCAGAATGTAAATGTTAATGGGAAACACTCATTAAATGGGATGTATCTCGTGGAGTCCCACAAGAATATGTTATTGTTCTAATGCTGTTTATTATCCTTATCAGTATGTGACAGACTGACAATATCCTGTAATATCCAGAACAAACTTTATGAGATGAAGATAAAGTTTATTAATTAATCATTATAGAACTAGGGTTCAAAAACTGGAATGATTTAAACTAGGAGTGCATGAGCATGTATGTGTGTTTGGGAAGAAGAGACTCAGGAGTGCGTAGGGTAAAGGAAATGTTCAAAGGGAGAGAAACACTGTCAAGGAGTGTTTGTGTAAGGGAACAAATACTAGAAGTGTGTTGTGGAGAATGATCACAAATATATATGAAAAAAAGACAACCCTCCCAAAACAAATAAAAATCTATAAACAAAAAAAAGCACTTGGCCACACATACTTTTTCTCATGAGGAGAGGGCAAAACACCAAACACATAACAGCTGTTAGTCATGCTGTTCATAGGCACTGACTTCTCATTTTGCTAGGGGTTGCTCAACCTGCCCCCTGCTCCAGACTCCATCTCCTCCCCATTCCTTCCCCCAAAACTCCTGCCCTGCCTCTTCCCCACCTCTTCCCCCAAGTGCACCCATTCCCCAGTCCTACCCTCTTCCTCATAAAGCTTGAATGCCACAAATCAGCTGTTTGCTGAAGCACTGGGAGGGAGGAGGAGTTGGTAAGCATAGGTCCACCAGTGCACAAGAGGTGCAGGGGGAGGGATGAGAGGGTGGAAGCTCCATAACCACTAATTTTTTTTCATGTGTGCTCCAGTGCTAAACACCCACTGAGTCAGCACCTATGATACTGCTTAATTCACTACTGGAAGGTACTCAGATACTACAATGATAAGCACAGAATAAAAACCGATATACAACAGAATAGGGCAAACTAGGGACAGGAATGTGTTTGTGTGTCTCACAGGAAATGTGGAGCCATAAGGAAATAGGGTACAAGACTTTGTGTCACAGCAGGAGGCAAGAGAGAATGTGTGTGTATATAAAGGAGACTGGGGACAGCAGTGTATTTGTGTGCCCCTGTGACAGAGAGAGATCTATCTTGCCTGGGTTGGGTTTTCACCACATTCTCTTTATCCACATGAGGATCTCAGCAAGCACCAAGATCATTGGGTTATAGTGATGTTTCCATCTAATGTCCAAAAGCTGTAGAACAAAGTATTGATGTGGAGACTTCAGCAGTGTTCTCACCAGCTCCACCAAGGGTTCATAGAGAAGATGAGGGTTTTATAGGGAAAGAAACTAATGCTATTATGACCCTGTAATGTGACCAGAGAGGAACAACTCAAGTTATTTCAGGGTTTTAAAGCTTCATTCAGAAACTGGCTGAGGTTCCAATTCAGCCAGACTCCTTCTGTGACATTAGGATAAGAGACTTGCCCATGCCAGGCCTGACTTCCCCATCTGCAGAATGGAGGGAGGATTTCTCTATCTCACTGTGGAATCTCAGTCTAAAATTCATCAGTAGCTTTAAGGTTCTTATCGTGATTTCAGTAGCTAATAAAGGTGTTTCCCCCCAGCTTCTGGGAGGCAGGAAGAAGAAAGAAATGGCTATAAAATGCTGACAATTAGGACGAAGGAAAATTACACTACAAAA
Source organism: Pelodiscus sinensis (assembly GCF_049634645.1). Taxonomy (NCBI): domain Eukaryota; kingdom Metazoa; phylum Chordata; order Testudines; family Trionychidae; genus Pelodiscus; species Pelodiscus sinensis. Next base: position 44,400,999 of record NC_134712.1, on the reverse strand, counting down.
GATGGAGGAAAAGATACATTAAGAAAGGAGAAATTTCTAAAAAAAAAAGTAGCAACATTAGTAAAAAGTAATTATTTCATGAAACCATGTTTTAAAAATTACTTCATGACATGTTTTAAAACTACCATATAAAAAAATTATTAAATTGGAATAGGCATGTGAACAGGTAACCGATTAACCGGTTACCCAGTAAGCATCTCCCCTACCAGTTAATTGATGCCCAAGAGCATCCCCCTGCCCATGGCCTCATGCTGCAGGGAGCAGGGATCCAGGAGACTGAAACTGCATGCAGGATGGGGAGCTGGAGCCCTTTGGGCTAGCAGACCTCCCCCTCTCCCCTCCCCTGAGATCCTGTTTAGCCAGTTAACTGGTTAAACCTAAAAATGTTTAACCAATTAACTGATTAAACGGGATTTTACATCCCAAGAATGGAGTTAGAAATGGAGTGAGGCAATGGAAATCCCACTGGTGCATTCACATTTCTAAGTCAGCTGCTACAGCCCCGTCAGTCTGTGTATCCTCCCAATTAATAATGTTTTCTAAATTTTAAAACATAATTATTCATCTTGGTTCCTGTTTCTTCCCCCTGTGATCTCCACTCCTCAGCTTTTTGTTATGTAGAGTTTTACCTCTAAAATTAGGCGCTGTTAACACAGGAGATACTCCTTTAAACATCAGCTCTACCAGAAATTTCTCCACATTCAGGTCTTCAAATCAAGGGCTCTTTATGCCTGAGCACTCACAAATGAACCAGATGGCACTAGGATTGTGGCACTGATTATTCACTGAGCTTGCGGTAATGCTGTAATGCCAGTTCAATAATTATTGTAAGATCTTAATACTTTGATATCATCTCTAATTTATGTGAAGCTCCGTAAGGATGAGAGAGATATTATTAAAAAGCTAAAGAAAGAAACAAATAGAAATAAGTCATGCTCAGTAGCAACAGGTAACTTGCACAAAACCTCTGAAACAAATGGGTCTAAGAGGATATTCCTGCAGATCAGAACAATTTGTGAAGGCACAAAAACTCCTACAACTTTTCTAAGAGCATCAACAGATTTCTGAGAAGATACCAGTTGGTCAAGAAAGACACACATGGGAAGCAACTGAAGATAAAAACAAAGGCTACGTCTAGACTGGCATGATTTTCCGGAAATGCTTTTAACGGAAAAGTTTTCCATTAAAAGCATTTTTAGAACAGAGCGTCTAGATTGGCATGGACGCTTTTCCGAAAAAGCACTTTTTGCGGAAAAGCGTCCGTGCCAATCTAGACGCGCTTTTCCGCAAAAAAACCCCGATCGCCATTTTCGCGATCCGGGCTTTTTTGCGGAAAACAAATCTGGGCTGTCTACACTGGCCCTTTTGCCCGAACAGGAGCAGCATAGTATTTATGCAAGAACACTGACAATCTTACATGAGATCGTCAGTGCTTTTGAGGAAATTCAAGCGGCCAGTGTAGACAGCTGGCAAGTTTTTCCAGAAAAGTGGCTGATTTTCTGGAAAAACTGGCCAGTCTAGACACAGCCAAAAGATATATTTCAGGGACAAGAGGAAGACCCTTGTGAGTGAAGCTGCTCCTAAATCCTGAGGCTCGTTTCCTGCATTTTGTTGGATTCAGGTGCAGAGGAATGGAAATTCTGCAGCAGTTTAATTTAAATTTTAAAATTGTGGTTGTTTTTAATTGATGAAATAAAAAGGAAAACATGAACCTAGCATGCTAAGTTGCTCTTGTGTTGTTATTTTGTTGTCAAGTTATATTCATTTGTACATTTCCACCCGCCTGCATATTTAATTTTTGTATTGAGACTATACTAATAAGAAATGGAATCTGAGGGTTTGGCAGCTAAGTACAGGGCAGTTTTGACATTTGGCTACTAATGTGTTATTTTTGGATTATGGGGGCGAGCCCTTGAAGTTGGATGCTTCTGCCAAAATGAACAGCAATAAAGCAGTTAACAATGTTGACCTATAAATCAAAGTTGGCAGATTTTGCAGTTAATCGCTAATGAGATGAATGGTTTGATTAGATCTATTGGAATAGTCAGTAGATGAATGGTGTTATTTGCACCTCTCAGCGCTATTGTGCTGCACACTCAGAAAGACAACACTGCATCATATTGCACTTGCAATCAAACAGCATCTCTATGCTTGCAACCGTGGCAAACAAAAACTTAAATTAAGGAGCACAGTTCTTCTGCAAAGGCGTCCCAAGGGGTAAACTCACTGGCCTCAGAGTCACTGAATACCTGGGGTTCCTGAGCAAAACCATTTTAATTTACAGACTACTTATGAGACATTTTGGAGCAAGGTAAGGGAAAGGTAGCTATCTTCTAGAGATAGGTGTGCAAGTGACAAGAGAAAGGCCTTCCCGCATAGAGAATCCATAATACAAAATAATGTGTTGATCTAGTATTGTTTGAGAAATAGTAGTTGATCATGTAACTGCAGACTGTATAGTAATGCATATGTACAAGAGAGCAGAATTCAGGTTGCATGTACTACTTCAGCTTTGTACGTTTTTGAATATTGAGAGCTTAAGCAAGCAGTTTTAACATTCTTCCAATGCAGTTTTATGATGGAGTATTTATACGTAATATAAATCTGAGAGAGAAGTGTGACAGGAGTATGTCTTTCTTCACAAAAAATTGTAATGGTACCCCCCATGATTTATGAAATGGACTTATGGACACAAATATGCATAATTTGAAGATTCTTTCCAAAAAATCTCATGTAACCTATCAATCTTAATGTCATAATCCACTGGATCTGTGTATCTTATTTTGATGTATGTATCATTCTTGTGTGCAAAGTTAGATATATGGAATATGGGGTGCTTTATGGTTTTACACGTGCAAATGAAAGCCATCAAGTGTGTTATCCACAATGTCTAGATGATCAACTATAAACAGCCTCCTTTATCTTTTAAGTCTTAGCAGAGGTTGGCCTAGGTAGTCGTGTGATCCCACAACTGATAGGGTCTGACCAGGTAAGGGTGAAATGAAGAAACAGAATTCTCACCCAAAGTGGAACCTATAAAACGGTGGGAAGCTAGCAGTTTCTTTGTCTTTGGCACATGGCACACCCAAGAGGATAACTAAAGACCCCATGGAAAAAGAGTCTTCCCTGGTTTGGAGGTTTATCTGGAATAAGAAGAGTTTTAGGGTGAGTTTGTAATAAGTTTGTGATAAGTGTTAGAATTAGTTATTTTAAATTTGTAATCTACTTTGTTCTGCCTGTTTTCACTTGCTACCACTTAAATCCTACTGCTTGTACTTAATAAAATTACTTTCATTTACTATCAAGCCCAGTGTAAGTAATTTTTACCTGGAAGAGCAATCAGTGTGTACATCCTCCTTTCATTGTTAAAGGGGGCTTACCTAAATAATTCATTTGGAGTTCTGATCCCATTTGGGGAGTGGTTTCCCTGGAAGCTGGGCCCTGAACTGCAATTTCCTAAGACCTAGAGTTTCAGTGTCTGTATTGCTCCTTGGAGGGGGGACAGTGACTATAGTTCTGTGCCATGGCTGGAGAGCCAAGGTGAGCTTACCCAGAAGGACAGGGTGGTGAGGAGCCCCAGAGAACAAAGAGGCGAGTGTCAGCACCTTTGTCAACACTCCAGGAAGCACCCCCACAAGTTCTCCTGTGACCATCCCTCATCACAAAAATATAAAGGAGAATTATAAAAATATTATACATTACCATACACAAAGAGAAAGGAATTTTACAAAAAGAAAGAAATCCAGCCATAGCAGACACTAAACAAGGATCATTAGGGTACACCATCCTCAAGTTCACCCAAAACATTAACACACCAGGCCAACCCAAATGTATCCAAAATACAAGTCCGTTTCTAAAAGATGTCATCAATTTGCACTCTGAGCATATCAGTGTATGGCACAGCCCCAATATGTCAAACCACTCCACCCCACCCCTCTCCGGGCTTTTAAAAGGCTCAGTTTGACCTGACCTATTAAAAAACTGGCCAGAGAGGAAACAGGCTATATGTGGGTACAGAATATTACTCCCAGAATAAGCAGGGACCTGGAGAAACCCAAGGCCAAGTTGCTGAAAAGCTGTTGCAAAAAGTCACAGAGAAGGAAGCAAATAGGGATAGTCAAGGGAAGAAATGAAATACCATATCTGAAATAGAAGGGGTACTGTGCAAATCTTTCAAGGGTGGTACAGCTCACAAAACAACTCGTCTCTGATGTGAGACCCAGCACTGAAAGTTGCACATACAAATAAAGAGAGAAATAACAGCAAACAGGCTATAGAGAACAAGGATCAATTATTGTGTTGTCTGGTATTGTGTTACTTGCTTCTGTTTGTGATGACTTGCATAACTGAGGAGTAACAAAGTCACAAGTAAGCTATGCAGATCATTCTGATATGCCACAATCACATATTATTTCAGTATTAGATGGAAGCTCAGACAAGGTCCCTTCCTCTTTAATGTTTTAAATTATGCTGCTTTGGGTGAGTCATTAACTGTATATGTGTTTCAGATTTTCCTAATCTGTGCTTTACTTTTTGTGTGTGCTCTTTTCTCTTTCTTCCAACTTGGATCTTCTGTTCTTCTCATTTTTATTTTCTTCTCCCACACTTTCACCTCAGCATGTTTAGTTTTAATCTTTCTCTTTCTCCTCCATCTTTGTATCCTTCCCTCCCTTATGATACTATCCAAAATACTTCCAAAAATAACATAATGAGAACAAAATGTTCACATATAATATTCTCTCTCTCTCTCTCTCTCTCTCTCTCTCTCTCTCTATATATATATATATATATATATACTGGAGATATACACTAAAAATAGCCTTATGAATTGCTAGAGTAAGGTACTTGAGCCTAGGAATGTTGCTTTTAATCTACCACTATTTAGACTGAACCTATTCTACCTAAGTATCTGAGAAAGGTTTCCTATGAAAGTTGCAGGGTTTTTTATTTTTAAGAAGAAAAAAAAATTACCTGCTGTTCTTTTCCAATAGTTTGATATTCCCTCCACTTGGTTGAGAACAGTAGAGCTGGATTGCCATTGGTTCCATGTTAAAACTTTGTCAAGTTCTTAGCATAACACTGTCTATAAAAGTACAAATATATATTGCTTGCTTGCCTTGTAAAATATATTATTATAACCAGGTTATCAGGCTTGCCCCTTAAGGGCTGGAGGCCTGATGCTCTCTAACCCTGATTATGGAAATAACTCCTCCAGCACATCTGACCCATGGTAACGATGTAAATGAAGGCTGCCGATTCCTCTATAAAGGGCTATAGGAAACTGTCAAGAAGGAGGAAGGTCCTGAAAGCAAGATCCTCATGCTAAGGGAGTTGAGCAGTCAGAACCAGGCGGCTGGAGACAGCCAGGTAAAGCTTGGGAATGTCTTTGATAGGATCCAGCTCTGAGAAGGTGCTGCAAAGTGCTATCTGAAAGGGAGAAAGACATACGCAACTAGATTGAGAGGCCTCAAAGGTCAGAGTGTAGATGGAAAACTAAACAGCTAACCAGAGATGTGACAAGAAGCGAAGGGAAATTTGGGACTGTAAATCCTGTACTTCTTGCTTTTGCATCACACAGATGTATGTGCATGTGTATGATGCTGATATATACATAGTGCTTAATAGAATGTGTGTGTTTATAGACATTCTATGTCTATAAAATTCACAAATTCATATAGAATAGAATGTACAAAACAATTGTTTCAACAAACTCTTATTTTTCTTTATACTGTTTTTACTTCTTTTGTTAAGTAATAGAGCTGAATAAATGGTAAAAAATATACCTAAGAACAGTCATACTAGATCAGACCAAAGGTCTATCTAGAACAGTATCCTCTTTTCCGACAGTATTCAATGCCAGGTGACCCAGAAAGAATGAACAAAATAGTTGATTACCAAGGGTACTATTCTCTGTCACTCCTTCCCATGTTCTGGCAAACAGAAGTGAGGGACATTAGTCCTGCTCATCCAGACAAGAGCAGATAAAAATATAAATAGCGAGGAATGAAATAATGATTTTGAGGAATTTTCCTTCAATTAACCAATATGTATTCCAACTTCACACTTTGCAAAATCTGCTGCTTAAATACAATTTATTTATTATCTTGAGATGCAAGAGTGCATCTGCTATACATTTTGGAGGCATTTTTACAAGACATTTTACAGGTACTTAACAAAATTAAAGACTTTTCCTAAACATAATATACAGTTCCTTGACCCCATATTAACCTTTTCCCTTTTACTGGATAATAAATACAGGTGACAGACTATACAGACATATCTTACTGCATGTTTTAGAAATGTGAGTCTGTCTGTCTCTGTGTCGGTCCATCTGTGAATCCGTTTGTTCAATGCAATCAGTTTATCACATTTTATATTTTTACGCTATGATGCTTTAGGCCCAAAATCTGTGCAACCTATTTGCTCCACACATTTTAGATGAGTGCTCTGATCCCTACCAAGGCATTTTGTTGCCATGGTGACAAAATATTTCCATTACAGGCCCTAAATATACCAATCAGTTCCATGTATTTGAGGTAGTGGGGAGGGGGGTGAAGAGGAGAAAGAATAAGGGCTGAAAATCTGGGAAAATACATGAAAAGTGGATAGAAAAAAATCCCTCTTGTCTGTGTAAATTATGTTCCCATCAAGTTTTTACAGAAGTAAAATACAATGTTGATTTTTTTATACATTATTGCCCAGGATTAATGAAGTCAACACCCAAACAAAATGTGTCTGATCTACAGTAAAATATATAACTATTCCTTTCTATACATAGCCATTTCTTCCACATGTTAAGAAGAAGAACTATATACCTTGGTCATATTTTTTGCATTTTGCACTTCATATCTTAAGATTATTTACTACAATTTAAAGTTTACTGCAACTGTATTTGTTTTATTTTTGGATAGAAGATCTTCATATCATTGCATGCTTACCCATTTACTGTTCAATGGAAGCTGTGGTTGATACTTTCTTCCCTAATTTTGATGACTGCTAAAGGACACATTCTTTTACTGTTCTTCAAAACAAGCCTTCATTTAAAGGTTAATAATGTACTTGGCTTAGATGGTAAGAGCCTGACAGTAAAAGAGTAAGATGATGATGGTGCTGTGGTGGAGATGTTACTGTTGAAAATGTACACCATGTGTAGCTTTCAGAAGTGATCTCATTTACAGAAATTCATAGCTCACTGGGTGTTATCATAACATTATCTTATGCAGCATCTGAACTCTGCCTCTACTACTCAGTGCTACATATGGGAAAAGAGTTCACCCTCTGCACGTACTATAATTTAGATTGTGACCACTGAATGGTGCCCTATTGATCTTTTCATGGCATGAACCAGGGGATCTTAAATCTTTTCATAGCATTAGCCATATCTTCAGACAGATTTGTTTTGTGGACCATTTACCTACCTGTGAGAAACTCAGTAATATCTCTGTGGCAAATGGAACAATGGCTTCATTGCTTAAATCATTATTAGGAGTTTTTAAATATTTGGAGCTGTTTTTAATTCAATTCAAAAAGTGTAAACAAGGAAGAGGAACAGTCAGCACCACATGACAACCCAGTGCTATCTGAACCATCAGCTGTTTATGATGTAGTCTGGGAACCTTTGTTTAAGTATTGTAGTGGAAAGAGCAGTTGTGCAGAGCAAGATATTCAATCCTGCTGTGTAGAAAAGCACACAAAATGAGCACAACATTGTGTTTTGTATCCTTCTCATATTGCTTTGGGATTTAGGCACGTAACTTCCCTTAACTGGAGCTAGTGAATAGAGGAAAGGTTTTCTGCAAATATCCACTTCAATTTTAAAACATATTCACTTCAGCTGTGTTCATTTCCTGTTGGGGTTTGTTTGCCATGCATATTCTAGTGAATGAGAAGAACTGGCAGGATTTTGTTTTGCAGAAGGAACTAATTTTAAGTAAATTCTGGAGAATATTCATGGAAATTTTGAACCTGTAACAGAACTATTAGTTATAACAACTCAAGCACAACACAGTTGGGGACTTTGTCAGCTCAAGGAAGGAACTTGCAGTGAAGAGAAAAAAGCAAGACAAAAGCACTTTATGCAACTAATTGTGCAGAAGGCTGGACTAGGGGATTAGGTTTAAGGGTTGAATTTCCCTCTCTAAATATTCTGAGAAAGCCTGCACCATCTACTGGAGCTCTACAACTCTCTGCAACTCCTTCTTCCCCAAGCTCTCCCCAGGGTTCAAGCTTCTCCTGGGACTTTGTACTATGAGAACCAAGGCTTTTCCTTTATCTTTGGAATTTCCCTGACGCTAGAAAGCAGATGATATGCATCAGCCACATTTCTCAGCCATCTCCCTGACCTGCTCAGTTATTTGATCCAGAGACTCCCTGTAACATGGGCGCCTCCTGCAGGTCACTCAGGGAATTAGCATTTTTGGTGCTGGAGCGCCCCCTTCTGGCTGGTGTCTCACCTGCTATTGATATTCTTCACCACTTTAGGTCAGGGCCCACTTCTCTCCCAGAGCATGGCACCATGCTACCTGGGTACTGCCCTACTACAGTGCCCCCTCCCCCCCACTCTGGAGTCCTCTCTCTCTGGGAATCCCCAAACCCCCTATGCCCACCTTGCCTCAGTGACCCACTGCCACTTTTCATCTAGCCCCTGCCACAAGGGCAAATTGCAGTCTTAAATGGCCACTCATCACTGGCAACAAGGAATGGACTTGTTGCTTTTGCCTATCCTGGCTGCCTCCCCACAGTCCTTGCTTCAGGCCCTGCACCCTGGGAGCTTGCCTGGACAGAGTTTCCCCATCTCTGCCTGACTTTCCCCAACCCTGCTCTAAATCAGGAAGCCTCTAGCTTCCCTAACAGTTAAGTCCTTGTTGCCCCCCAACCAGAGAAAGAGTGAAGCTCTCCCTTTGTCCCTTCTGGAATCATTATTTATACAGCCCACAGCTGGGCCCTAATTGGCAGCTATCATCTAGGGCTTCATTTTAACCCTTTAAAGGGTCCGTGCTGGGCAGATGCCCTGTCACACTCCCCAACTCCTCCATTTGTAGATGAGGTCCATTAGGTGACCGAGCCTTCTTCCCTGCTGGGGAAGGTGAGAAGAACCCATGGGAAGAGAGTCTCCTCTGTGTATGGAACTATGGGAAAGAAGTTTATGGGAGACGGGGTAGGGGATTATGCCAAGATACTGCTTTTCACATTGCTGAGGAGATCAGATGGAATTATGAACTGTAAGTTGATTTATTGAAGATTAAAAACACAGTTAGAAATCTCTGCATCTGCATCAATGACATTTGGGCCAGAGACATCAGCTCTGGTTTGGACAGAAACAAAACTGAATCATTCTCTCCATTTTTTTCTAAGAAATGTTTCATCTGCTGCATCTGTTTTTTGTTCAAAATTGTGTTTATACTCGGTTTCACAGTACTGCTGACAATGGCCCAAGTTGACCAAATGGGTTGTTTGAGGTGATGCTGTTAGTGTATTCGACCAAACTGGAACCCTGGATTTTCTCACATTTGAATGTGTCTGATTACTGTCCATTTCTTGATAGTGACTTTTAGGTCTCTCATGTTCATCAAGCAGAACTTCTAATGTCAGTGCTTTGTGTAACACTGAATATTTCACTGATCATCAATAGTAAGCAGTCCTGCCAACTGGGGTGGGGGTTGGGAGAGAGGAGCAAAAGGGGTAATTGCCCCAGGGCCCAGAGATTCAAAGGGAGCCCAGAGCACACAGCTGCTGTTATTGCAGCAGCGACCCGAGCCCCAGGCCCCTTTGAATTGCTGCCACAGGCCTGCCATGCAGCTCTGAGGGCTACGGGGCTGCTGCGGTCTGTGTGGCACTAAGAGTTGACTGTCCTTGGACCTACCCCTTCTGTCCTCGGCTCCGCCCCTTCCAGGTGCATGGCGCCAAACCTCCCACACACCTTGCCCAAGGGCCATAATGGAGTTCAACATAATCAAGTTCAACATAATGGAATTCAGATTTTATACGGATGGTAATGTATTTCCAAGGCTGCACTGGGCTATCTCCTGTGGCTTACACAACTAATTACTAATGTAATGGCTAGTTGACCCTGAAGTCTATTACTATGGTTGCTGTCTGTAAAAAAGCCAAATCAAACTAAAAGAAAAAGAGAGCACATGCAGCAGCAAGTCTCAGAGCCTGGGTTAACCAACTTGTGCTCATGTGACTGGGATCAGACATCCTCCCCTTTGCTGAGTTTCAGAGCCCAAATGCCTTTACTGGTTTTTTTAGCCCTTCAGGTGAGCCTAAGTTCTTGGACCCCAGTTTTGATATTTGCTACCCCATTTCCTGTTGTTGCTCTGTAGATGGCATACATAATCTATAGGATTATCCTGCAAGACATGTCTTAACAAAAAGTTACCCATTAAATATTTTACATATTCTCAAATGGGGGAAAGGAATAGAAGTATATGAAAAAAGGAGCCAGGAGGACAGGTTGGGGAGCAGACTGCAACTTTCATGCCTCCTTTCCTGTGTACATGGCCTGCTTCCTTCCAATTTTGTGGGAGTAAATTGCACTCCATAGGAACAAGGAGAAAACAGTCTCAGTGCTATGATTGTGAAACCCATGCAAAAAGGTCTGTTTCCAACTAGTCCACAATAAGGAACCAGAAGTAAAAAAGGAGGTTGTATACTGTTATCCGAGATGTACATAAGGGGGTAAAGCAATGGTCTGTTTGGCTGAAAGAGGAAGATTGGGTAGCTCTGTTGACATGGAGAGAGACAGATTGATTATTCATACAAAGCAAGAGAGATTGACACATCAAAGTGAATAGAAGAAAGACAATGCTTTCCTGTAAACAACTTGATGCAAAAGCCAATAGAAAGATTATGAAGTAATACAAATGGGGGAAAGAAAGGATGAAGTCAGTAACCAGAATTATGTGATTTCAGTGTTGCACATGGCAGGATGACAGTAAAGAGAAATGATTTCAAGGGGCATATCTTTCAAAAAGAGAGTACCAGGAATATGTTGATGCAAGAATGAAGAAATGGACCAAAAGAGAATCAGATGATGAAAAATGTGTCCTTAAGTCTCAATCATGTCCCTGAATTCTCAGCAAGTTCCCTTTAACCTAAGCTTTGCCCATTGCCTTCCCATGTTCCTTAAGTGAGAGTTTGAAATTTTCTGAAAAAGTAGATTTTGAGGTCCTTTAGGAATTTTTGCTATTAACTTCAATGGGACTAGCTGCACATTTATTTCTTGTTCCTGTTTTTTTAAAGTCATATTTGTTGAACAATTTACTTGTTTATTGCTATTTTTACATTCTTCAAGGCACCTACTATAAATCAGTTACCGTCTTGAATTAATAATAATGCATACTTCAGAGGAGAAAAGAATGAGATCCTTTGTGTTAATAAAAAGATATGGAAAGAGTAACAACAAGCAGAGAAGTACAATGCATCTTTTGTCATGTAGGGAGTACAAAATCTCAAGGAACATGTTAAACTCTATGGGCACGTATGCGGAGAAACTAACAGATTGATGGGGAAACCATAACTTGTTTTCTTCCATATTGTCACCATTTATTTGCATATATACATAGAGAAACATTGATACAAGCAACTACAAATCAGCATTTTTATTTAGTCAAATAATTCAGGGTATATTCTCTTGCTTTTTAGAAGCATCTACTGCACACACTCCATGAATAGAGAATAGCAGTATAAAGAGAGTAGAAACACATTTGTGTAATGGGAATCTTTAAATATATGTGTATATACATTATATATGTATATTTTCTTATATGAGAATTATCCAGGATTAGATTAACTCATATATTGCCAACTACTTTATGGTAATAGCCTACATATCTTTATTGCAGGAAGACTAATTTAAGTGTAGGTCTGTTAAAACTAAGGGCCATAGTCTGCCTACCTATGTTCAGTGATACCTTCCTACACAAATAGTTCAATGGGACCAAAATCTGCCACTCTTATTCATGTCGACTAATACTTATTGGTAGTATGACCACACATCCTTAGAGGGACAGTCCTTTGTTTAAACTCTCCTGAAGGTGACCTGACTGTCTTAAAAACAGGCAAATTGTCTTGTTTTTCCTTTCCAATCCACATCAGTATTGATTGTTCCTGCTGCAGGCCAGATCCCTGCTCACCAACAGCTTGCCCACCAGCAGTGAGTGGGGGGTTCAATGGATGATGATGGTGTGCAAGGCTGGTGGCGGGGATAAGATGCAGTACAAGGAGCTGGCCGTTCCTCCTCATAGTCTACCAGTACAGCCTTCACTGTGTACCAGCTCTCAGTCAGAAGATCCCTCCCGCCCCAATCCCATTTCTAGCTGGCCCTGGCTGTGAGATATGGAGGCTGGTGTATGTAGGCAGGTGCCAGCCAATGGCTGGTGATGTTTCATCTCTTCTGCCCACCTATTGGTTCTTTATATTCTCTCTTCTCTTCCTGTCCTTCCCCTGCTGTGCCCCTTCACCCCCCAGCCTTACTGTCCTCTGCACCTCCCCCCTAAGCAGGACACATCCTGCTCTAGCACTGTGCAGAGAAAAAGCCCCCTAGTCAGACCATTCAGCTCACCAACAGCATGGACTAGGTTCTTTCCTTCTCTCCACCACCCTGAGTGGGCTGGCACCCCCAGGAAAGTCCAATACTTTGGCACAGGGCTCTGGGCAGGAGGAACAGAATCCAACATTTGCCAAAGCCCTGTACAGCAATCATAGTGTGGCTCTGGAGTTGCAGGGGAAGGGAGCCATTTCCAGGCGGTTCACACTCTGAACCTGCAAGCTCTACAGCAGGCCTCTGGACGGTGGTTTAGCAACCTTTTATCCCACCCTGGCTCCTATATCTCCTAGGTACCGCTCCCGATCACGAGGCTTACCTGTGTCGATGAAGAAAGGCTTCTTTGTCGGGGCATCGCGTCCAGACTCCCCCGATCTGCCGACAAACAGCTGATCGGCAGATCGGGGCAGCCATTTAAATTTAAATGAAGCCGCGATTATTTTAATCGCGGCTTCATTTCCCTCTTCCGATCTGGCTAATCTACATGCCTCCGTCGAAGGAGGCATGTAGTCTAGACACACCCCTAGAGTGCCTCAGGAAGACATGGAACCAAGTACCAGGAGAGAGGGGTCTGTCTCAGGGGCTCAGCCAGGCATGGAGGGCAGAGAGCACAGGCAGGGAGGATTGGTTGAGTAAACCTTCTTCCATGTCAGAGAGGTGTATGGGAGAATGTGAACCCTAACCCTCCCCGTGTGAACTGTAAATCCTTAAAGATAAGGTACATAAAAAGAATCCAACTGTGCAATATTTCTTCTTAACAAGGGCTCAGTCAACTTGATATTAATTTGAATGTTTGTACTAAATAGCTCTGATTGCTTGCCATTGAACAGTCTTGAATATGAGAGGTTTTACCAAGTGTCCTGTATTCAGCATAGACAAATTGGGTCACCTCACTTTATGAACTAGTCCCACAACTGGGGACTTTTCACAGAGTAAGGTGCTACTCTATATGAAGATGGGAGGCAGATTTGTGATTTGGATGAGGAATGTATCTTAGCACTGTACTGGCTTTAATAATCTACTTAGAAAGAGCAAAATTGAAGTTTTGTCTCAAAATTGGTATATAGGGTGGGACAGAGATCTGTGGCACATTAAGAGAAGTATGCCTCTCAGTTGCTCCTGTAGAACTGTGATTTGAAATTGGCCTATAACAGAAGCAAAGTAACACACCCTGATGCTAGCTCAGTTGTGTTGGCTTGTGGTTTACAATGAATGGTCAGAGACAAACCTCTACCTAATTCCTGCCCCTTTCATCAACATTCTTTAAAAGAGTACTAGATGTACAATGTCTCCCAACCTATGGTCCAGGTAGACTCCAGAGAAACATAATTATGCAGTCATGCAGAATAAATCTCAGGGTAGTCCAAAGATTCTGGAGTACATAGTTTTAGAATGTGCTTTCAGAGTTCTCTTTACCTCACTTGAGGACCCTAGTGTAAATGTTATTTTTGCCAAAATCAACAGCCAATATATAGCAGTGAGATCATTGTTAGCAAATTAAACAATCTACAAATACAATTAAATCAAGAGATTCAACATAATCTTTAAATAATATTTAACTCCTATCACAAACCTCTAAAAATCTGGTATTAAGTGCATGGTGATTTTGAGCATATTATACAAACACTTGATTGAAGCAGAGGAGGTATAAATTATAGTTGTGCCAGTTTTAATATATATTTACAGCAACATGAGAAATACAGGATACAGCAATTTGTTTCTAGTTCCTTGTGAGTGATAGATATGGGTTCTCTTTCTGCCTTCAAACTCACAAGTTTTAAATATTATTATGAAGAATAAGCAAATTAGATTCTCTGGGCTTAGTTTATTGACATTGAGATTGTTTTAGTTCTTAGGGTAAAACTGTGGTCTTATCTACCAGTGTAAATCCAGAGTAGCTCCATTTACTTCTAAGTAAGTACACTGGGATTTACACCAATTTAACCTACATCAGAATTTCTTAGCCTTGTTGTAGCATGTGCTAAGCAGTTCACAGAAATAATTAGTAATTCAACAGGCATTTTACTCTTTATGTCCCTCTAAGAAGCCATGTCTTTGGTCAAAACAGCCAAATTACACCTATAAAAAGGTAAGATATTATATTGTCTCTTTAGCAGTTAAAAAAAATCCATTCAGATACTCAATATTTGTGAAGCAACATTTTACTTCAATTAAATTACTTTTCTATTTTAAAAAATAGGTAGATCTTATCAAGCACATTTGTTTACTTCTCCATGCGAATTATACATGAAACATATAGGTCATATTCTTTGGTCTAAAGGTCAATAGATTCTAAAGATGCAGTCAGGTGCCTAACAGGATTTACAGAAGTACCCCCCACAATAGATTAGTTGCCTAAATCCCTGAAGCCCATGGGAATTAGGCACCTAACCTGTTTAGGTGCTTTTGAAAATCCCATTAGATGTCTACCTGCATCTTTAGGCATCTAAATAGCTTTATAAATCTATCTCTTTCAATTTTAGCCTTTCTAATGTCACCCAAAAACATTTACAGTTTTTACATAATTTAACATACCATGTCACAGAGCAAGTGCTTTTAAAACTTCTTGTTTCAGGATAACTACACAATTGCAAATAAAGAAGCCCACTAGAGGGCAATAACATTGCTAATCTAGTTGAAACTGCAACATTCCATTTTTAATGCTAAATGCAAATACTCCAAGCTCCATTTTCATCATTTAAATACATATCACAAATCGGTAAACGTAGTCATTGGTGTTCAAGGAATTAGCATGAGTCTTTATTTTATTTATTTAGTGCTTAGGTCTTATAGTACAACCCCTGGATAGTGCTATAAGTACATGGGCAGGAGAAATCAGAATTTCTTCATAGTTATATTTCCAGAGTTTTGCATTGAACAATCCCAAAGAAATAGAAAGATTAAACTATTTTCTAATGTCTCAGCCACCACTAAGAAAATACACATAGTAAAGTGATCTGTTCTCTGTTCAGCTAAACTTACACAGGGCTCTTTCCATATAAAAAGGCAGGGTGTATAAACAATAAGGAATTATGCGATGTTACTAAACCTGCTCAAACTTTATACAGAATGCAAATTTACTTTGATATTCAAAATGATGTCAGAATACAGTCAGCACAGCTGAAAAAAATGTGGCAATGGTCATTATAGTGATGATGTCGTCTTTATTAGCAAGCCTGATTTGCTTCAAGAGTTAGCACCAAAAAAAGTTAAATGGTGTGTGAATTTGGATTATATCAGTTGCTATCATAAACTTCATATAATAACCACCACAAGAGTTGGACTAGAAGAGATTGTGCTAGTGATGGAATGTGCTATGCTCTGAAACTCTACAGGAAAAATCTTCTAGTGGCACCTTTAGCAGTCATGAAAATGCAGAGATCATAATAAATGGATGAAAAGACGACAGTATCTCATTTAGGACTATCCCTAAATTTCAAAGAATTCATGATTGTGACTAAAAGGAACAGGGGAGAAGAGTAACTGCTCTGTGAAATCCAGCAAAAGAACTTGGAGAACTGGGAGCTGAATAGATGCTTAACAAACACTAGAGGGTTTACCAGGCATTACTTGGGTCCTTAACTCAATTAATGTTTTACTTTTTAGAAAATAAAATGAAAATGTACATGCATCATTTAAATCACTGCTCTGGGATGGGGGTAAATCTACCCCAGCCCTCTCTCACTGCAACAACTTGGGGCCAGGTGAGAAGTGCCTCTCTATGGTTGCTGCAGCTCCAGCAGGCAGAACGAGAGTGGTGCATGTCCCCGGTTGGGGCAGGTCCAGGTTCATCTACCCTCTGTTCTCCCCGCCATTCTAGGCACATCCCGTTTTCCTGGCACAACCAACACCTAAACTTGCTTTACGTTATGATAAGAGGCAGCTGCATTCCAGATTTGATGGTCCTGTCTCTTAGCATTCAGGAAGAGTTCTTGAACAAGTGGACTCGCTGACAGACACATGCACGCAGGGGCGGATATAGGGCAGGGCGAATGGGGCAGTCGCCCCGGGCCCTGCGCTTCAGAAAGCCCCTTGCATGCGCGGTGGCGCCGCTGCGCATGCGCATGGCGTCACTGCGCATGCGCCGTGGCAAAGGGGGGGCCCCGCAGAATTACGCTGCCCGGGGCCCCGCAAAACTGTCATCTGCCCCTGCATGCACGTTTCTTAAATATATAGTAAGATAGTGCTTAATCCATTTAATAAGAAAGTGATTGGACAAGAAGAAAACAGCATGAAATGAAGCTGCTATGGGAAGATTTGAAGGAGAAAAATGAAATATTTTAGATATTTATGAAGGAGAAGGGAAAGAAGAAAGAACAAAGGAATGAAAGAGAACAAACTTCCAGATCTAATCTAAGAACCTTTGAAGTGAGCAGAAAAAAAAGACTCCCACTGTCTTCAGCAGGCTTTCGATCAGAGTGTATTGCTAATACACTCAAGCGGTTAACATGAGCAGTCTGAAAACACAATCTCTGGTCATTTATATTCTTACTTCGCCTGGAAAAGGTTATATTTTAACAGGCCATCAGTGGGGCTATTTCTACTGTTCTTATTCAGGTAGAAACAACCACCAACTGACTAAAGACTACAGATTAAAGTCTTATGGATAACATATTAAGGGCATATTCACAAGAGTCTGCTAAATTGATTTGCTCTGTAAAGCTAATACACAATTGTCCACGTGCATAGTCTGAATGTCTGGTTGAAGATTTTTGGTGCTATTATATCTGCTTTTAATTTAAAAAAGACCACACAAATACAACACACCAGTTTCATCAGTAATGTCATTTACATAACAAATCCACATACCAGTTATGCAAACAAGATGGGATAAAAAGAAATAGTAGAAAATCTAAGGGTACGTCTAGACTACATGCCTCTGTCGCCAGAGGCATGTAGATTAGGCTACCCGACATAGTAAAATGAAGCGGCGATTTAAATAATCGCCGCTTCATTTAAATTTACATGGCTGCCGCGTTGAGCCGACATAGCTGATCAGCTGTTTGTCGGCTCAGCGCGATAGTCTGGACGCGCGGGAGTCGACATCAAAGGTATTTGTCGACCACCCAGGTAAACCTCATCCCAGGAGGAAAATTAACTTTTTGCTACATTTAACAAATTTGGCAAAAGCAGCCTGAAATATGAGCGAGTGAATTATTTGCAAAACAAGTTATTGAATGAATGTATTCCTTTTTCCTCTGATTAGGGGATATCCTGAAGCAGATCATGATTTATTTCAATTAATTCATTACTTGAATGCTGTGCCACTGTGCCACTAAGGGCTAAGAGACCCTAAATCAAGTTTTTAAGATCATATTAGAGAAGTATTAAAATGGTAAATATGATCATTTCATGTAGATAGTTATCAAAGCCATGTGAAGTATATTACATTATTTCAACATAACCCTGTATTGTCAGAATTAAAGCTAGGTACTAAGGCCGTGTCCACACTCAGGGGTTCTTTCGAAAAAAGTACCCTTTTTTCGAAAGAACTTCCCCTGCATCCAGACTCAAGCCGCGTTCTTTCGAAATTATTTCGAAAGAACGCGGCTTTTCTTTCGATGGCGGTAAACCTCGTTTCACAAGGAAGAACGCCTTCCTTCGAAAGTTCCTCTTTCGAAGGAAGGCGTTCTTCAATGTAAAGAGGCCGTCTTCGAAAGAGAGCATCCAGACTCGCTGGGTGCTCTCTTTCGAAAAAGCGGATTTCCTCTATCGAAAGATCCGCCTGCTGTCTAGACGCGATCTTTCGAAAGAGGCTCTTTAGAAAGATGCTTTCGAAAGAGGCTCTTTCGAAAGAAGCCTGCAGTCTAGACACAGCCTAACTGTATGTCTGTGTTTACCTCTCTGTTAGAAATTTATCAATGTGATCTAATTAGCTTATAGATGATAAACTTCTGTTCCTATTTGTTACAATATTCTATTGATTTAGACATCCAAAGGAGCATTAACATTTAGTTGAAACTTCTGTCATAATAATATCATTGTTTATATTTGTCTTTGAAGTTCGTAGAAAACTGTCTATGAACTCCTTGAATGGTTATGCTTACCTTTACCTTATGCTATAGAGTGCAGCTAGTTACTGGTATGTGCCCAGGAAATAGAAATTACTTCAAAGTGACAATATATATTAGCTATTTTTCATTCAAGGAATGCTTGCTTTGATGTCTGCTGTCAAAAGGCTATCACAACCAGCAGTGTTTCTCAACCTTTTTTTTTTTATAAAGTACTCCTAAAAAAAAGTTAGAAGTACCCCCAGCACCTGCAGTTTTTAGATATACAAAAAAATTTTCTACCATCACAACACATTTGTTTAAACAACTTAATCGTAGCTGGATGGGAAATTAAATTTTTGGGTGTAAAAAGTACAGAAATAATAAACAAAAACTTAAAAATTCAATTTTCTCCAAATTTCAGTTGTGTTGATGTGCCCCCAGACTTCTCTCAAGTACCCCACAGAGTATTCGTACTACTGGTTGAGAAACACTGTGCTAGAGAACTATAACAAACTCTAGGACATGATCCTCTTTATCTCAGATCTGCTTAAACTTTGTCAGAGGAAGTTCAGCCTTCAAGATTGAGGGATATCTTTGCAAATTCTTATGGAAGATTTTGAGCTAACTCTATACATGGACTACCTATAGGATTGCTCATTGATTTGATTCTGCAAGGACTTTTATAAATCAGCATTCTCACCATCTCTTTTATGAAACTGACCTAAGAACTTTATTTACAGCTGTATGTAAAATGATATTTTAACAAAAATAACTCATTCTTTTCTTTTAAAATAAATCTTTGATTATTTAATAAAAATTGGTTGTATCTGGTAAATCTAAAAAAATTAAGCTGGGTGGTTAATGTGTCTGCTGTCTTGGGACTGGTAGAACTTCAAATTTGATGAATAAGATTTAATGTGTCTGTCTGGGCGTGAGCCAAAAGCTGGATTGCTTAAGGGAAACTGTATTTTTGGCTTTCTGGTAACCATAAATTATTATTGAAGTTGTTTTGTGTCTGATGCAGTGAATCCAATTATAACAATAAACCACCAATTTGGGGGATCATGTGTTCCATTTTTTCAAGTTTGGCCTGATTAAGCATTCTCAGTGTGGCCCCTCAAGTGACCACAATCACAAATTCATTCTCCAAATACATTTTCAAATAGTTTTAGCACGTATGTTGATCACAGATATTCAAAATTCAAGCTTAGTTGTAAACTATTAGATAGGTTGCATTTTTTTTCTGTTCCCTAATTGCATAAGCACACAAGGACTTCAGGCTTCAGTGCTTGTGAATATTAAAATTTGACTCTGACAAAAACCCCTGTGTGCAACTCTGAAATTGACATCCCACAGACATTTTTGCCAGAAATGGGTAAAAAACGTGGCACAAGGCTTTATTTTTGGACATGTGAATGAATGTCTATAGATCTTTTACATATTGTCCTAGTTCTCTTTTTTAGTGACTTCTGAATGACATTATTCAAATGTTAGCATTTCAAAGCTTTGTAACTCTATTAGGCTACATCTACATTGTAGGCTTCTTGCGCAAGAAGCCTTTTGCACAAAAGTTTTTGCACAAGAGCACGTCCACACCTCAAAGCATATCGCAAAAGCGATGTGCTTTTGTGCAACAGAGCGTCCACACTGCATGGACGCTTTTCCGCAAGAAAGCTCTGATGGCCATTCACAGAACCCCTAAGGAGCCTCCACACTTTCCTTTTTGTGCAAGAACTCTTGCGCAAAAAGGAGTTATGCCTCTTAAAAGGAAGTTTACCTGCACTGAAAAAAGCCCTCTGTTCTACTATTTTACTGCTGATTTACTTGCGCAAAAGCACCTTTGAGGTGTGGATGCTCCGTAGGTTTGTGCACAAAAACATCTGTTTTTGTACAAAAACCTTGCAGTGTAGATGTAGCCTTAGCTTTAGAAAAGATAATTCTGAATTTACTAGTTCTTCTGGCTTAGATTTTATGGGAGAAAATAAAAAAAAACACAAGTAAATGTGGGGGCAGCCATCTCTGAGCTCGGGACCATGTAGCAGTGGATGGGGCCAAAGGCCACATGGCCGTGGATGGGGCTGGTACCAGAGATAGGCCATGTGGCAGCAGCCAGAGTAAGCAGGAGTGGGTGCAGCAGCTGTATTTGGTCAGTAAAAAAAAGATTAACTCCAGCGGAGCGCGTGCACACACACTCTCCCCACCCCATGCACAATTGCTTCAGGTAAGAGCTGTACGAATAGCTGCAACAGCTGGTTGTAAGACAGGTGAGGAGAATGCTGTTGAAAAGGTTGATTCTCCATGCATCAAACCCTTCTTCTAACTGCTTTCTTATTTTGTTAGTTAACTTTACTTTCTTGCTCAAAACACGAATCCTTGAAAAATGTCTCCCCACTGACTGAGGGCACAAATATCACTGCAGTTGAGTGCAATGGAGAGTGCAAAATCTAGGGGAAATTGCTTTCCAAATAACATGTGGCACCATCCCCAGCTCACAACAGTCAAGCAGAAGGGCGCTCACCTCCATTTGGGCATCCATGTTTCTTTCTGGGCTAATGGATCTAATTTCATAAATGGAGCCATCTTCTTGCCATCACTGTGTGTGGAACGCTGCCAGTGATGTTAGTGATGTTAATGAGAGTGGTAGGAGAGGACAGAATGTCCTACATGGCCCACCATTGGGAAGAAAATAAATCTGAAATAGGACACTCCAGGTAACATTGATAGCTATTATTGGATGCAAATGTGTGGTAATCACAGCAATGAATCTCCTTAGAACATGCAGTGTTCCCTCTAAGATTTTCCATCCATGAGCTTTGTCTCATTCCCTTTTGTGCAATGGCGAGTGTGTCCCACACAAGCTCAGAAATGTTAGCCTGAAAGGACAATTAACATAGTTCTCTGAAAGAAGAGCCAGATTTAATTGAGGAGGAAGCCCAGCCGGGAGAGAGTCTAGTAGAGGGCTATAAACAGAAGAAGTTAGCGACAGAAATTTTTGCAATATTAATGTTTTTATTTGACTTCATATTAAACAAACATTAAAAGTTATGCACCTTGTTAATTATCCCTTGTTTTAGTATTTTTTCTTCCATAGCATTTAAAAAAATATAAAAGATATTTGTTAGTAAAATGTGGGTGCCATGGTGGCACACATCCAATCAAGCGCACATGACCTCAATATTGGTGTACAAGTCAAAGCTCATTCCACTTATGGATGGAAAAATCTTAGAGGGAACACTGGTCAATACCATGAATAATGTCTCCAGTTCTTATCACTTCAGCTGAAAAAGAATATAATGGAACTTCAGAAGGTTTAGAAAAGAATAAAGAAGACAAAGGGAAAGAATCAGCTTCCACACAAGGAGATGCTAAAAAGATGAGGGCTGTTCAATGTGGAAAAGAAATGACATGGGAGGAAATGATAGGGGTCTGTAAAATCATGAGCAATATGGAAAAGTGAATAGAGGAGTGTTATTTAAAACAAGACAATACAAAACCCAGAAATTACTCAATAGAATTAATGGGCAGCAGATTTACTACAAATCCGAAGAAGTACTTTTGCATAAAATGCACAATTAACTTGTGGAACTCATTGCCCTGGGAAGTTGTGATGGGCAAAAGTATAACTCTCTTCAAAAAGGACTAAACAGGTTCATGGAGAATAGGTCTATTAGTGGCTGTTACTCAAGATGGTCAGGGATGCAACCCTATTCTTGGGATGACCCTAAACCTCTGACTGCCTTTGGAGGGAAAATAGTAGTGGATTAATCCAACTGCTCTGTTCCATACAATGTTGGAGACAGCATACTTGGCCATATGCACCATTGTTCTGAACCTGTATAACTCTTTGTACAATAATTTGTTATCAAATTAATTCATCACGAGTTGGATGCTTCTGCTAATGTGATGAATTGGACTGAGGTGTAGAAAGAGGAAGCTTGAGCATCGATTAATGCTCTCACCAGCAGGTATGTGCAGATTTAATGAGAAGATATATGTCAGGTATTTCAGTTTTCTGCATATCCTTGGAAGACCTGATTGAATGATGTTTAAGTATTTTCTGGCTCCTCTGCATTAAATGCAAAGTTTATATATTTTTGTGGGCTCAGATTACATGTAATTTTTTTTACAGGGGAGATGTGATCTGAGGCATGGGAGTTTAAAGGACTATATTGAAAATATGGTAGACAAGGATGGGCTTCTTGGAAAATACATGTGACATGTATTTCTGTAAAATTCTAGGAAGAAGTTAATGCAAATTCTTTCACCTCCAATTATGCCTAAATCTAGAGTTTTAAAGCTACATTTTGAGGAGCTGCTCATTACTTGTTCCTGAAAACAAGATCAGAGGCTTGAGATGTATAAAGAAATAACTGATCTGCCCAGGCTGAGTTCTGGCTCTGCATCTTATGGTGTGTCTACACAGCAGGACTTAATTTGAAATAATTTAAGCAAATTGAGCTACGTCAATTGCGTAGCTTATTTCCAAATAGCCTATTTCAAAATTGGGAACATCTACACAGCACTTATTTTGAAATAAAGTAACTTCCTCCGACTTCCTTTACTCCTGGTACAATGAGGGTTACAGGAGTTGGAGTAAGAAGTCCTCCAGCTTGACAGTATTTCCACATTATTTCAAAATAACTGCCTGCCGTATAGACACAGACTAAGTCATTTTGAAATAATGCTAGTTCTTTTGAAATAATGTTGTGGTGTAGACAGTATCCTTAGACACAATTATGAACTCATAACTACAGGGGTAACTCAGTTGTGGGTTTTGAAGGACTGATATCTATCAGAGCCTGATGCTGGAGTTAGAGTGACCTCTGATAAGCTTTTTAGCATGCATGCGGGCTTTTTCTCCTTTAAAAACATATTTCTCCACTATACTTTCAACATGACAATATAATTCTTTGATACCACCACATTCTCCCACCAAAACCTCTTTGCAAGCCTTCTTGGCATGAATCCCCAATTGTATTTTTTTTTAAGTCAGAGATTCCTACACAAAAACTTCTGTGTTGCTCAAGTATAGTCTCTCAAAAATGGAAAAATCAAGAGCAAGGAAATAATAAAATAATCGGGAACATTTCACACCTAACACAGTCTCTAAGCATTAGTTTACTACTGTCTATGTAACTTTACTTATATAGATAGCTTCCACTCTGTAATCCAATCATCTCCAAAGAAGACAAACTACAGAAAATTACACAGCCTTAATTCTAACCTGATAATTTGATTATATAGAAATATAATTA
Source organism: Pelodiscus sinensis (assembly GCF_049634645.1). Classification (NCBI taxonomy): domain Eukaryota; kingdom Metazoa; phylum Chordata; order Testudines; family Trionychidae; genus Pelodiscus; species Pelodiscus sinensis. The sequence goes on along the minus strand of NC_134712.1, from coordinate 44,377,204 downwards.
TAAACATGCCTATATAGCTCAGATTTATCCTTTATCATCCCTATGTAAGATTTTGTTTGGTACAACACATTGCACTGTTTATCTGGTATTTTTTCTAAGGCATAATGTAAATATATTGAATAAATTTGTTTACCTTTTTTCTAAAACACTCCAAGTATACGATCATCTTTGTTTATTCTCTTTGTTTGGTGTAGGATATGTGGAAACTCTAAATTTGAGATGCTCAAAGCAATTAGAGTGATATTGGGCACCGGTTTTGACTCCATAGTGGAGACTGAGTTCCATTTTGTAATTAAGGCAGCAATTAAGCCTCTGTTTTGAAAAATAGAGTGTAAACTCTCCACCTTATGACAATTATTCTTTGAGTACAAAAGGAATTTTAGATCATGTAGAAAGAGAGAAATTAATTGGGTTATGAGTTCAAATTAATATAAAATCCAAGCCATTAAGAAACTTCTCATCTGTGTCAGTGTTTTCTTTGTCCCAGATGATTGCAACAAGGAAATAATGTGAACACTTTTCATATAGTTAAAATTCATTGAAAGCTTGTACATATACTCTATTTCAGGAAATCAGTTGCAAGTAGGCTAAGTTACTGAAGGATGTTTTATATAATTTTTGTGGCTATAGGGTCAGACCCACTCAATGATTTTGGGTGTTGCACTTTAGCGCCTATATTTCAAGGACATAGAAAAATCCCTGGAATACCACCAACTTGGGTTGGGTACATGGGTTGCCTGTACAATTCATGGGCTCAAGTCCCTTATAATGTGATCCACAAAAGCTAGTGTGCTAGGAAGGGAGCCATCTAAGCCAGCCAATAGCAGATGGTAACAAATGAGGGGGAGTGCTAAACCCCACTCTACTTACGTAACTATGTGCCTAAGTCAAAGCCACAGGTCAGCATCTGTTTCTCCTTAATGATCCACAAACAGGAAGCAGACACTGGAGTCAGGCGGCTTAGGTGCTTCCTGTGAGAATGAGGTAGGCACCTTCCTTGCTCCATAACAAACTAAAGAGGAGGAGGTTCACTTAGGAAGGAACAATCAGTTCCATACATACAAGATGGGAAGCGACTGTCTAGGAAGGAGCATGGCGGAAAGGGATCTAGGGGTCATAGTGGACCACAAGTTGAATATGAGTCAACAGTGTGATGCTGTTGCAAAAAAAGCAAATATGATTCTAGGTTGTATCAACAGGTGTGTTGTAAGCAAAACTCGTGAAGTCATTCTGCCGCTCTACTCTGCACTAGTTCGGCCTCAGCTGGAGTACTGTGTCCAGTTCTGGGCGCCACATTTCAAGAAAGATGTGGAGAAATTGGAAAGGGTACAGAGAAGAGCGACAAGAATGATTAAAGGTCTAGAGAACATGACCTATGAAGCCAGGCTTCATGAACTGGGCTTGTTTAGTTTAGAAAAAAGAAGATTAAGGGGGGACACGATAGCGGTTTTCAAATATCTAAAAGGGTGTCACAAGGAGGAAGGAGAAAATTTGTTCCTCTTGGTTTCTGAGGACAGGACAAGGAGTAATGGGCTTAAAGTGCAGCAGGGGAGGTTTATATTGGACATTAGGAAAAAATTCCTAACTGTCAGGGTGGTCAAATATTGGAATAAGTTGCCAAGGGAGGTGGTGGAATCTCCCTCTCTGGAGATATTTAAGAACAGGTTAGATAGACATCTGTCAGGGATGGTGTAGACGGAGCTTGGTCCTGCCTTGAGGGTGGGGGGCTGGACTCAATGACCTCTTGAGGTCCCTTCCAGTCCTATTATTCTATGATTCTATGATTCTAGGTGCTGGTGTCCACCTTTTAACTTTTAGCCTTGTGGTTAGAACCTTCATCTGGGATGGATCCAGGTTCGACTTCTCACTCTGCAGATGGTGAGAAGGGATTTGAACAGGTGTCTCCCCCTAGTCAGGAGGGAGTGCTTTAGTCACTGGATACCTCAGATCTCAGAGGCAGGGCTCCATCAGTCTCTCCTGATCAATCTGTTCCTCTGTGGATAAATAATGAAAGAATGATTAGAGCAGGGAATGAACCCGGGAGGGAGAGGGAGAGGGAGAGGGAGAGGGAGAGGGAGGGTGTGTGTGTGTGTGTGTGTGTGTGTGTGTGTCCTGCATGTGACTTAGTTGTTCAGCTCCCTAACTTCCTCAGGTCATGCATTGCTCTGGGGCTCAGGAAGGACACAGGTCTCTGGATGCCTAGGGGGAAAGCAGCAGTACACATGCCCAAAGACTGAAAGTTAGGTTCCAAGAGAACCTTTATCCTGAAAACTTTAGGCAACGAGTGAATTTAGGTACCTATAGATTTGGAGGGAATTTTGTGGATTGTAGAGAAGTCAAAACTGAGGGAAGATCTACATTATGGGGACAGGTCGATTTAAACTAGAGAATTTGAGTTATGTTGGTAGCATTACTCAAATTAACGTAGCTTAGGTCTACTTACCATGGGGTCCACATTACAGGAGTCAACAGAAAAAACTCTCCTGTCAACTGCCCTTACTCATCTTGTTCTGCTGGAGTACCGTAGTTGACAAGAGAGTGATTGGTGGTCGATTTAATGGGTCTTCACTAGACTAGCTAAATCAACCACTGGTGGATCGATCGCTGCACCACTGATTGACCCCGCAGTGGAGACAAGCCCTGAGACTTTACTTACCTAAAATAGACACAGGTGCTAAAGTCTAGTGTTTATGTGTGTAGGGGTTTGGTACACCCCCACAGTATCTCTCATTGCCAACTTTGGGGGAATTGGCTCTGTTGGCAGCGATACTACCCTCCGACAGTACCCACGCAGCCTGGGCTTTCCCCCTTCCGGGGAATGGGAAATAAGGAATAATTCATCCTTCCTCAGTTATGCCGGGGGGGTGCAGGGTAGGGAGGAGAGAGGGGGGCCCGGGCCCACCCTCACTCCCGGGCCCCAGCCCAGGGCCCTAAAGAACCCGGACCCGCTTCGGTCCGGGTCTGGTTGACAGGGGCATCCTCCCGAAACCTGTCCAAGTGAGGGGCCCTTATATGGCCCTCCCCTGGGCTATTTCATCTCCAGATGACCTCCCGGACCCCGTTGCTCCCCGGCGGTCTGCGAAGTCCTGCTCTCCGCAGCCAAGAGGGGTCTCTTTCCCCCCCGCCCTGGCCTTTAAAACTCCTGCTGCGCCCGGCGCCGGAGAGTGACGTACTCCTGACGTCACCAGTTGACTCCACCCCTCCCGCAGCGTTGGTGCCGCCACCGCCACCGAGGCGGTCAGCTGGTCCGCGGCGCGAGTACAGCCGGCACAATGCCGGTGTGCGCCCTCCCGCCGCCCGAATAGGGCTTTTGCTGCGGGGGTTTTAGTGCGGGGTTGCAGGGCCCCGTCACAATGTGCTTAAGTATTTTTATGGTTCTCTGGGCCTTATAGACTACAGCTTTTATTTCCTCTCCTGTGAACGGGACTGCTTCCATAATCATGCTCATAGGTCCAAAATATCAGAGGACTAGCCATGTTAGTCTATAACTGTTTTTCATTCCTAGGTACATACATAATGAAAAGAGACAAAACTATAATGAACAAGAAAAAAAAACTAGTGGTTATTTTAGTCGTGATATCCCTCTATCATTATTTCACGTAGAAAAGGCACAATAGTGCCTCTTAATAAATTTCAGAAGGATTCCAATCAAATATTGAATTATACAAAAAATATACTCGGGCCATTGTGCATAGAACATTTTCGGGTCCACTATACAATAACTCTATTAGCCTCAACAATTTTCAAAGGCATGTTATAATGGACTCACAATAGTTTTGAGATATGGAGTAGATAATGGAATAGTTGTTATAGAGTTACAGACATTAACAATGTTCCTTTAAATGGCTTAGAAGTTTAATGAATCTCCATGAGAAGCATGTCACATCATGTGTCCACTCTAAATGGTTATTTCAAATATAGATTTAAATTGCAATATAGATGCACTAGTGAAATGGAACAAATTTTAATATATTGTTACTAAGATATACACAATATTTTGAACAACAGAGAGAAAAATAGCTTAAAGTTTTCTTTCCCCGTATCTATTCAGATAATCAAATTAATTTAAAAAATAGTAGATCTCATCCTTTTCTCAAGTGAATTGTTTCTCCAGAGGCTGAAATTTGTCAGCTTAGTTAACAGATGGATGAGAATGAAATCTTCCATGTCTTGTGTGTTGTGGAATATTGATGTCCTTGATTTTGTTTTTGACTTTGTTTTTGTCCAATTTCTTGTTCAGAGGTTCAATATAACCACCTTTGGTTTTATTCAGTGCCTTTTATATTCTAGGCAACATAAAATATGTTACAAAGTACTTTAACTAGGAGTGTAGCGCGCTCCTTAGCATCAATGCCCATACAATTCTGAGCAGGGAATCTCAGTTGCCACAATGTTACTCACGCATATGAAATCCAGGACAGAGCTATGCTGCTTCAATCCTGATTCAGCAGTCTTTAGCCTAATAAATTCCTTTTGACCTCAGTGGGGTTTGCCTGAGAAATGACTGTAGGATGAGCCCACATAGATTGTGAACTAAGTGTATGTCTACACTGCAGGACAAAGTCAAATTAAGGTACGCAACTTCAGCTATATTAATTGTGTAGCTGAAGTTGAAGTAGCTTAAATCGGCTTTTGGTGCTGTCTACAATGCAGGGAATCAAAGGAAGAGCGCTCTTCCTTCAGCTTCCCTTACTCTTTCTGAAAGCAGGGTTATCAGCATCAACTGGAGTGCCCTTCTCACTTCAAATTAGCTGTCTTAACTAGACCCGCTAATTCAAACCCTGGAAGATCAACAGTGGCAGCTTCGATCTTTCTCTGTAGTGTAGATGTACCCTAACAGTCCTTCTCCCATCAGGATGGGAGAAGAATGCTAGCAAGAGCATAGGGGCCAAATCCTCTGCTGGTGTAAATGGGCATAGTTTCATGACTCATTCAACATCAGTTCAAAACCAACTAAGAATCTGGCCCCTATTTTCTAAAATATCTGAGGATTTTTTTAAACAATTCTACCAGCTTAAAAACCATCGTTACGTCTAGACTGGCATGATTTTCCACAAGTGCTTTTAACGGAAAAGTTTTCTGTTAAAAGCATTTGCGGAAAAGAGCGTCTAGATTGGCACGGACGCTTTTCCGCAAACGCACTTTTTTATGGAAAAGTGTCTGTGCCAATCTAGACGCGCTTTTCCGCAAAAAAGCCCCGATCGCCATTTTCGCGATTGGGACTTTTTGCGCAAAACAAATCTGAGCTGTCTACACTGGCTCTTTTCGCAAAAAACTTTTGTGCAAAAGGACTTTTGCCCGAACAGGAGCAGCATAGTATTTCCGCAAGAAGCACTGATTTCTTACATGAGATCGTCAGTGTTCTTGCCGAAATTCAAGCGGCCAGTGTAGACAGCTGGCAAGTTTTTCCACAAAAGCTTGCCAGTCTAGACACAGCCCATGAGATTTTAAACACCACACAGTTGTGGAATTTTTATTTTCTCCTGATTTTTGAACCTTTTCTTTCTTTTTTTGGGGGGGGGTAGGGTACATTTAATTCTTTCTCCAAAACATGAGGGCTAATAATTCAAAAGCTGTCAGTCTGCTGGGTTTTAAGAAAAAAATATTATGGGTACTAGCAACATCAATGAACATCCATTCAAATATTGGTATGTTATTGGAACACAATTTGGTCTCCAAAAGGCAACACTGCTATTCTGAGAGATACTTACATTTATTCTATCATATTTGATGTGCACATTATTCTATGCATAGCAACATGCTTGGAACTTGGAGAAAAGAGCAAAGGTTTCAGACAGAAAGTTTGGAAAAGATGCTAGGAAATCAATGTGTTGGTACAGGTACTCACTGCAATTGCAAGATCTGTACAGTATAAACAGTTATATTAAAATAGTTTAATTTTAAAACATGAAATCAGGATTTTACTTAACACACAGAAACTGAAACAAAAAGCCATTTGATATTTAGATATTTTGTGAGACAACAGTTTTGATTGTCCAGATTTGGATCCCATACCACAGTATGAATACACTGTCCAGAGCAGTGGTTCTTAACCTTACTGCAGCCTCCACCCCTTTGGTTCTCAAAATATATTCTCTCACCCCTTATTAAAAATAATTAAAGTAGGTCAGTTCTTTAAATCTAAGATATATCATAAAAATCTGGCATGTCTTGCACCCCCAGAAAGGGCATCTCACACCCCCAGGTTAAGAACCATTGGTCTAGAGGAAAGTTACTCTTGATTTACATAGGTGCGAGATCAGAATCCTTTGAAAATTTGGTAAGTATTTGAAATAACAATTTAAGTATCATTTTTCACTGGTAAGAGAGCCTGCATTTTTTGCTATGGATTCTGTGGTTTGAGAATTCATACAAAACCCCAAATATTCATGTAAAATAAACTGCATTAGAAAAGTACCTTATTTTCCTTTTCAAGACCTTTCTATTTACTTCCCATCCTTTCACAGGCCAATAACCAAACCCATTAATTCCCACATGATCTGTACTGAAAAAGTTAGTCAAATCTAACCCATGCTCCAACTCTTCCAGTCCATTCTCACCACACTGGCTACAGGTGCAAATCTTTCCAATAAGGTCCTGATATTGCAATGTGTTATGGTAGCACAGATTCCAAGCTTCTAAGAAGTTCCACTGAAGGATCAGGCCCTAAGTAAGATCTGTTAAAACAGTGACTGACCATCAACTATCTTTTGCTGCTACCACCTTCTTCCTGATCATATAACACTAATGGTTGTAAACTGTCCCAAAATGATGTCTGAGACCTTAGGCCTTTTTAGTTTATGTCTGTAACTGTCCCCCTTTACATCACAACTAGTCTATGACTATTACTTTTCTGAAATATCTTAATGGCAAAATACAGCCCTGCTAATAACAAATCACCAATGTTAGATGCGTCCAAATATTAATATACCATGTAGTTCATGTTGGACCTCCCTGGTCTAGCACCCTTGGAACCTGACCAGTCCCAAATGAGGGAGTTTGCTGAACAAAGGAAGGTCAATTCAGTCCCTCTGCTGATGGACTCTAGGCCTGGCTGGGGTCCATCAGCAGAAGGCTCCCTGCTGCTGGCCACAGGGATCCACTGCCCCAGAGCAGCTGGGTCTCTGCTGCCACTTCCCCTTCAACTTCGGGATTCCTGGAGCCACATCAGGGCTCCACAGCCCCTGCAGCACCAGGATTGCCAGGGCGGTTGGTAGGACTGGTGCAGCAGCCCCGGGGCTGCGAGGGCAGTGGGTCTCTGTTGCCCCAGGTGCTGCCCAAGCTGCTGTGTTCCTAGGGCTCTCTGGTCCATAGGCTCTCTGGCTGGACTACGGATGTTGCCATACCAGAGAGCCTTAAATGAGAGACGTTCAACCTGAACAGATTCATGCTGCTTATGCAAACACAGTAGAATGGAGAATTGTAATATACAACTCACTGGGAATACAAAGCGTTGTTATTGTAGTCTAACCATAATTGTCTTCCTGACTGATTTGGTTAATGTTGTGTTTCTCCTGTATAATGCTCATTTCTATAGGTGGGCATATACAACTGCATGTCCAGAGCCTTTTATCTATAGGTCATTTCATCCTGAATAGATTTCATGCAACTAGCATGCTGGTTTAGCCTCCTTGTGAAGTGTTTTCTCCTGTAATTTTCATCTATGAAAAACTCAGTTGGTTATTGAGCCACTAACATCCCTGGCCAATCAATTGGGCAGTATGCAGCTTTGCAGAGTTTCTCTTTGAAATATAAGGGAAGAAATTACTCAGCAGCAATACCAGGAGATTTCACTTTAAATTAAATTTGTATAATGGAGGTCTTAAGGAAAGTTTTTACTCTTATCTTCTCCTCAATAGCTCCCAAATATGAACTTCAATGGGATAAACATAAGTTACATAGAGAAGCAGAAACTTAATAGGAAATAGAAAGCATGGATTTAGAAGGGCAGTATCGTCTTTAACCTCCTTGACTCTGTGAAGCAGGTTGCAGGCAAGATTGACTGGGGCAATGCATATTACACAGTTTATCTATATTTCCAGGAAGCTTTTACTAAAGGTGGCATGAAATAGTCTTACTAAAGTGAAAAGCATAAGAGATCTGGAGCAGAACCACACGTGGATGGCATAAGGGACACCAAATATTGTATAGATAAGCAAAAAAAAAATCTGCATTACAGTGAGTTCTGATATATATGCAGTAAATACACAGTATTACTACATGTTAATAATGCCTTGTCAAACAAACAGTGATAATTAGGCTTGACTTTGCAAAAACACATAATTCCATGTATGTAGGGAGGTCTGTAGGAAGAAAAGCCTTTCTTTGTCCTACAAACCAGTGGAACTCAAAATATTCACAAAATATTTTGCCTCTTATCTACCTGGGGTGCATAGGGACCTGCACAAGGGGCCTAGAACAATGATGCACAAATGTTTGCTTTGCACTAAAGATTTTGCACTTGATCTTTGTCTTTTCTGAAAAGAAAAGAAAAGAAAAGAAAAGAAAAGAAAAGAAAAGAAAAGAGCGTGAATGCATAAGTAAGAATATTACATGCATTCATCATTATATTAAAAATAAGTGCAAGTATTTTCACAGGCATGTATTCATATGCACATGTGTCTGTATCTAGGAAACCACACAGAGGCCAAGCCCACACTTGTGAAAATCTGGGATTACTCTGTATTTACACAGGTTTATATAAACTATTTACTTTACAGAATACACTCTTTAGATTTTTTTTTAATGTGAAATTTCAGCCTCAGGATATTTTTAAGACCCTGAAGACTTATAATAAAATTCAAACCACAAATAAGACATACAAGTTTAACAGGGAGAACAATTAATCATTGGAAGAAGTTACCAAGGGCGGTGGTGGATTTTTGTGTCATTTTTAATTAAGAGTTGACGTCCTTCTAAAAGTCATGTTCCACTTAAATTACTGGGCTTTCAAGAATCATTGGTTGAAATTACATGGTCTGTGTTATACAAGAGGTCAGATAAGATAATCTAATGGTCCCTTGTAGTTTATAAATCCATAAAAAGACACTTTCACCTAAAACATATCACTATAGTTGGAAGGTTAGTAGAAACTTTGGCTGTATAAGAACATGGAAGTATCCTTACAATTTTAAGGAAATCTGCAGAACAGATTTATGTTCTGTATCCAACTTGTGTTTTTACTTGTGGTTGGGAAGACAAAACTATTTAATTTTATTTTACATTTATGTATAGAGAACTTTTATTTAATGTAGGGAGGGGCATAAGTGTAGACAATGAAATAGTTACTCTTGGATGTTTCAAAGAGCACACCAGTTGGGCAAAATAAAAAGCATATGAAATATCAGAGTATAATGCAAGATGTTGGCATCAGCATTTTCATAGCAAATCCCAAATACTTGAAAGTCGAGAACCACCCAAATCAATCTCTGGCAAGGTGCATATACATGTAATTGATGTCCAAAAATATAAATAAGATGCTGGAGTATTGTTCAGAAAATATATGGAGTGTGATACACCATTGTGTTTTCAATGATGTAATGCAGTGTTGCGTATTAGGCCCCATAATATGTAACAAATAAATTTTACTGAAAAAAGTGGAGGCATGAAATAGTTTGTTTGGAAGGGAAAATGCAGAGAGGTTAATAAAATCATATTTTAATGCAGATTTTGAAATTCTAAGACTTTTAATTGTCAATGTATAGCATTAATTCAAGTTGACCGCAGGTACGGTACTTTAATACTCTGTCTTTCTGCTTGTGAGAGAGAAGAGATCATTTGCATGGATATCAGGCCTAAAGCTGTATCTAACTAATATTGGAAAGGTTTCAGTGGAAAACTGGCAGTATCACCACAGGGACCTCCCAACTCTTCTCAGAATTGCCTCAATTCTACTCATATTTCATATGGACACCTCTGGATTATTTACAGGATTGCAACACGGCTGTTTGGCCAACTGTGCTCTGCCTTTTAGTTTCCAATTTTCAGGTTATATTTTAAAAACAGATGCCTCATATAGAAGTCTGGTACTCTTCCTGATCTCTAGGGCTTTTAATGAGGTCAATTATTAGGAGACTGAAAATCTTGAACACTCCAGAACTATAAATAATTGTTGGCTAAACTAATGTTCACCAATGTAATTTTGTCATCCTCTCCCTTATTCAAAGCTAATCCAAATGTGTCCTGTTTGCAAAAGGAAGCAAAAATAGCCTTCATCTTTCATTCCAGTTACCTTTCTCTGTTCTCATCATTCGTTACCAGTGTGTGTCTTGTAAGCAGTATACAATTCTTTGAAGTCAAGACAGATTCTCAGCTATAGTGAAAGAGCAACCAGTAAAGCCTAAAGGGATGTATGTGTTCTCCTGCATACAAAAGTAGTTGCCAACTCTTGCAACATGTTGTCCTTTTCTTAAAGTTCTAACTTCTGGAGTCATGAGAAACTCAACTTTTCTTAAAAATAAGTGAGTTTCTAGGCCTCAGGCACCTTTGTGCTGTTGCACTGAAGGGTTTTCAGCCCAACAATGGATTGCATGCTACTAGAACCATTATTCACTGATACATTAGCCACTTAACTGAGGTCTGGGGTTTTGTGTCAAATTATCAGTGGCTTACTCTGGTGGCAACAACCACCACTGAAATATATTAAATGCACTGGGACAGAAAATAATCAATTAAAGCATTTGAAGTTTAAACAGTTAAGTGAGGCTTTCATTTTAACCATTATGAGCACTCAGCAGCAGGCACCTGACTGAGATACCAGGGGCCTCATTCCCCAATACTGCTCTGAACAACCCCCAGGAGAAATCCAGGCAGGCGAGGAGAAAGCCTTATTGTCAGGTACACATCCCAGGTTTGGCCTGGTATATTTTTGGAACAATGAGAGGCACCCAGTTCTCCCTAAACAGACAGCAAGTTTGCTTTATGAAAAATGACCTCAACCAGGCTTGGTTGAAAATGCTGGAGAGAACTCAGCTTCTTTAGACAGGAGAGTAACATGCTCATTACGCTTAGTCACTAGCAAGCATATTGTGATTTTGTATCCTATGTAACCCTTCGTTTCCAGTGGAGCAAGGGCTGGACTCCAGTGGAGCAAGGGTTTGTTGTATAAAACATTCTATAGAGGAAAATCATGTTTTTAAAAGAACTCATAGATTTTATTAATTGGTTTTGGAGGCAAAAAGGAAGATCCTCTGGAAGAGAAAGATGTCAAATTAGGGAGATTAGTCTCAAGAAGGAAGGGGGCTCCAGTCCATGTATTGAGGAACTATAAGCTGATTCAGCCATCTTCTAGGATGAGAGATTATTTGATTCAAATCTTGCTCACTCAGTATCATTAGAATTCAGACTATCAATTTATTTTTATTTTCTTAGGCAACCAACTTCAATCTCTATTCCTGCTGCTCTATTCCCTTTTGTTGGAGTGGCAAACTAGGAAATGACTTTACACTACATTGATCAGGCTTCTGTATTAAACTCGGAGTTACTTGGTTTAGGAAAAGTGACATCTTGTGGGATCTTGTATCAGGTAGTAACCCAGTGAAGAAAATCCAAGAAGAAAATTTGACTGTATTGCTTACAAAGATGATGACTTTGCTGACTATGAATAATAGCCACTGACTTTACCAAATTGACTGGCTACTTTCATAATGGGCTAGATTGTATAATTAGAACTGGTGGAAGGTTTATTGTTGTAAAAGTCCCCTTTCTCAGCAATGTATTTATTTAAATTTCATGTGTCAAAAATATTGTATAAAACCTCTATCCATTCAGAAGTTTAACATCTAAATTATATTGCTTTTAGACTAAGTCATCAAGAGTAAGAATTGTATCTTGATTTGTGGTTAACATCTAATAATATAAGGACTCAGCACCCAACATACCTGTCAAGACTATTATGCTGAAATGTTCATATTTAAATATTATGCTGAAAGTAAACATTTATGAAGAGCACATATACTAATAGTAACTCTAGGAAAACTGGGAGTTATAAAGCTTCAAGGTAAAATTTCCTCAAAATGGATAAGTGACAAGGAGTCCTGTGGCACCTTATAAACTAACCGAAGTGTTGGAGCATAAGCTTTCGTGGGCAAAGACCCACTTCGTCACATGCATCTGACGAAGTGGGTCTTTGCCCACGAAAACTTATGCTCCAATACATCTGTTAGTCTATAAGGTGCCACAGGACTCCTCACCACTTTCGCAGATTCAGACTAACACAGCTACCCCTCTGATACTTGACAAAAATGGGTAAGTGATTTAGGAGCTTAAGAGCAATTTTCAAAATGTTGGCTCAAAATGATATTTTTAAATGATCATTTTATTTTGAAAGATCTCAGCACCTGTACTAATTTTAGCTATAGATGCTCATATAGTAAATCTCTTTAGAGGTCATTAAAAGGGCCTCAATATTTAGCACACTGAAGGGTGGAATCACTTCCCATTCATTCTCCGTCCCCCCCTCCCATATTAGCACATGATGGGGAAGGACAGGCATGTGATAAATTGCACAGTCATGTGACAGCTTGTACAGTGATGTAATACATACATCTATTCCCTGCCTTTGTGTCACCTGACCCCTGCCCACTTATCCATGTCCCAAGGATTTATTCTAACTTTCCAAACCTCTGAGCAACTGCAATCAGCCACAGGATTAGAAACAGGAAAATTATATAATTGGGAAAAAAGATTTTAGCCTTATTAGTCCATAGGTTTTAGAGAAGTACTGATGTTTTTGGAATAGAGACATTGCTATAGGTAATTTTAAAATGTTTTTGTGGTTCTGTCCAAGCTGCTATATAGTCAGGCTCACGGTAACAAGGATGGCTTATCAATAGCTCCATGCCTCTTTCCCATGTCGCAGCAGCACTGTTATTGCATAATACATTCCCTCCAAGACTAATAGATTAGACTGTAGTGCTGTCCCTTAAGAAAAGATTAGCGGTGTGAAAAACAGTACCTACTGGCCATCATATTGTAGGCTCTCTTCCGAATCTTTGACTGCTAGACAGTCAAGAGGTACAATGTAACATAGTCATAGGGCTGCTCTACATTTTGTCAGAAAAAATAGTCCCCAGTATTTCTCATGGTTATCTGAACCTCAAAGTAGGGTTCAGATCTCTTTTTCAGATGGTATCGGGAAATAAATCATTGGGAACACAGCATCTCTGTCTGATAAGTGATTGGCACACACAAAAGTGTTTCCACTCAAAAGATCCTTGTTTTGATTAAGTGCAAAGTACACATCAAAACTAGCAATCTAGAAACACCCCAAAGTTTGAGATGATATCGAATGATTCAGTGACCGAGTTCCAGTGGCTTGCCTTTCTCTTAACTACTGGGGAATTTGATACCACTGTTCCTACTCGTACAAAATCTAAACCTCTTTCTGAAACTTCTCTAAAGTGCACATATTAACTAAATTCCTTTATATTTAATTCAAAAGAAAGCACTCAAGTAACTTCTAATAGGCTGGGGTTTCCCTAGCAACAGCAGAAATAATAATTTCTACTTATCAGCAAAGCAGCTTCTACAAAAGCTAAAACCAAAAAACACAGGCATCAAGACCAAGATCAATTTTCCACACTCCTCCTTTCCCCACACTGTGAATCTGTCCTTGATAGTAACACACTGCAGCTGCCTTTGTCTGAGCAGGCCCAGATTTTCTGACTCTGTTGGGTCCTCAAATCCAGCTTACGGAAGTTAAGTGTACAAGATGGCTGCAAATTATATCAAAACCAGTTCTCTCATAACAAGAAAGGATTCTATTCTAGAAATCAAAGATTGCCAAACAGCAGCACTTTCAGCTATACCCCCTTTCTCCCATATATCCCTCCCTGTATCAGAGCCAGACAGGAGGGGCAGAACAGAGCTGACTATGGTGGTCCTTCATCGTCCAGTCTATGCTGAGGGAATTCTCAACTAGGGATGTAAGTGAATTTAAGTGCATAATAAAGGATACAATTAACCGATAAGCCTAGGCATATTAATCTTCTCGACTACTTGCATTCCCCCACCTTCCTGGTCCCCAGCAGCAGCCCCTGTCCATGGCGGGGGAAATGTCAGAGCTCATCTGGTCCCCTGGAGCAGCCTTTGTACACAGAGAACTGCCCCCCCCCCACTCCTTCCCCCTAGACTGGGGCTGCTGCCGGACCAGCCTCTATCCACAGCCAGTCTGGGTTGCTGCAGACAGAGTCTGCTTCATGTCCACCTTTCCCCACCCATGGCAGTCTCTGTCTGTGGGGAGCTTGGACCCCCATAGACAGGGGTTGCTGCCACCCCATGCTGCTGCCTCTGTAACAGAGGCAGCAGTACAGGTGGCAGAGTGGTCTCCAGGAGTGGGGCTGGATTGCACTGGCTGCTGGTTCTGCCCCCAAGGACTATAGAATAGTCAAGTAAACTATAAGAATTCATGCATTTACTTGACTATTCAGTTACCCAATATCTAACATCCCTGATCTCAACTACTTTGTTAAACCTGCTTTCCATTTCCTGTTGTCTTCCAGAGCAGCACAAAACAATTGGAACAAGGGCCAGGATCTGGCTCTGCATCTTCCTCAAAAAAATCCAACAAGTCAGCTGTACAAAGTCCCTATCCTGAGCAGAGCCATGAAGGATTAATCCCAAAAGTTGGGCCCTCCCATGTGGCCAGACTACAATGCTAGCCAGCTGGCCATTAGGCCAATCCGTGCTGCTTTAATATTGAACTGTAAAGCAAAGGATTTTCACAAAATAAACTTATAAGAGCTTTGAAAGGTGTCAGCTTTCTGCATCATCTGCTCACCTGCTGGGAAATGACAGCATACCCACAGGAATCCTAAAGCCAGACAGATTAGTGTTCCTTCAAACAGCGAAATATCAGTGAGTAGCAAACAAACATTTTCCACTTTTAAAGCTGCATTGTGAAAATAGTCGACACCTCATTGTACAGAATAAACAGATTAGTGCCCCCATGCAACTGATATTTTGCACAGCCTGGACTCTGACATAATAAACTTACAAAGCTGGGGCCAGACCAGTTATCGTTCCAGGAACGCAGCAAGAGATTGATTAAAGTGAGTTTTCTACCATCTGTGGTCACATTATGATTGGGATAGTTTATGGCTGCTCTTGCAGATATATGAATATGCCACTGAGGCAACAGGTTTGCATGAAGAGGAAAAAAGGAGACTAGAGATACAGCTTGTGCATGTCAGTAAGGATTCATGGAAGACAGATCAGTCTAAGTGGTCCATAAGGAAAGAACATCTAAAAGGGAAATTTGGAGCTGGGAAGATGTTTCCTCAGTGGAGAATTCAAGAACAAAACTTGAATTGATTATAATTTATTTCAGTTAGGGTACGTCTAGACTACAGGGTTTTGTCGACAGAAGTTTTGTCAACAGATACTGTCGACAAAGCTTCTGTCGACATAGAGCGTCTAGACTACATTCAGTTCTGTCGACAAAGCAAGTTGCTTTATCAACAAAACCCTGTAGTCTAGACACAACCCTACATGCAATAACACCTTCTGTCGACAGAACTCTGTCGACAGAAGGCGTTATGCCTGGTAAAATGAGGTTTACCAGCGTCGACAAAACTGCTGAGTTCTGTCGATGTTATGTCGACAGAACTCAGCGGTAGTGTAGACGCAGGTATAGTTTTGTTGACAAAATTCCACTTTTGTCAATAAAACTCTGTAGTCTAGATACACCCTTAATGTTGGTATAGCTATTTTGGCAATAATTGAGTCTAGATTTGTGAGGTATCAGTAAAATATATGTTTAACTGGTAATGATGAACTCCACATTACTCTATTGTAGTAGTGAGATTATGAGGGAGGGCAAAATTCAGTCATGGAATAAATGTGAGAAATTCCATTGGCTCCAGTGGAATTGTGCCTGTGTATTCCAGCTCTAAATTTGGCCATTTAAGATTCAGGTATCTTTGGCTAGAGCTGCAGTACAATATCTCCCCCTCCCCCCCAAAAAATTACTCTTTGCTGTTCATGTGCCACTTCTGAGCCATCTGCTCTACTTGCCTTGTGCCAATTCCTAGGTTAGGCTGGCATGGAGATACCTTAACGTCTGAACTATCAGTACAAATAGCAACCAGTAGCAGTTATTAAATATGAGACATTTATGCCAAATGAGAAATCACAAAAAATATTGTTGTTCTTGTTTAATGTTTTATAATCTCAAGCATTTAGTTGGAGTAGGAAAAGGCTAGCAGCCACTGGTACCATGAGTATTTACTATTACAACAAAGAATTCACAATGCCCTGTTTCTTATAAGAAAACCTTCCTGTATTTTGGGTCAGGAAAAAGATTTAATTGGAAACATTAAGGAATGAGATTAATTAAACGGAGAGGGTAATATTCTGTTCTCAATTACACCAATGTAAACACGGAGAAACTGCAGGGGTTGAACTAATGAACTCCAGGTTTACATTGGTGTAAGTATAGAGTTTGACCCCTTTGGTTTCTGCTATGAGGATTTCTACAACAGTGGAGCGTTTTGTACGTCTTGTGATACTATACTGCTTAGTAGACATTTTCTGGACCTTATATGGCATTTAAAAACAGTATTGAATCTATCGCTTCTCCAGACTGGAACTATATCTTGGTTTTTTTCACTGAGGTATTCAGCGGCAAATATGGTCGATAATGATGATTAATTACATCATTTTAAATTATTAGTATTATTGTATTTATTACATAGCAGAGTTTGTTGGAACATTCCAATTCTGGTTCTCATTAAATAACCATGAAGCAGCATGGGATTAGTCAGTAATGCAGACAGACTAAGCTGTTGTCATATATCACTAATATATCCACTGGCATTGTCTCGTATAAAATGCATTATAATAAAATAATTCCAGTAACATCAATCCTCTCTTTGGTAGGAGCATCTTTCTACTACACTTTCTGGTAAAGGAATCGTTCTGAACAAATGTCATTACTGTAAGTATTCACTGGCTGTGGAACCTTTTTTAACTAAATGATTGCTCTTCAAAATTGTGTTGATCCTTGTGACTTGGTGTATGTAAGCCACATTCCCCTTTTGACTTGTTTCATGCAATTTCTGGTGGCCTACATAACTTAACAAATGATAAGTATTCATCTATGGTAGTTAGGCATTAATATTCACACCTCCAGCTCTGATTAGCTCTGCCCATGTATGACTTTTCATAACAGTTTTTCATTTCACTGAGTCTAATTTTGGTCCCATTTGCTGGATTTCATTGTTGAGATCCTATGTCAGCCCTTAGGGAGCATGTGCATTGTGTATGAGCAATAGCATGCCATCTGCCATTGTAAAGCAGATGTATCTTTTTGTTACTCTAATAATTCCACATAGTTTTCTTGATATAACTGTAGGCTGGTAGGCCTCATGGAGAGGTTCCTCCACCTCCGGGTCAGTGGGCAGCCAGTCCGCCCCACTGCACAGCCACTTAAAATAGTCCCCAAAAATAGTCCCCAAATCAATAGTCCCATTAGTCCAACCCCCAGCCTTACATCAGGTCGGGACGAGAGGCAAACAGTTCAGGTGGCGGGCCAAAAAATAAGAGTCCAGTACAGTTTGTGAGGACTGGCCCAGATCAGGGCAAGGCAACAAGCAAACAACCCAAGTATCCATTCAGCAGGCCCAAGGTCTGCCTCAGGCAGGGGCAATAAACCCTTAGTTAAGAGGGCCCTGACCCTGGTTCAGGGTGAGCTGACAAGTAGCAGTTCCCAGGCCCGGCCTTGATTCAGGCAGGGTGGCAAACCCGGGTCAGTTCAGGCTCCTGGCCCTGGTTCAGGGTGGGGCCACAGGGAGTCCCTCAGTTTGCCCAAGAGTTTAGAAGGCCCAGCCTTGGTTCAGGCAGGGCAATCAAGCAACCTTGACAGGCTAGCAGTTCAGAGAGCCCTGGCCCTAGGGCAGGGCAGGGCAGCACACAAACAGTTCATCCGTTCAGGAGGCCCTGGCCTGTATCAGTCAGGGCAATAAAGTCCTTACTTAGGAAGTCCCTGGTCCTGGTTCAGGGCGGGGTGGCAAAGAAACAGTTCACAGTTTAGCAGTTCAAAGCGAGGAGGGGGCGAGGCCCTGGTACAAGCATGGCTACAAACACAATACAGGTTTGGGGGTCTCCTTGGTCAGGAGGAGGGCAGGCAATTCGCCTGCAGTGGTAGTGAGGGGGAGACTGCCACGTGGTAGGTGCATGGCAGGGGGAGGGTGAAGGCCCACCCACTCCACTGCGCCCCGGTCCAGGGCCCTGGATGCAGCAGAGCAGCTGCTTCTGGCTCAGCGGGGGCTCCAGCCCGCAACGTGCTGGCCTAGGGCCTTTACCAGCCTGTGATATCCCCTGGACAACTTCCTTTCTCCCCCTCAGCAGGTACCTGAGTGTCAGGCAGGTCCCACGGGAAGTCAAGGAAGGTCTCCTCCGGCAGGAGTCCTGGCGACCTGATCCAGGCTTCAGCTGCTTGTAGGTCTTGGGGCTCCAGCTGGTCCTCAGTGTCCCGGGGTCCAGGCTGGTGTTGGGGTTTGGGCAGGTCCTCAGGGTCCGGCTGGTCCTCTGGGTCCCAGAGTACAGGCTGGTGTTGGGTTTAGAGCATGTTCTCCAGGTCCATCACCCTCGGAGGCCTGGCCCATGCCCCAGTCTTCCCAACAGGGAGCACTGTGCAGGCCTCTTCTTCCTCTGGGTCAGAGGGTAGGTCTCTGGGAGGGTCCATCCAGGTCTCTGCCTCCCAGGAAAGGAGTTTGGTATGAGCCTCTGGGTTAGAGGCCCGAGCCAGGTCTCGGCCTCCCAGGCAGGGAGCTCTGGGCAGGCCTCTGGCTCCTCCAGAGGCTGGGTCCAGACTGAGCCCTCAGTCTGGCTACTTATAGTGCTAGCCCTGCCCACTGATTTCCGGGTCAGGTGATCAGGAGGGGCTAGGCTGCGCCCAAAGTGGCTCCCGGAGAGGCTCCTCCAACTCCGGGTCAGTGGGTGGCCAATCTGCCCCACTACAATAACCAAGTCATGAACAGATTTGGAAACAGGTATTATTTCCTTGGGTATGGCTTGACTACAAGTTTTTGTCAGAAAAAGGTACGCAAAATGCAGAGCATACCTGCATACCTTTTTCCGATTCTTTTGTCGGAAGAGGATTTGTCCTGTCTAGACTGGACCAAATGTCGGAAAAAAACCCTCTTTTGAAGCCCCCTTCTTCCTCGTAGAATGAGGAATATAGGAGCTTCGGAAAGAGCACATTTTCTCTTCCACACAAAAAAGAGGAAGAGCAAATGTGTTTCCTGGATGCAGTGGAGTTTTTCGGGATACCTCTGGTATCCCTACACCTCTTCCCCCCTGCAGTCTAGCCATACCCCTTGTTTTATATCCCTCATCTTATTTACTTTGTCTAAGCAGACCTTTAGATTATTCTTTTAATCATTCAGTAGAGACAGTGTGCATAAGTGTATGTGTATGTGTGTGTGTGTGTGTGTGTGTATATATATATATATATATATATATATATATATATAAAATAAAATTTTGAACCACACACGTTTTATACTTTGCAACTAATGTATGGGCATCTCATTTCAGAGAATTTCAGTCATTCATACTCTATTCTAAATGGTGAATCACAATTATTATTATTATTATTATTATTAGTCCTCTTCGCTCCTGATGGAGCATAAGGTGCCAACGAATCTTCTCCAGCCTTCACAGTCCTGAGAAAGCCGGCTGACTTCTTCCCAGGTTGTGCCCTTCCTTTTCATGTCCTCCTCCACAGTCCTCCTTTTTTTACCCTTTTGCCCAACAGCCTCCTTCTTTTACGCTTTCCAGGTGGAGTCCATCTGAGTGCCATATGATGGAGTCTTGTTTTGCTCAGCCGAAGGACATGCTCCATCCATCTCCAGCGTCTCTGCTTGATCTCGTCCACACCATTGTTAATGCCAGTGTGTTGGCTTATCTCCTTGTTGGTAGCATGCTGTTCCCAGCAGACTCTGAGAATATGACGAAGGCACCGTCCTTCAAAGCCTCTGAGTCTGCTCTCAATCTTTTTGTTAGTCCTCCAAGTCTCTACGGCATACAGCAGTACTGAGCGCACATTCGACCTATAGGCTTTCAGTTTAGTCCTGGTCTGCAACAGTGACGACTTCCAAATGTTGTTAAGCTTTTGGAAGGCTTGCGCTGCTAGGGCAATTCTAGCGGAGATCTCTTTGTCGATGTTGCTGTCTGGCGAGATGTAACTGCCGAGATACCTGAAGTCATTTACTTCCTCTAACTCTTCACCAATGACGGTGGTTTTATCGTTGTTAATTATCCTCAGTTTTCATCACTTTGGACTTGCCAGGGTGAATTCTGAGCCCAACGCTTCTGGTTGTCCGGTTAACAATGTCGGTCTTTTCTTGGATGTCCTGCTGATCATGCACGAGAAGCGCCAGGTCATCTGCGAAGTCACAGTCCTCAAGCCAAGCAATTAGTCCCCATAGCACTCCCCTTGATCTACCCTCAGTGGCTCTGCGCATCACCCAGTCAACTACAAGGAAGATAACAGGTGAGATTACACAGCCCTATCTGACCCCTGTCTTCACGTGAAACCAGTCACTCTGCTGTCCTTCATGTTGCACACAGCATTGATTCTCAGCATACAGGTCCTTCAGGATGTTAATGACCTTCTCAGGGAACCCGTATGCTTGTAGAATCCTCCAGAGTGAAGGGTTGGTGGATGCTATCAAACGCCTTCTCAAAATCGATGAAGTTAATGTAGAGCGAAGAGTTCCACTCTATTGACTGCTCCACTATGGTGCGTAGGACGAAGATCTGGTACGTGCATGACCTTCCACTTCTGAAGCCAGCCTGTTCTTCCCTGAGGATTTTCTCAATGCCTTTTCGCATTCTCTGTAGCAGGACTCTACAGAAAATCTTTCCTGGCACAGACAGCAGATTAATGCCTCTCCAATTCCCGCAGATGGACAGATCGCCTTTTTTGGGTAACTTCACAATGATGCCCTTCTTCCAGGCCTCCGGTACCCTCTCTTCTTCCCAGACCCTGTTGAAGAGATCATTCAGAGCTTGTGCACTTGCCTTGGGGTCTGCCTTAAGCATTTCAGCAGTGATCTGGTCTTCCCCGGGCACTCTGTTGCCCTTCGTCTGTTTGATAGTTTCTGCTATCTCCAGCTCACTGATGTCCCCACATTCCATGTCTACTTGGAGGTTCATACTTCTAATATCAGCCTCTTCCTCTGGGTCTGGTCTGTTGAGAGTCTCCCTGAAGTGTTCTGTCCACCTGCTGAGCTGTTCTTTTGCTGTCACCAGCATTTTCCCGTTCTTGTCTCTTACTACAGTAGACTTGTTGGTAAAGTCTCCTATAAGAATCTTGGTGATCTTGTACACTGTCCTAGTATCACCTCTGTCTACTGCTGACTGGGCCTCTGTGGCAATATTGTCCACATATGCTCTCTTATCTCTTCGTACACTTCTCTTCATGGCAACGTTTAGGTCCCTGTAGATCTGTACAGCTGTTATTTTATCTTCGTCACTGCCTCCAAGTGTGCTCTGTTTAATCGTCTTTCTGTTCTTAATGAGCTACCATGTAGCATCTGAAATCCACTCCCTTCTCTGTTTCTTCTTGTACCCCCATACAATCTTGCTGGTTCCCAGGTATACCTTCTGGACCTCCTCACAGTGGATATTAATATCATCTGCTATCAGGTCTTCGAGCAGGCTGAATCTGTTGGACAGCTCTAGAGTGAACTGGATCTTCACTGTTGGATGTTTTAGTCTACTGGAGTCAAAGAGCTGGCCACCAGTCTTTCTGTCTGTCCTTTTCAGCCATTTCAGCTTGAGCTGCAGCTTGCAAAGAAGAAGATGATGATCGCTGTTGGCATCTGCTCCTCTCAGCGCTCAGACATCTCTCATGGATCTTCTCCACTTCTGGTTGATAGCAATGTGATCAGTTTGGTTACAAGTCCTTCTATCTGGAGATATCCAGGTCAACTTATGTATTGTCTTATGTTGAAAGACAGTGCCACCTATCTCCAGACCATTCTCCTGGCACTAATCTACAAAATGCTGTCCATTATCGTTTCTTTCGCTGACACCTGCTGGGCCCATGCAGGATTCGTAGCCTTCATTATCTGACCCGACTTTTGCATTCAGATCCCCCATTACGATCAAAACGTCGTGGCGAGGTGTCTTGTCTATCTGCTCTTGCAGGTTGCTATAGAATAAGTCCTTCTCCTCCTCTGTAGATTGTTCGGTGAGTGCATAGCATTGAATAATGGTGGTTTTGGCATAGCTGGAAAAGAATCTTGCTCTGATGATATGAGAGTTGACTGGTTCCCATCCCAGAAGGCTCTTCTTAGCCTGAATATCCATGATGATGCCAAACCCTTCTTGATACTGTCCATCTGACCTTCCAGAGTAACAGACAGTCTCCCCTGAACCAAGTGTTAGCATCCCTGAGTCAGTGCATCTCATTTCACTAGTGCCCAAAATATTGATCTTGTACCTGGACATTTCTCTCACCATCTGTGCTGTTTTCCCGGTCTCGTACATGGTTCTTACGTTCCATGCTGCCACTCTCACTTGTTGCTTGGGTCTCGTTAGGGACTGTATTGGAGCAGAAACTTCCTTTCGGCTTTCATCTCTGCTCATCATGCTAGGCGTTGCTGCCTCGATCCTCAGCTGATCACCCCTTTGATGGCTTTTTAAAGTTTTCATTGACGTTTCTGTAGCAAGAGTTTTTTACATAGTGGGTTGCTAGCCCGACGTACAACCCTCCTCCTTTCACATCCTGGACTTGGGACCAGGCAACAGTGGAGTTGGTGAATTACAATAGCTCATCACACATGGTAATTTACAATAGCTCATAATGTCTAAAAGTGCATTTATTAAATGTAGAAAGTAACTGATTGAAATCCAAAGCCACTGCATTTATGTTCTCTTCACTGATATGAATTCATTATTGCTGAGAAATACTACTGCACACTACTTTTTCATGGAATATAGAGGATCCAGAGAAATTAAATATACCTATTTTTTTTCTAGATTCACAGAACCATAGAAAAGTAGGACTTAAAGGGATTTTGCTAGGTCATCTAGTCCGGGGCAGCCAACAGACATGCTAGACCTCTGAGCATAGTGGAGGAGGTGGCTCTGAGCTTCCAGAAGGGGAGGGGCTGGGGGCAACCAGCCCTCAGTGTCACCCGAACTGCATCTCCCGGGGCTCCAGAGGCAATTTAAAAGGCACGGGGCTCCATCCGCCACTGCTGCCACAGTAACAGCACTGGCAGCTGGGTATCCAAGGCCATTTTGAATCACCAGGCCCCAAGGCAGTTGTCTCCTTTGCTCCCCCCCCATCATTATCAGTGGTCTTGATTCCATCCCAACTCATTGACACATGAGTAAGTCTACCTAGATGATCTCTAATAGGTGTTGTTTAACCTGTTTTTAAACACCTTCACTGATGGAGATTCCACAACACTATTTTCTAAACTGTTCCAACAGTAAAGTATCCATATATTTAGAAATGTTTTCCTCATATCTAACCTAAGTCTCCCTTGTGACAGCTTAAGTCCATTACTACTTCTGCTTTCATTGGACATGGATAACTACTGATCTTTTAACATGTTTAAAGACTCATCAGGTCATCACGCAGTCTTTTTTTTTTTTAAGACCAAACATATTCAGGCTTTTGTTATAGGTCTGGTTTCCTAAACCTTTTATCATTTTTTGTTGCTCTCCTCTGACCTCTCTCCCGTTTGTCCACATCTTTTTGAATATATGACACCTAGGTTATCCATGTCACAGATTTTTTTTTCTGCAGCACCACTGCCTAGGCAATTATTACCTATTTGTGTAGTTGTGCATTTCATTTTTCCTTTCTAAGGACATATCTAGATTACATTTTTATTTCAAAACAGAAATCTTCTTCTGATCGCATTTTCGAAAGAGGAGCTTTCAAAAGTGAAAGTAGTCTGGCCGCATTTTTTTCAGGAAAAAAATCCTCTTTTTTGAAAAACTGTGCAAACCTCCTTTTGTTTCAAAAGAGCATTTTTTTTTTCAAAAAAGGTTTTTTTTTCTGAAAAAAACATGTCCAGACTACTTTAACTTTCGAAAGATCCTCTTTCGAAAATGCAATCAGAAGAAGATTGCGTTTCTTTCTAAATTAAAATGTAGTCTAGATGTGCCCTAAGTGTAGTACTTCACACTTGTCTTTGTTAAAGTACATCTTGTAATTTCAGACCAATTCTCCAATTTATATAGATCTTTGTGTATTTTAATCCTGCCTCCAAAATGCTAACAATCCTTCTCCTTCTCCATTTCATTATCCAAGTCACTATTTCTATATCTAGATACGGGAGTTATTTCAGGATCCCGGAAGTATCCCGGAATAGCAATTCCACATCTTTAAATGCTCCCATTATGTCAAAATATATTTTGAAATAATGGGCGCACTATTCTGGCATCCTTGCAACTCTCATTCCGTGTTATGGGACTTGTCAGAATAGCACTTTATTTTGAAATTTGACACTGTATAGACAGTGCCAAATTTTGAAATAAGCTATTTTAAAATTACCTCAAAATAAGCTACACAATTTGTGTAGTGAAAATTGCATAGCTTATTCTGAGGTAAGGATGCAGTATAGATGCACCCTAATAGTACTGGATCCAGGACAGACCTCTGCAGGACCTTACAAGATAGGTCCTTCCAGATGGACAGTGAACCATTGATAAGTGCTCTAAGTATAGTTTTTGATCTAGACCCAGCTTATAGTTATTTCAATTAGATTTCCTTAGTTTATGAATGAGAATGTCATGTGACACGGTGTCTAAACAATTGTTAAAATAAAGACATGTCTATAGCTTTTTCCCTAGCCTTAGGCCAGTAAGAAATTAGACTTGTTTGGCAGGATTTGTTCTTCTTTAACATATCCATGTCTATTACTTATTGGCCTATTATCCTGGAGGTGCTTACAAATTGATTGTTTACTCATTTGTTCCACTGTCTTTCCAGGTACTGCAAAAAAGTCCTGTGGCACCTTAAAGACTAACAGACAAAGTGGTTTTTAGCCATAAATGCTTATGCCCAAATAAATCTGTTCGTCTTCAAGGTGCCATGGGACTCCTCACTGTTTTTGCAAATACAGATTAACATGGCTTCTCCTCTGAGACTTTCCAGGTACTGAAGTTAAGTTGACTGTGCTGTAAAACCTGAATCCCCTCTCATCCTCTTTTTAAAAATACATACTATGTTACACTTCGCCAGTCCTCTGGGACCTCACTTAATAATTCAGATATTACTTCAGCTAGTAAAAGCAAAATAATCTGTTTGGTATTATTCAGCATTGTGTCCCCTTCACCACTAATCTGTACACCTATATTATCTTTGTCTTTTTCTTGCTCCTGGTATAGTCATAGAACCTTGTCATGCTACCTTTTATGCCCTCGCTAGGTTTGGACTGACTGTCCCTGAGATTAGTCTGAACCACCTCCATCCTGTCCTTTGAAGCAGAAGGGGAACAAATATTCAGGCAAGAGTCAGTGTCCTCTTCCCAGGAGTCTCTGATGAGATCCAGTGTCCCCTCAGTTTCCTTGTGTAAAAGATCAATAGGGCAACCCTGTAGATTTTTGCAGCACTTCCTATAAGCAAATAATAAATAGTGTGATCTTTGATCCCAATCCTGGCCCACCTGTGGGCAGACATCCCCAGCCTTGATTTCAGTTTCCTATTTAACCTCTTCAGACTAATTATGTCTGAGTGAGAGGTGGCAGCTTTTTAGCTGTTTTACCACACACAACTGAAGAGCTGAGACATAACACCTGACCCACAACCAGACAAAATCTCTATAGGGACAGCCATTCTGCTAAAAATAATTAAGTTGGCTTTGGCTACATAACTAGTTTCTATGTTAGAGCAACTGCTTCTGGGCATCTAGTGCCAGTAATCATTACAGTTAAGGCATCTATTTTGCCTTTGGGTAGGATGTGGCATAGGGCCCACCATGTCCATTGCTATCCTACAAAATTCCTCTTGTATCAAAGGTAATGAGTTTAGGGGAACTTCTGGGAGTCCTGGAGGTATTTTCTTTTTCTGATAAAAGTCACAATTCTGAAGCAGTCTTTCACATTATTTTGTATCCCTGTGTCGTGGAAGGTTCAATGTCTGAGCCTGGCAGTGTCATCTAGATTTGAGCATCTGTGGTTGTGTTGCCCAACAGCAAGAATCAATGACTGGCAGTAGGGGAACCCAGTCCCTCCTTCGTCATTCGCTTACAACTCAGTCAGGACCTTTGACTGGCTGGTTGGATAGGTGGCCTGATAGGGAGGGAGAGATGCCTGTTCCCAGCGTTACTTCCTGTCATGTATCATTTACCACAAGATTTGGCTGTCCAACATGCCAGTGTTCAAAGTCCCCTCTAGACCTTCCCACTCCACATGTAATTTATCTCAATGCTATGAGATCCACGTTTTCCCAGGGTTCATATCTGACTGTTTACCCAGGCTTTCCTGACCAGGGTAGTCTGTGCCACAGTGTCTATACCTCCTTGGCATTCTGTGCCATTTACCTTGGCAGCTTTAACAAATTCTATTTCTACCCCCCCACGGTCAGACCTCATAAAATTAGGGTGCAAGTGTCTTTTTGGAAGCTTATTGTTAAGGGCAGCAGCATTAAGATGTTCTTGATGGGAGCTTAGTTTCTTTCAGTTTAGGGAAATTATTCCTTAGGTATTCTGTGGAATCACACTTGAAATAACTTGGACCATTCTCCTATACAGAGGATCTGCAAGTGAGGCTGTGTCTAGACTACACAGTTCTTCTGGAAAAAGATACACAAATTGTGAAGCGCAATTTTCAGTTTTTTCCACTTCTTTTTTTCAGAAGAGGCTTTTCCGAGATTTGGCCCATCTACACTGGTCCAAAAGTTGGGAAACAAATCTTTTTTGGAACATCCCTTCTTCCTCATAAAACGAGTTTTACAAGGATGCCAAAAAAAAAGTCTGCTCTTTGGAAAAAATTTTTTGGAAGAGCAGATGTGTTCCTTGGGTGTGGCAAAGTTTTTCTGGGATGCTTCTGGTATCCCGGGAAAACTCTGCAGTCTAGACATACCCAGAAATTCCCCAGGAAGAATCTGTTTTGGGGAGGAGAGTACCTGGCTTCTCAACCTCCATCTCTCTTCCCAGGGATAAAACAAGGACCCCACATCCTTAACACTGGGTTTCTGCCCTTCTCTCTGGCTTTTGGTCCCTAGATGCTTTAATTTCCTTATGTGAATCAGCTAGATCTGTGAACACAATGTAGCTGTCTGATAGCATGTTTAATTTCTTCAGAAGATAACTTCAGGAATAGTTCCTGTGAAAAAAGATCAAACAACTGGTCATAATTCTCTGCCCATTACCCCTTAACCCATTTTTCATCAAGCACAATTAATACACATTCTCTACGATTCATTTTGTCATACATTTTGAGATCTCTAAATTTAATACTATACACTTCAGGGTAATTTGATGCTCATGTTTATGCTTTACTTTTCCCAAAATAGTCCCCTTAATCCAAATCATCAAAACTGTAGCCTCTCCTTTGACTGTTCTCACCTTTTACACTTGAGAATCACTTAACATTGTTTCACCGGAGCTTAAAAAGAATAAAACTTATTTAACATGACAAGCTGTGTTTGAATTCTGATTCAGCTACACCAATGTGATGTTCTAGAGTGCAATCCAGACCAGTGGGCCCCTTGCCCTTTTGAATTGGGATGTGGTTAGGGTCCCAGATGATTTATAGTAGACCAATATTGCAATCATAAGCTTTATCTTCCCAAATCTCTGTAATGTCTGTTAAGTCATAATTTATATTTTATATTAAGAAATCCAATTGTTTTACCTATTTATTCCCATGCTCCTTGCATTTGTTCATAGACATTTAAGATTTTGATGATTTCTCCACTGTTATCACCCTGTTTCTCCTATGACTCTATTGTCATTTTTGTATACCTCCCAATATTTAGCCTTCTGGTAATATAACTGTTGTCTTTTTAGGTCACCTGCTGCTTTTGAATCTGATTTAAAGCTATTCTCACTTGGGTGGAAAGTCCGTCTGAATATGCTCTTCCCTTCATCGGGTGGATTCCATCTTTTCCCAGAAATCTTCCTTCTTGGAACAGTGTCACATGGTAGAAGAAGCCAGTGTGCTCCCATCAACACTGTCTGCAAGCCATGTATTCATTTCCACAGTGTGTCTGCCTTGAAATGGTGTGCTCTGGGTGGCACTGAGGGCTGGTTGCCCTCAGCCCTGTCTCTTCTGGGAGTGTGGAGTGCACCCCTTTCCCCTCCTGAATGTTGCCCAGGGGTCTTTAGAAGTTGTCAGCTCCCTGGGAGTTGCCATGCCTAGGCCAGATTATGGAGCCAACCACCAGTGGCAGAGATGGAGTTTGTGATGCTGGACTAGATAGCAAATAGAATGGAAGGGTATTGGGCATGGAGATGAGTTGACAAAGACTCCACCAAGAGGAAGGAAGTCTTGTCCAGACATTAGGGCCCTAATTTGAGATTCAGAAGATCCAGGTTTAATTTGCAGTTCTGCTACAAACTTCCTGTGTGACATTGACCAACTCACTTAGCCACTGTTCTTTTAGCACAGTGCTTTGTATGTAACGTCCTCTGCTTTTTAAATGAAGAAAACTAAAGAAACTCCAGAAAGTCCATCATGTGGATTTATTTTGACATGCAGCATTGGAATCATGTCAGTCCTAGGCTGGAGCGTGCTGAGTACAGATACAATCTTCAGGGAATTTATGTGCTAACCTATAAGCCATCTCTGAGTATGTGTGAGCTTTGATTTTCAAAATCTTAAAATGTGGCCAAATGTGGCCCGTTGCTTTACAAAGATGGCAAAAGCCTGCCCTCCCACTCCAATAGTCAGGGCATTCTTCTGCCTTATTTTAAGGATCTTAAGAAGATGCCAGAACTGTGCAAAGAAAAGGCTTATTTTTTTTAAGATGAGTATGACAATGTATTTTTCAGCATATGGTTCTAAGAAATGGTTAAACCCTTATAGCTAAAATTTTCCAAAACAATTTAGCCTAAGGCAGCCACATAACATGGAAATTTTCAACCCAAACTATTAAAGTTTGGCAAAGTTATGAACAATTGAAAAGATCTATAATTAAGAGTGTTCACCGAGTCAAAAACTGCACATCTTAAAACCTAGGCACAGGACTCTTAGGGTTGAGTCAATTCCAACCTGCCACCCAGTGACCTGTTAACAGTGGTCAGAATAGAAGCTGATCTCTGACAGAGAACTCCAGGCCTGTGCTCTGATTGGTGGAATGTTAGGGGGTCCTGACTGTCTCCCAGCTTCTGTTTAAACCAAACACAGGAACAGGAAGGGGCTCGTTTTCTCCCTGCATAAGACTGCATCCCCTGTAATATCTGTTTCTACGACCTGCTGCTTATTTCCTGATAACCTGCTCTGCCTGCCTCCTGACATCTGACTCTTGATTTTTTTCACTCTGACTTGTCTCAGACTCTGACCCCTTGCTATCAGATCTAGCCTGTATCCTGACTACTAGATCAGACACCCACATTCCGGTCTTGACACACTGTGACTCGTTTAATCTGAAAGGTATCCTGGATACAATTGCTTAATTACATTGTTAGAAGAAACTTGTCATTGAGATTGTATGTTACAAGAAGTGGAATAATAAATAATATCTGAAAACAAGATTTGCTGGAGAAAGTCCAAAGGCTGAACTATCATTTTTAGTAAAACATATATAGTGAGAACAGTGTCAAAGTCACCAGCAGAATCAATTGTTTAACAATGTGAAAAAATGCATCAGGATTAAACAACAGTGGCAGAAGAACAATACAAGACCATGTGGCCATCTTCAATGTGACTGACAGTTAAGTGTGAATTACCCATGAGCTTTTTATCTCAGAAATTAAAGAATATTTTTTTCGAGGAATCAACCTCCTAAAAAGCTGTTATGGTTGAGGGGAATTTGAGTTTTAGTACTCACTCCCTAAAATTGCCCAATACATCTTACATAATATATAACCTCTCACTGCTAAACTTCTACCATTTGTCTTCTCATCATGGGAGTGCTCTGAATTGAAAGTGAAGTTGTGAAAGGTGGGTGTCTAGTGCCTTATAGTTAAACTGCTCTGGACAGATGGGCCTTAGTAGCCATGGGAGGTAGTCCATCCAAGAGAAGAGATTCCAATATAAACCAAGAATGTCAGGTCTTTCCAGCTGGTTTGTAAAAGTTGTACCAATTACATGTGCACTATAAAGTTTTGTCTTCAGGGAGTATACCAGTACAATGCTAGGGCATCCCATGGAACCAACAAATAATTGCTTCACCTGACAACCATGGAAAATAGGAAGAGGCTTCCACATTCTGGGCGCAAGTAGCCAAAGCCGTGAGCCCAAGAGCTACATTTGGTTTACCTGAATGTGGGAACAATGACAAGGAAATCAAGAAAAGTAGCTAAGATGTTGAAAAGAATGCACGTTGTTGGTATATAAGAAACAAAAATAGAAGCGGTCTAATACATGAACATCTTGGAGGATTACAAAATAACACTCAGTGGCAAGTAGGAATAGAGAAGGAATAACCATGGCAGAAATATTACAGGATAAATTAGTGGACATTTAAAGAAAGAAATGATCATCTAATGAAAGTTTGGATAACACTTGGCAGAGAACAGATATTTAGTGTTATGAGGATACTCACTCCAGGTAGGTTATACAATTGATGAGAAAGTAGAATTCCAGGTAATGCTATACCAAATGATAAGTGAAGTACCACAAGCTGAGTACTTAGTTGTCAGATCAGTTCACAGTGGACAGGAGGGAAAAAATAGTGAGAGCTACAAAGATTCTAATGGAGGATGGGGCTAAAGTGCTCTCACAAAAAAGCTAAAGTGCTCTCACAAAAGCAGATTGCAGGGGAACATAGATTGCTTGTAGTGGATTTCTGGATGAACAGACTAGCGAAGGACAAAAGGTGAGTTATGAAATAAAGGAGCAAAGTGAGGAGGCTCCTGGATAGAGAAGCTAATCTTAGATTTAAGGATGAAGATCTACAGAGGTTAGGGAAATATATCCAATCACTGTACAGAAGGTACAAAAGCTGATCTGGCCAACTGAAAGAAAGGGCTTCTCATAGCATAAAACCCATGTGCTATGTGGTTATGTTCCAATGATTTTTGGGAGGCAGAAAGGTTTATGTGACAGCAGAAAGTAAGAATATTAGATAGTTATGAGGAATACAAACTGGCAAAGAAAGTGCCTATGAGAACATTAGCGGAAGCTAAAGGTCGGGTATTTCAAGCCCTATACAAAGGACTACTAACTAAGGAGGGTAGGGGGGATGGAATATATAGATTAGAAGATAAGACAAGACCAAAGAAGCACAAGAGGAGCTGTGAAGTGTGCAAAAGAAGGAAATGTCATTTAAAGCATTGGGCATAGAATGGTGATAATGATGGACTTTTTCAACTTACTCCTCTGAACTGGAAAAATGCTGAATGTATGAAGGAAGAATATATTTGTCCCAAGCAACACGGAGACATGCAAAGATGAGTATTTACTGACCCATCCAATTCATGAGCCACATGGGGAAAATGGCTCAAAAGAATTATTGAGAAAAAGACTTTTGGTGGGAGCTGGGACATCAAGTAGGCAACAACAAATTCAAGTTTATGTCTGGAAGGTCTACAACAGATGCAGCGTTTGCAGCTTAATATTGCAGGAGAAGTACAGGGAGAAACAAGGAACTGCACTTAGTGTTTGCTGATTTAGAGAAGACTTATGACAGAATGCCTAGAGAATTGTTATTGTGATGCCTAAGGTCACACAGTCTGCCAGAGCCATATGTTTAGACTATCATTGGGCACATACAAAAGTAGCATAACAGTAGCAAAAAGCAACTGTGGCTACAGTCAGTTATTCACTGTGAGGGTAGATCTACATCAAGGATCAACTGTAACCCCATTCCTAGCTGTGATTGTAAAGGACACCCTGATGCAGGAGATTAGAAGAGCGGCTTTACAGAGCATACCTGATGTCATTATGTTGCTCCAAGAAAACAACTAGAAAAGGACCTAGAACTGTGGATGTGTGCATTGGAATAAAATCACTTATGAACAAGCTGACAAAGGATGGAACACATCCAGTGTTTCATCAACAGGCACAACAACAAGCCAGATGGCATAGAGTTAATGTCTGTACAATGATTTAAATACCTGGATTCAGTGTTGAGTCATGATGGCAATGTGAATGTGGATGGTAGAAGATGCATGAAGAACACTTGGTGCAAATGGAAGGAGATTATGAAAATTCTCTATGTTTAGAGTATTCCAAGGAGACTAAGTAGAAAAGTATATAAGATCATGTTAAGGCTACCCATGACTTATGGAATGCAAGCCAATGTGGAAGAGAAAGAACTCCTTCACACACCAAAGTGAGAATGTTCCAGTGATGTTGGGTAAGTTGAGAGCCAAGGCTACACAATGGAATGGTATGAGCCATGAGGTAGGAAGCCCCCAGCCCAGAAAAGCTGAGGGAGTATCTCCAGAGATGGTTGAGTCACGTGAGACAACAAGCTATAGTATGTTTGCCAGAGAGTACAAGAGCCATAGTTGTGGGATAAAGATCACGAGTAAGACCTAGACAAAGGTGGTTTGAGAACCTGAAGGAGGACATGGAAATGTTTAACACATGGTGGTGAAGAAGAGCTTTCAACCATGATTGCTGGGACAAGAATTTTCGTAATCAAATGGTGGGTTTTTTAACTCCCCCCTTAGATATTGTTCATTGTGGGCATTTCTTTCTAGTAGTAGAGAAGTGAATTTTGTATGTGTTGAACTACTGAATAATAAAGGTCTGGACCATGTTCAATAAATCCACAAACAGAATCCACTCCACTTGTGATTCTCCAAATGAAAACCCTTCCTAAGGTTTGATGAAGCATTTGGGTTAAGCATTCTCTTTGACATCATTCTTTTTTGCCATCACCCTCCATCCCATTGTCTGGCCAATGGGACTGAGAGTTTTGAGATCTGTGCATGGGTTCCTGCTTATCTGTCTGAAGAATGCAAATTCCCAAGTAGAGATGAACAACCCTTTTCCAACCACAATAATTTTTGTTAACGAAATGCAGTTTCAGTGACATCAAAACATTTAGTGAATTCATGACAATACCACCAAATGTGCGGTTTTTTTGTTGAACCCTCCCCCTCAAAAAAGTTCAACTTATATTAATTTACAATTTTATAAAGGTAAAATTTTGAATAGCGATGACTGTTTCAAAAAAATTCGTTCAATTTGATTTTAAGAAAATCACTTTAAAATGCAACATTTTATTTTGGGTTGAACAAAGAGTATGTCTACATTACAGAGTTTTTTTTCATAAAAACGGCCATTTTTCACATTCTTCCAAAAGAAAATCAAAAGAACAGAGGGTTTTTTCCAACATTGGTAATCCTACATTCAGTGTGGATGCTATCTTTCGAAAAAGCTTCTTCCGAAAGAAGCCTGCAGTCTAGACATAGCCAAAGTGTTTATTCAACCAAAAATGATTTTTTCCCCAAATGTATTGATTTTCTGGAAATTTTAAAAGACTTCATTTCTTTTTCAAAACTGGAAATGACTTTTTTTTCATAATTGCTAATGACCTGAAAAATGTGCACAGCTCTACTCACAGTCCTGATTCTCTTTGACTACTCAGAACACTACCTGCTCATTGGCTTAATGGCATTTACAGTGATGGAGTTAGTAATTTAGACTAGCATTAGTGAGGGGGGAACCAGGTCCATGCAATTACTTTCTCTGAACCCCCCATTCCTGGAAATTTCTGTAAAAATCACCATCTGCCCCAGGAGGACCTCTCTGTAATAAGGAGAATGATAAACTACAAGTATATACCCCAAAACATAAATATTCTGCAATGTAAAGATAGAAGACAAAGTTCTATTAGTCCCAGCAGTAAAGGTACAAGCACAGGAAAAAAATATGCACTTTTGCTAAGGAAATCTATCCATATTTAACTGTACATTTCAATGTTGGATTCCAGCATCTGTTCAACTCCACTGGATGAAACACATTGTATCCTTCATTTCTGAAATTCTAATCACAAACTATTTTAACAACCCTGGTCAAGAATAGTTTGAAATGCAACCCAGACCATTGGAAAGGTAGCTTACTGTGTATCTGCCAAACTCAAATTGGTTTGGAGTTAATTTAGTTGAACAACCAGAAAAGTTCTTGAACAGGCATGATGTGAGTCAGATAGAAACAATATTAGTTCCAACTCCACGTTTTTAATGATGCCTGATAGCATTTTGGACAGCTCACATGCTATGCTTCATTCTGAGACATCAGAGATCCAGGATGGATGTCATATTGCATACAGCAAGTTAGTGGGCAGAATACTAGTGAAATTATATAGTCTGCATTATGTAGGCGATCAGACTAGATGATCTAACAGTCTCTTCTGGCCTTAAAACATATGATTCTACTACATATATTTCTTTTATGGCAACTCAGATACTATGGAGATGGTCAGCTTAATAATTTCTCTTATTGTAAGCGCAAAAATAGAAATCCTTAATTACCTATTCTTTGAGAGTCAGTATTTTCCTTTTGATAAACATGAACTAGGTGATGAATAAACCCAGGAATACAAAATAGCAAACAGAATAAAGACAAAAATCAATAGCTTTTTGTGGTCCCTTTGATGCAGACCATGTATAAAATATACATCACAGGTGAAAACTTTAAAGCTCATCCTTATTGTTTGTCTAATAGACTTATATAATCAATTTCTTTTACAAGAGAAGTGCTTCCTATAGAATTC
Organism: Pelodiscus sinensis; assembly: GCF_049634645.1. Taxonomy (NCBI): domain Eukaryota; kingdom Metazoa; phylum Chordata; order Testudines; family Trionychidae; genus Pelodiscus; species Pelodiscus sinensis. The sequence continues at coordinate 44,342,397 of NC_134712.1, read as the reverse complement.
ATCAATTAGAAAATCATCAGATGGAGAGAAAAAAGGAGTTAATTTGCATAACTTGTCTTTTAGGAAAAATAGCTCTCAGCAAACTCAAGATCTGCTATCTGTGTGCCCTAGAAAGTACAGTAATTATTATGAAGCAAGCACTACTTCAGCTGAAAAGTTGAAAAGCACCAAGTTTCAAGGTTAGCTTTTTACTAACAGAGTTGAAAAGCACACTTCAGGGAAGTTTTAAAGAATGGGGGCTCTTTGGATATGCAATGGGGAATTATAACCCTTACTCTGAAAAGCAGTGGAATTTTCAAAATGAAGGGTGGGTGGTCCAAGTGTTCTGAAATACTCTATCCCAAAGGGAGAGAGCTCTTCTGTTGGCATACAAAAAACCCTACCATTGGCAGAAGCTATGTTGGCAGGAGACACTCTCCTTCTGACATTGCACTGTGCACATGAATGCTTATATCAGGTTAGCTTGTGTCACTCAGAGGGATCTATATCTATATCTATATCTATATCTATATCTATATCTATATCTATATCTATATCTATATATACTCTATCAGCTCTCTCACTCAAGTGGGACACTATCAGTTGTACCCTGGTCACTGAGGTTGCTGTAGCACTGGGAAGGTTGCTGACTTAATGAAAGCTAATTAACCAGTTTCTGTTGGGAATTACTGGATCTGGGGTGGTGGCTGCTGGACTAATGAAACTATAGATTGAGGAACTGGAAAGTAAAAGGAAGGCCTGAGAGACAGAGCAGGAAAAGGAGAGAAAGCTGAGTGGAAGTCTCCTCTTGCAGTATATCTGTGCTTCCTTCTGTTATGCTTCGGAAGATTAAAGGTGTGTGGTTGAAGCTTATGTGCATTTGTGGCTAGGAGACCAGAAGAAAAGCCTGCACAGCTCGTCAGGTGACCAGTGGGAGCCTGCAAAACCCCCGGGATTACCCCCTCCACTGACACCTGAAACCCCTCAAAGGCTCTTCCCCAAAATATGCAGGTAAGGAACAATAAGCCGTAGGCAGTCATTGGAGCCCAGAAAGTCCCCCACACTTCTCTCCAAACCCACAGGAAATGTCCCTGGTTGTTCTGATCATTTTTTTTACTGTCTTTCATCCCTTTTGTTACAGGGAGAGGAACTAAAAGAACAAGGAGACAGGTTCAGTGACACTGAAGTCAAATCTGTTGTCTGGTTGATTTACAATTCCCTTTTTAAAAGTTTTAGTTTCATGTTCTATGTACCACAATTAATAAATGACATAATTTTGAGTTGTGTGGACCATTTTTCCTAAGTGTGATGAATGTAATGTTTTCAGATTTGGGCTTGGGCCCCATGACATATAGCACATTACTTTGAAAAGTGTAACTCTGGTGCCATCATATTGCAAACACATTTCTGTTCCTTCAACACCCAATGCCCTGCCCCTGGGTCTATAAATATCTGAATGACTTAGGGAGAAAGAAGAAAATGCATTATGTGCTCTGAAAGCACTGGCTGTTTTACAAGCAGCAAAATTCATAACACAAATTGGGTACAGAAACATCTTTATGGATTATACAGAATGACAGACCAACTAAAGTAAGACCTTGTCTACACTAGAACTTATTTTGGTATAACTTACATTGCTCGGAGGTGTGAATAAGTCACTCTCTGTAAAATGTAAGTTAAACTGACCTAAGCACCAGTGTAGACTGCATTACATCTGTGGGAGGTCTCTCTCCCATTGGCTTAGAGCATTTTCACCAGAAGCAATGCTGCTGTTTTGATGTAAACTAAGAATGACCACTATACAGTGATTAAACAGTTGCCCCCCCCCAACAAAAAAAACAAAAAAAAACCCAAAAAAAACCAACCCTTGAGCAATACCAACATTTTATTTAGTGATCCATAATAGCCGCTAAGGTTATTTAAACCCCCACCATCCCCCAAATGAATGTTGTCAAGGAAGTGATGGGGAAGAAATCATAACAAACGTTGATAAGGTTGTTAGGACAGATTGAGTACTTTCAATAACAAGTTTGTAACAAGCATGACCATTAACTCAAAAGCATTAGACAAAAGCATTGTACTGAACTGCCACCCTCGCCAGCATGAGCCCAGTCTCCAAAAGTGTTCATCCTGTGAGGGCACTGTTATAAATGTCTGTAATAAGTAAAAAGTCACAGAACAAACAGCAAATGACCATCAGTTGCACAGGAACAAACCTGTCACAAAACTATGTATCCCCCAAAGTGTTTGCCAATGTTCCATCATGTGCTTTTCCAACAGCTGGCTAAGGTGTAAAGATTTTCCTTGGCACAAGCAGATATCACCATCTGCCTCCCTGATGTGCCAACATGGGTACACATGACATTCCAGATTTCTCCTGTCCGGTGGAAACCAAAACCCTTATGCACATTGTAGGGATCTGGCTGCCTATACAGAGTTTATAAGCCAGACCCGTTCTGTGCCCACTTTGGACAGAAGTACTCCTCTTTACCCACTCATACATTATGCAGAGCACAGCAGGTGATGGCTATGTAAACAGCATGGACACAAGGGCATCCAGACAGATGTATAGGCAGAGCCAACAAGCTTCCAGACTACCAAATTCAAATTCCATGACCATTCTGCAGCTACTGAATTTGGAATGGAATTCTCTTTTTACAGGGTTATTGATGTCAGTGTAGGACTAAAGAACCAAGTAAGGAGCAGGTGTTCAGGATCTTCACTCCTCTCATAATTCTTGGCACATACATTATAATGAACAATATTATTGGGTGTGGGTGGGTAATAAAGTCCTTTCTTTACCCTTCAATTACTCTTATGATCTCCTCAACACCATGATGTCAGTAACTTTTCCAGTGTTTTCCACTTTAGTATTTATGAGTCTACCTATGTGGTCCGCCAAGTCTGGAAGAATGAATATGTAATCTTTTCGGTTCACTTGCCTCTTTTGCTGGGCAAAGTATTTACATGCAAGTGCCATTGACAGCCTCTGCATAGTTTGGAAGCCTTATCTTCTCAAATCCAGCCAGAGAATATCTTGTAAAGTACTGGGATACTGCCTCCTGAAGTGACAGTGCTATTGTCACATAACAAAAGCAGCAGGGTGGCTATGGGCACATCTGGGAACACCCCTCTCTACCCATCTGCAGCACAGTCAAAGTAGAGACTAAATGAGTGTGTGGGAAACATGGGTCATCACGTACCTGGACAACTATCCAGATATGCGAGAAAATTTAGACAAAGCCTTAGAGTATCATATTCAAAATTATTAGATTGGGGGTGAATTTGCACATGCAAAAATATGCTTAGACTTTATTTTAAATATTACTGTACTTTTAAATATTACCAGAAAGATATGTAATTATATAGAATACTGAAAGCAATTTTTAATGGTTCAGAAAATTCAGAAAACCTGCGGGGAATGACAGTTTACAGATCTTATTTCACAGGTTATGGAAGAAAAAGAAAAACAAAAATGCTTAGTTTAACCATTATAAATGAGGGCAGGGCAAAAGTGCAAACTGTTCTGTGAACCTGTATTTGAATTTTTAAATAAATTTACCTCAACCACATTTAAGTCTCTTTTTAAAAGAAGTGTTTGTGTGAATGAACTTTACTGTGAAAAATGTCTGTGCAAAGTGAATATCAAAGTCACATGCCTGAGTGCAATCTTAAAGCAAATTCTACATTTACATGATGAGTATTTATACCAGAACTGCTTGAATGCTTACCAGACAGGAAATGGGACCAAGACTATGTGATTTATCTGACCAAAGCAATTAGCAGACCTCCAACTGTGAATTCCGAATACACTATAAGAGCAGTCTTTAAATGTAAAAACATGTTAAAATAGGGTATTTAATTCTGAATAATAAATAAATGTGAGGGAACTGCAATCTGCTTGCAAATATTCCATGAGCAGAAAGGGTCTGAATTTAGTGAATACATTATTAATTGCAACTCATTCACTCAGGTATATTAAAAATACTACTCATTATTGCTCTAGCATTGAGCTCTTTTGCATCATATTTGAATAAATTAAATGAAAAGAATAGTTGTTACATTAGTCATCATCTAATACATAATGTCCCAAGGAAGAACAATGCTAAAAGATGTTTTAAGGAAAGAGCTTTCATGTAATTTAAAATAAAATTTCCACAGCACAATACTGGTCCCACAAGTCAACACCATATACAACAGAATTTGAAGGACCAGTCTGCCAAAAATCTATGATAAGAGCAAACAAAAATTATCCCATAGCATTGTTTAAGATATTCCTATTGTAGCAGCAAGAATGTTCATACAAAGAAATCAACAAGCTGACTAAATACACACGTGCTTAAAACCAGAATAAATATCTATCATTTTACAACTGTGCATGTCATAATACAGCTTAGATTTTGCAGTTACTATATACAGTATTTTTAAAGAAAATTTCAAGACAAAATTTGTAGAAACCACAAATTAAAAAAAAGCTGGGAAGATACGGACATTTATTGTTTAAATGCAAGATCCAGAGCCTTCTGTTGGATCCATATGGCTAGATCATGTGTGTCTGAGTGTTAGTGGGGCAACAGAGGGACATAAGAGGACCTTACATGGAAGTGCAGGATGAATTACTATAGTTCTCTCTTGGTCAAAATAACAAAGACAAAGTTTTGGTATTGCAGTAGTTCATAGTAATAAACAATGCACATACATGTATTCTCTCTCTCTCTCTCTCTCTCTCTCTCTCTCTCTCTGTTAGCACCTCCTTCCACTCAAACATGGCACAACAGCTCTCTTCCAGTCAAGAAACTTCTGCCAATGCAAGGGACACCTGTGACGGACCGGGCTGGGTCTGGGCACAGCTGAGGGGAGGGCATCTGCTCAGGGTGAATTGCTCAAAGTCAGGGTTCTCTATAGCCCCCAGACTGGACACCCTCCCAAACAGGCCACAAACCAGTCCCACAGAGCGCTTCAGCTGCCTGCTCGGCCAGCCAGAAGCCTCACGAGCAAAACCCCTTCGACACCCCAGCAATATCCATGCCCCAGATGGGCCCGGGCCTCATAGACAGGTGAGGGGTTTTAGAACCCAATCTCACCTTCCCCGAACAAGTTCTGTCTGGTTCCAAGAAGCCAGCCACAGATCCCTGGTCAATTTACCCTCTGGATCTTACCCACAAATCACGCTGAGCCAATCCTTTAGAATCTAAAATCTAAAGGTTTATTACTAAGAGAAAGAAAAGCATGAGAGTAAGGCTGTTAAAGTATCATACGTTACATGCATTGAATCTCCCAGTTCTTGATGCAGGCTCACAGCAGAGATGTTATAACTGCTGCCTTAAAAGTCCTTGGTGTATATCCTATGTCAGGATGGGTCCACAGTTCTTCCCGGATCATGATTGCCTGCGAGGCCGCATCTGGGGTCAGGAGCAGATCTGAAGACCAAAATGAAGGCTGCCACATGGCATCTTTATACCTCCTTCCTGGTCTCTTCTTAGCTGCAGCAGGTCACCTGGCCCGTGGCCTATCCCTATGTACCCTGCTGGTATCCCCTAGGTATCAGTCACCATTCTTGAGGTGTGTCCTTGGCCTATAGAGGGCTATTGTTCCATAGAGAATTGCTCATTAGCATGTCCATAGGCTGAGCTTCTTTGCCCATAGTTCAACCACATACAGAGAAACATTTGGTATCCACACAAAGTACATGCTTATAACTTCACACACAGACATTATACAATTACATAAATAGTATATATGGAATCAGAAGAAAGTAAGCTTCTATTGACACCTCACATGGCCCCCTTTGTACCACTTTTGGGGCCAACACCCCCACATCAATACAGCAGTGATCTGGCTGCTCCCCTCAAAATCCAGTAATGTGACAACACCTCTGCAGTGGTCTGTTTCTTCTTGCAACTTGGCCAGACTACTAGAAAGGTTATCCCTTCCAGGGCAGTTCATGAGTAAAAGGAAAAAGGATTTAATGCAAATAAATTGAGCTAATAGGAAACAAGGGGGAATAATTCTCTCTCAAGGTGCATCAGAATCTGACCTCCCTTCCTTCGAGGATAGGCCATCAGAAAGCAGTCATCTGGGAAGCTCCTGCTTTCAATCAGTCCTTTTCACAGTGGCTGACAGTCTGTTATCTTCCCTGGTCTGTCAACAAGTGAGCCACTCTGCTGTTTCCCTTCTAAGCTCCTCCTCCAGCTTGTGCACATATTGCAGCTGTGGTAGGATGAGGCTGCCTGAGCCCAGCTCATGAATCCCATCCAGTGTAACCTCATCACAACACACACACCTATTTGTGTCCAAGACCAACCTTCCAAACAATGAGCCTGAAGCAACTTTTGAGACCTTAGATTTTCTTTGCTGAATTAATATCTCTGCTTCCCCTAGATTATGAAAAACAGATCACTTGGTCCCAGATACATTCTAAACTTTGCTGTATATAAGATAGTGATGATCCTGCATCCCATACTAGAAAAGCCATGATGCTACTTTATTAAAACTGTAAAATAATGGGGACCAATCCCAGCTTTAAAATTAATTTAAAAATGTATTGTGGCAGATAAGATCATATTTCTCATTATCAGGGATCCCCATATGAAAACTTACAGGCATGATGCTAGAAATTTTAGGGTCAGAATATTCCCTCTCCAGAAATCTCTCCTAGCATAGATCACAGAAACCAGTGCAGTGTGTGCACCATTCTCACCCTTAATTCAGTAAATTCCATCATTTAGATTAGACAAGGATGGAGAATCTGTTCTGATGTTAAAACTAATTAAAAGAGGGCTTGGAAGGATGATGCTGATTGGAATCATCCATGGAAAAATACCCATAGCAATTTCTTAGGGTTTTCAAGATGTTAAGATTTCTGAAATAGAGCAATTATCCAAAATATATGAACAATCTTTTACTTATCTGTAGATGATGGGATCCAGTAGGGAGACATGGTCCTTTAGAAGATGTGGATAGAATACTTCCAGCCACCTCTTGCATTAAATTCTGCTCTTGCTGCGTGTACTGCCAGGAAGGTTGCATGCTCCTGAAACTACTGAGGTACATAGCAGCTCCAACTGTTTCCACCTGAATCCCTTGTCTGCAGTTCTCCTCAGTCTAACTAAAGAGAGAACCATTTCTTTGCTTTGAGCAGAGGATGGGTAGCTGCGCTCCCTCAAGATCTTCCTTTCTTCAGCTTCTTTCCTCACCTCTCCCCAGAGACCATGCATACCTACCCTCTTGCTGAGCTGGATAATGTGACTATTTATTCTCTGGTGGGAACAAAAACATGTCAAAGAGACCTGTGTCATGAATTGAAAGCCAAATCAAGCTGAGATCCCATCAACTAAGCTTTTTAGTATTGGCACAAAAGCTGTTACAGTCAGGTTCCCATGCTCATGGGAAACATGATGAAGTCTGCATTTACTTATGTCTCCTCTGAGCATTCTGGAAGTGCTGAGTAGAGACTCCATAGTTTGGGCGGTGTTTCGCAATGGCCGTAAAATGGGGAATAATTTGTTTTTATCTATAAGCAGGAAACCAATTATTAGGAAATTTCCAACAAAGTTTGTTTTTAAACCCTCTGATTTTTATCGATAGCTTTTGGTTGGTTTCTCTTCATACATTTTTAATAGGAAAGTCTTTGAACGTAGGGTCTGACTAAAAATTGTCAATAGGAATCCCTGTTCCTTGTTGACCAATGCATTTTTTAAAAGACTGTCACACAAAACATGGCAGAGAGAAAATGCTTGAGTAGATGTGGTGCAAAGGGTAATAGCTATAAAATGCAGTATTGCATTTAGGCTAATTTTTAGCCATTTTGTGCTAAAAGAAAGGCTAATGTGCGTAAAAACCTGATTGATGGTGATCAACCAGACACAACCTTGATTGACTAGGGCTGGGTGAACATGGGAAAGATTGATGGGCGTTGCCATGTTTAATTGTCCTTATGCAGGCAGGCATTTATGAAAATGGTAAATGGGTTATATGCTGACAGATGGAAAGGGTGCAGAATTAAGGCTTGTGATGTATGATGGTTTTTGTAATAGCAAGGTGTGTGCAGAAGCAGGTGGAGAAGTAGAAGTATGTTCATGGAAGTAGCTTAAGTTTTCTCTTCCTTGCTTTTTTGGGTTTATATCAGACACAATTTGTAGATAGAAAACCTCAGCAGTTTGTAACAAAGTTGTTAAAATTGATTAATACGGGTTGAACGTCGGTGGTCTGGGACTTTCTGGTCCGGCAACATCCATGGTCCAGCAGACCCGCCACAGAGATTGCCGGTGGCTGGGAGCAAAGCTGGCCAGTGGGGGCAGCAGGGCAGTAGAGCCCACGAGACACCGGAGCTTGCAGCTGGTAGGGGTGGGAAGCCGGCAGGGCTGCTGAGTGCGGAGTGAGGTGGGGAACAGAGCCCACAGCAGGTGGTGCCGAGAAGCCAGCTGGACCACCAAGCCTGCAGCTGGCAGGGCCTGAAAGTGGGGGTGTGCTGCAGGGCCTGCAGCTGGCAGGGATGCAAGTGCCAGCAGGGCTGGCAGGGATGCAAATGCCTGCAAGGCCACTGCTGGAGCTTGATTGGGCACAGAACCTGCAAAGCTGCCACAGCCAGAGGGCTGAAGGCAGTGGTACAAGGGAGCTGGGAGAGGAACCCAGTGGAGAGGCTGATGCCCCCTCCACCCACCAGATTTTCCCTGGTCTGCAAACTCCCTTGTTCAGGATTGCTTAGTTCCTGAGGGTATGTCTACACTACCCCCCTAGTTCGAACTGGGGGGGTAAAGTAGTCCACGAGGCGTACAGCTAGTTCGGATAGGAAGCCTAATCCGAACTAGCTAGTCCGTGCCGCGTGTAGCCGCGTGGCACGGGGTCCGACCTAGCCGGCATTTAAAAATGGCGCCGGCCGGCTTTATGCAAATAAAGCCTGGGAAATTCAAATCCCGGGCTTCATTTGCAACTCCGTATGACTACATTACCCCCCCTAGTTCGAACTAGGGGGGTAGTGTAGACATACCCTAAGGGAGCAGTATACAGATGCGCTTAGTTCGAACTAGGTAATCCTCATTCCACGAGGACTAAGCCTAGTTCGAACTTACTAGTTCGAATTAAGGGCTGTGTAGCCCCTTAATTCGAACTAGTGGGAGACTAGCCCTCCCCAGCTTGCCCTGGTGGCCACTCTGGCCAAAACCAGGGAAACTCTATTGCCCCCCTCCCGGCCCCGGACTCCTTAAAGGGGCACGGGCTGGCTACGGTGCCTGTGCCAGGTGCAAGCCTGGCAGCACCCAGCCAGCAGACCCTGCACCTGGCACGGCTCAAGCCAGCCACCCAATGCCCCCCAGCCCTCCCCCTCTTCCCGGGACCAGGCTGGCGGCTCCCGGGAGCTTGCCCAGGACCGCAAGAGGCAGGCACCCGCCTGGTCCAGTGCAGACATCGTGGACCTCGTCCACGACCTCCACACTAGGCACAGGAAAGTGGCCGTCTAGGGCAGGAGAGCTGCCAGCCTGGCCACCCAGGAGCAGATTTTCATGAAAATCAAGGTGGTCCACTGAGACCCCCGACCCTGAGCCCTGAGCTTAGAATGGCCATCCTGGGTCAGACCAAAGGTCCATCTAGCCCAGTAGCCTGTCTGCCAATGGCAGCCAATCCTAGGGACCCTGGAGGGGATGGACCAAAGACAGTGACCAAGCCATTTGTCTCGTGACATCCCTCTCCAGCCTTCCACAAACTTTGGGCAGGGACACCATTCCTACCCCCTGGCTAATACCACTCCGTGGACCCAACCTCCATGAATTGATCTCACTTCTCTTTAAACTCTGTTCTAGTTGTAGCCTTCACAGCCTCCTGCAGCAAGGAGTTCCACAGGTTGACTATTTGCTTTGTGAAGAAGAACTTTCTGTTATTAGTTTGAAGCCTGCTACCCATTCCTTTCCTTTGGTGTCCTCTAGTCCTTCTATTATGGGAACTAATGAATAACTTTTCTTTATGCACCCTCTCCACACCACTCATGCTTTTAGAGACCTCTATCATATCCCCCCTCCGTCTCCTCTTTTCTAAGCTGAAAAGTCCCAGTCTCTTTAGCCTCTCTTCATATGGGACCTGTTCCCAACCCCTGATAATTTTAGTTGCCCTCCCCTCTCCCACCCTCTCTCTTCCCCTCTCCCACCTCCTTTTCCCAGTCTCAATAAAGAGAGATTTTGTTCAATAAAGAGAGATTCTATTTTTGAACACAATTGTCCTTTATTTTGTACATCAGGAAGGGGGGCTAGGGAGGGGTAAGTGGAAGGAGGTGAGGGAGGAATGGGGTACGAGCCCCCGATAGGGAGGACTGGGGTGGCTCTGCGGGCTTCTCGGAGTGGAAGTTCTCCAGAAGCCCCTTGATTGACCCTCCCCCCCCCCCCCCGGATGGCAGCCTGCGGCAAGTGCAGCCGGGCTGATGGCCGAGTGCTGTGATGTGCCAAGTGTGGGCACTCAGGGCACTCCAAGCCAGGACTGCTTTGCAAGCGGGGCACCCCTGAGAACTGTCTGTCCGGGGTGGGGTTCGGGTCCCTTTAAGCACAGCCCTCAGCTAGCCTGAGGCAGCAGCTCCACACTCTAAGTCCTAATCTGATGCCCTGCCGGCACTGCTTCCGGCCATCCTTAACCTCAGTTCAGGGTCCACTCAGTGTGGACATGCTAGTTCGAATTAGCAAAACGCTAATTCGAACTAATTTTTTAGTCTAGATGCACTAGTTCGAATTAGCTTAGTTCAAATTAACTAATTTGAATTAAGTTAGTTCGAATTAGCACTGTAGTGTAGACATACCCTGAGAGCCTTCCTGGTCTGCCCCACTGGGGGGCTTGTGCCTCATTCCTCCCTCACGTCCTTCCACTTAACCCTCCCTAACCCCCCTTCCTGATGTAAAATAAAATACATGTATTTTCATGAACACAAACTCTCTTTATTTAACAAAACTGAGGGGGGAATGAAACTCTGGTGAGACTGGGGAAAGGAGGTCGGAGAAGTGAAGAGAGAGGGTGGGAGAGGGGAGGGAGAAACCTGGGAGGAGGGAGCTGGAAGGGGGAAGCAAAGTCAAGAAGGGGGAGGGGAAACTCAGGGCTCAGAGTTGGAGGTCTCGCCGGACCAACTTGATTTTCATGCGAACCTGGTCCTGGGTTCACATGTGGCCTTTGGTGGCCAGGCTGGCAGCTATCCTGCCGTAGATGGCCATGTTCCCCCATCTAGTGTGGAGATCATGGACATTGGGGGCATCCCCCCAAACCTTTTGAATAAGGTCCATGATATCCGCCCTAGACCAGGAAGGTGCCTGCCTTCTCTGGCCCCTGGCAGGCTCCTGGGAGCTGGCAGATTGCTCCTGGGGAGCAGTGGAGGGCTGGCTGCCAGTGGCTTGCTGGCTCGTGTTTTGGGGCCACTGGGTCAGGGACAGTGACTGCTGGCTCTGGGCTGGCAGGCTTGGAGCTGGCACAGGCATCTGGGGAGAGAGGGAGGGAGAGGAGTGTTCTTGGTTAAAGCCGGAGTGACAACAAGGGCACCCTGGGAAAGGCTGGAGGCCCCCTATTTCAAAATAAGTGTCTACACAGCACTTATTTAAAAATAGCAATTTTGAATTTGGCGTTATTCCTCGTGGAATGAGGTTTACCAATTTCGAAATAAGCCCTCCACTATTTCGATTTAATTTTGAAATAGCAGTTGGCTTCTGTATACGCTAGGAAAGTTATTTTGAAATAACAGCTGTTATTTCGAAATAACTTTGATGTGTAGACATACCCTGAGAGTATATCAATACTGCAGTGAGACACCCATGGTTGGCCTGGGTCAACTGACTCGTACTTGCAAGAGATGAGCTGCTTGAGGACCCCCAAGAGTTTAATGATAAGATTTTGATGCAAGGTTCTTCACCAGACCTCATCTGATATAATTTAAAGTGAGCAATCTAAAAGTAGAAAAATGTATGTATGCTTCCTTCAGATAAATGGAAAGAGAATTACCTGCTGTAGAAATCAAAGGCAATCTGCATTGATGACAGGCAACAGAAATTATGTTAACTTTTTCAAAGCAGAGACCTAAGATGCCTTAGGCAATAACTACTGTCTACTACATTTCAGATTTGACACTGTTTCTATACCGTGTTTTATGAATCTGAAATATATGGTGGTTATCAATTTACTAGGATCATTTTGAGTGTAAATGGTTATATCATTCAGCAGAGAAATGAAAATTGAATTTTCTCTTTATCACAAGTGGGAATGCATGTCCTATGTCATCAGACAGTGTGGCTAGATTTAGTAGGAAATGATGCACTATCACAGGATTTAGTGCGCAACATTTTTATCCTTAGAAATATCAAGCCATATGCAGCCATGGTGTGAATGCTCATATAATTATATTACACACCAGAAAATTTTGCGCTGGTGCATAGATGGACCTTCAGTGGTACTCTATATAGGGTATGTCTACACTACAACGTTAATTCGAACTAACTTAGCAAAGTCAGGTTCGGGATGCCCTAAGCCTCCCTCCTGCTTTGCTCTGCTTCTGTCCTCCTTTTATCACTTTTTAGTCACTGCAAGGGTATGTCTATACTACAACGTTAATTCGAACTAAGCAAATTCGAACTAACGGATCCAGACTAAAAAACTAGTTTGAATTAGCGTTTTGCTAATTCGAACTAGCATGTCCACATTAAGTGGACCCTGAACCAGGCTTAAGGATGGCCGGAAGCAGTGCCGGCAGGGCATCAGAGGAGGACTTAGAGCGTGGAGATGCTGTCTCAGCCTAGCCGAGGGCTGTGCTTAAAGGGACCCGACCCCCACCCCGGACAGACAGTTCTCAGGGGTGCCCCGCTTGCAAAGCAGTCCTGGCTTGGATTGCCCGGACTACCCACACTGGGCACATCACAGCACTCGGCCATCAGCCCGGCTGCACTTGCCGCAGGCTGCCATCTGGGGAGAGGGGGCAATTGGGGGGCTGCAGGAGAGCTTCCACCCCCAGAAGCCCGCAGAGCCAGCCCAGTCCTCCCCATCGGGGGCTCGTACCCCATTCCTCCCTCACCTCCTTCCACTTACCCTTCTCTAGCCCCTCTTCTTGATGTACAAAATAAAGATAACGTGTCTTCCAAAATGGAATCTGTCTTTATTGAGCAAAACTGGGGGAGACTGGGAAAAGGAGGTGGGAGAGGGGAAGAGAGAGGGTGGGAGAGGGGAGGGCAACTAAAATTATCAGGGGTTGGGAACAGGTCCCATATGAAGAGAGGCTAAAGAGACTGGGACTTTTCAGCTTAGAAAAGAGGAGACGGAGGGGGGACAGGATAGAGGTCTCTAAAAGCATGAGTGGGGTGGAGAGGGTGCATACGAAAAGTTCTTCATTAGTTCCCATAAAGAAGTACTAGAGGACACCAAAGGAAAGGAATGGGTAGCAGGCTTCAAACTAGTAACAGAAAGTTGTTCTTCACAAAGCAAAGAGTCAAGCTGTGGAACTCCTTGACCAGGAGGCTGTGAAGGCTAGAACTAGAACAGAGTTTAAAGAGAAGTGAGATAAAGTCATGGAGGTTGGGTCCATGGAGTGGTATTAGCCAGGGGGTAGGAGTGGTGTCCCTGCGCAAAGTTTGTGGAAGGTTGGAGACGGATGGCACGAGACAAATGGCTTGGTCACTGTCTTCGGTCCATCCCCTCCAGGGTCCCTAGGGTTGTCAGCTGTCGGCAGACAGGCTACTGGGCTAGATGGACCTTTGGTCTGACCCAGGATGGCCATTGTAAGCTCAGGGCTCAGGGTCGGGGGTCTCAGTGGACCCCCTTGATTCTCTTGCACACCTGCTCCTGGGTAGCCAGGCTGGCAGCTCTCCTGCCCTAGACGGCCACTTTCCTGTGCCTAGTGCGGAGCTCGTGGACAAGGTCCACGATGTCCGCACTAGCCCAGGCGGGTGCCCGCCTCCTGCGGTCCTGGGCAAGCTCCCGGGAGCTGCCAGCCTGGTCCCGGGAAGAGGGGCAGGGCTGGGGGGCATTGGGTGGGTGGCTCGATCCATGCCAGGTGCAGGGTCTGCTGGCTGGGTGCTGGCAGGCTTCCACCTGGCACGGGCTCCGTAGCCAGCCCGTGCCCCTTTAAGCGGTACGGGGCCGGGAGGGGGGAAGACGATTTTCCCTGGTGTTAGCCAGAGTGGCTACCAGGGAAAGCTGGGGAGGGCTAGACTCCCACTAGTTCGAATTAAGGGGCTACACACCCCTTAATTCGAACTAGTAAGTTCGAACTAGGCTTAATCCTTGTGGAATGAGGTTTACCTAGTTCGAACTAAGCACTCCGTTAGTTCAAATTAAATTCGATCTAGCGGAACGCTAGTGTAGCGCCTGTCAAAGTTAGTTCTAACTAACGTCCGTTAGTTCGAACTAACTCTGTAGTGTAGACATACCCTATGAAGTCAGAGATCTTATTTTGGAGGACTCTGGGTCACAACATGGTGGAGCAGACCAAGACCAGTTTCCCCTGCTCTCCCAAGCCTTGCTGCTAGAAGTGGCCACTTGAACTCCCACCAGCAGGCACAACGCCTTGAATTATCACCATTAGGTGATACTTCTGGCCTGGGAATCTCAGACAACCACCAACAGAAGTTGGAGAACACAGGCAATAAGAGGTCCAGTTGAAAGGATCTGCAGGGAGCTTAGAAGATTATAAAGACAAAGAATCATGGATACTTAGTTCTGTGCTGCTGCTGGTGGTGGCAGCTCTGCCTTCAGAACTGAGCTCCTGGACAGCAGCCATTATTTCCCAGCTCCCCAGTGCAGAAGGTAGTGCCATCGCCACAGCAGTGCAGATGTAGGGGTAGCAGTACCACAATTCCCACCTACAATAATCTTGCACCCCCCAACTCTTTTTCAACCTTATGAAATTTCAGATTTAAATGGCTGAAATAATGCAATTTGTAACCATGAAATCAACCAAAATGGACCATCGATGTGGTAGGGCCCTAGCAATAACCCTGCTAAAAATATATATCTGAAAACTTGCATATAGTAGTTTTCTCTTATCTCTAAGTTCATGGCAGCCACTCATAAATCATTAATGATGAGCTTCTAATTATGCACAGGAATCACAGTGGGATAGAAACTAATGTTGAAAATTTGCATATTCGTGAATATATCCATACTTATGCATTGTAGAATCCATAAAGAGAAGGAGAGCAGCATCATTTTTTTGCCTTTTGCAAAGTGTTGTTTGGCTGAATTTGTTTTTCTTCTAAAGGTATGTGTCTATATTAAGTGGTCTCATTTCACATAGTTTCCTTTGGAGTCAAATTTTAGAATGTAGATAGGCTCAGTTTTTCCAAAAGAATGCATCTTGTCTACAGTGCTCCGGGTAATGATTATGGCAGATAGTTTAGTGTCCACTTCATTTCTACTAGCTGAAATGAATTTGAGTTAAAAAATATAGCAGGCATGTGTTTAGTCTAGAACTAATGGGCTGTCTCCTAAATTTCATACGACATAACTTGGCATCCAAATTTTAAAAGAAAATCTGCTCTTTCTTTCACTGGATATTTAAAAATGCCTGGAACCTGGAATGTTTGTTTTGGACAGTGTAGGTAGATCGTCTAGTATATCAGCTATAATGGATAATTTGTAAATGTGAATTGTAAGGATTTTGAGGAAGGGGCTCTTTATCTTACACAATCCCCAGGCACTATTGTAATAAAAATTACACCAGCAATAATATGCAGTGTTGTAGCTATGGTAGTCCCAGGATATTAGAGAGACAGGAAGCTGAACTGAGGTAACATCTTTTATTGGACCAACTTCTGTTGGTGAGAATGACAAGGTTTCAATCTTACACAGAGATAGTCTTTAAGGTCCAGAAGAGTTCTGTGTAGCTCCAAAGCTTCTCTCTCTCACCAATAGAAATTGGTCCAACAAATTCTCTCTCACCCTGTCGGTCAACAATAATAGTAATTTTTATTTCACAAATCTATGCATTTCTATAGATCTGTTTATGCAAATATCTTGAAATTCTTTGCAAATAATATTTAAATAAGCTTCACATCATGTGTGTGGAGGACATAGGGAGTATATAGAAAACACTTGCATAATACTGACCAATCACTGTTGCAACTGGAGGACAACAGTTTAGAGCAGAAAGTTCAAGATCCACAACTAATTGAAATGACTCTGGGAGTGCAAGGAAGCAGAACAAAAGAATGGGAATACAGGAATAGCTGGTATGAAGTAGACCACTGATTCATCAGGCCTGGTGTCATGGCTCCTTCCCCACTCTGGCATGATAAATGCAGAAGTGGGGGCCAGCAAGTGTACCCCAAAGCCTTATGTACCAGGCTTTGGTATAAAACTTCCCCCAAAATCTTAAAACCCTAGATCTTGGGAATAAAACTTCCGCTGCCACCACCCAAATATTAATAACGAGATTAGGGGAAAGTTCATTTGGGAAATCTCACCCCTATTATAAAAATCAGGACACACAAGTAACCAATGCCAGGTTAATAAAAAGAAAAGAGAAAACTTTTATTATTACAACAGTATTCCTGTTGCAAGCATAAGGACCAGATGGAAAGGTAACAAAATATACTCAGGGAGGAATTACACCATGGGCTAGAACTTAGTTAAAAAGAAAAGCCAAACATCTCTTAAGCAGTGCCAGATATCAGGTCCCATACCCAACTCTTAAAACAATAAAGCCTAACGAAACTACCTAAACCTTACCCTACTTACAGAAAGTGAAGCATTGTTTCTTGGAGAGAGAGAGAGAGAGACTTGCTTGTCCCTCTCTGTAGCTGCAGAGGACTCACATTGAGAGAGAAAAGAAGAAAAGGAAAAAACCCAAATTTCTTTGTCCCAGCTTGAAAGTCCAACCTACATTCCTACTGGTCACTCCACTTGGCTAGGTGTAGTTAACTCCTTAATCCCCAGGCTGCTGGCTAACCCTCATAATCATGACATCTGGTATGCTGTCTTTGACAGTGAGTACCATCAGCTGCTTACAAGCTAGGTGCACTAAATCCTGCTGCAATCAGTTATTGAATAAATATCTGCCCAAAGATAAAGTTTCTTTCTAACTCCTGAGCTATGAATCAACTGTAAATCAGGCTGATGTCCAAAAAAAAAAGCAGTGGTGGAGGGCCTGGAAATAGATGCAAACTCCCCTTAGACAGGATTTCTGACCATCCTGCCATATTTTCCCATTACCCACTTACCCAGAGTCATGTCTGATCTCCAAGGAAAAATCAATCAGTTGATTAATGAATTAGGGCTCTGGCCCCTCCCCAATAATTCTTCTGTTCTAATTCCTACCAGGACTCTCCAGCTTCTCCTGAAGATGAGCAAACTGCCCTCTCCACTCTGCCCTTTTCTCCTACCGTGAAAAAAAGCCAGCAGCCACAGGCATTTTGCTCCCTCTTTAACTTCTATAGATACAAAATCCCCTTTGCCATATTCCAGTCTGCCCTTTAGCTTCCTTTTACAACAAAGCAAGCTCCCTCACACCTACACTTTCCTCTTTCTCCTGATCACAGACTCCTAATACCTGCTGCCTCCTTGAAATCTTAGGCTGACCATCTGTGCATCAGCTCTCTTTCAGTGTGGCCCTGTGTGCTTCTTCCAAAGGGAAAGAAGAGATCTGTGGTAAGGATACATCTATGCCCAGATTCTGGGGATCTCTGATTCTACATGATGGCCTACAAGTGTGCCCTGAGTTGATTCCAGTTCTGTAATTCCACAATGTCAGTGGAAACATGGAAAAATAACTTAACAGAAAAATGTTGAAATTTCAACATTGTTTTCGTTCCTCAGGTGACCCATTCCCCTCCTCCCCCATTTTTGGTAATATTTAAGATTTTATTTTCCCAAAATGTCATTGAAATACTTAAGACTGACTATGGGGCAATTAAAATGCCAATGGCTATATCAGTGTTATTGATCATTTTCACTGAAAAGTGATCTGAAAAAAAAAAACATTCAAAAAATCACCAAGTTTTCTCAAAAATAAATCCATTTTTGGAAAACAATTCACTCTTCAGCAAAAAAATAATTTAATTTGGAACTGTACACAGGGGTGTAAGTGCACCGGTACGGTCTGGTGTGCCATACTAGCAAGTTATTTTTAGGTGGTACCATATATAGGAAGGACTCCCTGCCGGCTATCCCCAGCCCCCTTATTGGCTGCTGTATCTCTGTGGACAGGGTTAGGGCCTGGGGAACAGAGCTGGGAGTGCTAAGGCAGATGGAGACAAGTATCAGAGGGGTAGCCGTGTTAGTCTGAATCTGCAAGAACAATGAGAAGTCCTGTGGCACCTTATAGACTAACAGATTTATTGGAGCATAAGCTTTCATGGGCAAAGAACTACTTCGTCAGCCTGGGAGTTCTGCTCCTTCCTCTGCTGCGAGGGGCAGCAGCTCCTCTGACTGCTATACCACCCTCAGCCCCCAGGTAATGTGCTATGGGGGAGGAAAAAAAGCGTAGCAGTCTTTGCCTGGGGTGGGCTAAAGTCATGTGGGAAGTCACATGGGAAGTCACATGGTACCCCGTGAGCTGGTGCATCCTCCCCCTCCCATACCAGAAAAACTTCTGTTAACCTGCACCACTGACGTCAACCAGCTCAACTTTCGGAGGAGGAAGGCATTCTCTATGGCCTAGTTCAGACTGATAGAACTATACTAGAAAGGGTATGATGTTTTTAACAAAATAGCTATCCCAATTAAAACCTTAGTGGGGATACAATTACACCGGTATAAAGGAACCTTGTTATGATACAGCTCCCATAGAGAAACAAGCTGTGCCCGTAAAAACTTAAAAAACAACAAATAGTCCTGCAGCACCTTAGGGTACGTCTACATTTGCTCCCTAGTTTGGACTAAGGATGCAAATGCAGACGAGCGAAGTAGCTAATGAAGTAGCTAATGAGGAGTAACATTAGTTCGAACCAAGGGGTTTGGTTTGAACTAACGTGTCCCAGCGTGCACTTCCTGGTTCGAATCAGCTGTGATTCGAACTAGCGCGCCGACGAGATCATGCTAGTGGAGCGCGGGATATTTAAATCCTGGCTTCATTAGCTACTTCGCTCGTCTGCATTTGCATCCCTAGTCCGAACTAGGGAGCAAATGTAGACGTACCCTTAGAGACTAACAAAACATGTAGATGGTATCATGATCTTTCGTGGACACAACCCACTTGTGCCTACAAAAGCTCATGATACCATCTATATGTTTTGTTAGTCTCTAAGGTGCTGCTGGGTTATTTGATATTTTTAAAGTTTTTATAGAGTTATTTTTTAAATTTTTTCTATTACAGACTAACATGGCTGCCCCCTTTGAAACTATACCTGTAAGCATTTTTATGCTGGTAGTACTGTGTTATACTGCTATAAGAACATTGGTAAAGTTAAAGCAGTATAATTTCTGTGTGTAGACATATGCTTAGGGATGGATGGTCACATGCCTGCCCTTCCGTGACTGTGGTCTATGGTGTTGAAAGTACTGAAGGGACTAGCTAATGCTAGCTAGCCTCTTCTTCCATGCTGTGCAATTCCTTGCTGCTCTCCTTTGGGAGCAAGGGAAATGAAAAGCACCTACTACAAAGGACTTTTTTTGCTTAAAGAATAGAACAGAGGGAATTTTGATTTCTGGGGATTAGCTCCATTACATAACATAAGATAACATAACATTAACCTCCACCGATCAAACTACCATACTTTAGAGACCTCAGAAAGCAGAGAAATTTAAAAAATGTTAAATCTCACTAGTTTTTGTTTGTGCCACATATTTTCCTCTTTTTGTTAAGTTTCACATGTCCCCTCTGATCTTTTTCACAGTGGGCTAATGGTATTAGTTATCACAGAAAAATGGTATTGGGTAGGAAGAGCTTAGGGATATCTGCTAGTGCAGTATAATTAGAGAGAAAAGGTGGGAGAGGCAGTATCTTTTTTGGGCCAACTTCTTTTGGCAGGAGAAGCAAGCTTTCAAGACATATAGAGTTCTTCTCCAAGTCCTGAAGAGGTCTGTGAAAGCTCAAGAACTTGTTTCTCTCAGCAACAGATGTTTGTTCTATAAAAGATATCTCATTCACCTTGTTGTGATAATATCCTGGGCCTGACACATCTACAACACCTCTACATAGCGTAGAATAATGTTGTTTATGTGATGCTTGAAATTTATACCATTGTTAGTGACATAAAGAAGTTCATAATAAGGAGGACCACAACAGTGGTACAAAATGAATAATTTTTTTCCTGGTCTGTGACTGCGTGTTAACAGGCTTATCACCTTGGATTTTCTCTTATCCTAAACAACCCATTCTACCTAGTATTTAGTTGTAACTCTATTAGCATGTCTACGGTGCAATTTTACACTTGAGATTGGCCCATGCCAGCTGACTCAGACTTGAGGGACTCAGGCTGTCTGGGCTGTTTAATCACAATATAGACATTCAAGATTGAGCTGGATCTCGGGCTCTGGGGCCCTCCCACATCATAGGGTCCAAAAAGCTGGAATCAAACCCAAGCCTGACTATCTACATAGAAATTAAACAGTCCCACAGCCCAAGCCTTGCAAGCCTGAGTCAGCTGGCATGGGCCAACCTTGGGTGTTTAAGTGCAGCGTAAATGTACCCTTTCAGATCTTCTCAAGACCTGAATTAGAGCCCTGAATAGTTTGTCACTTTCACGAGTAAAAGCTGGTTCCATAAAATACATTCCCTCACCCATGTTGTCTTGCTACACATCTTGAGACTCTTGTAAAGATATATGGATATTTAATATTACTAAATGCAAACAGTGACATGGACAGCCATCGAGGATCATATTCTCCAGTACACAGGAGCCATTTTGAATCACACTGGTGATGGAACTTGGCCCAGCAGCCAAGGATGCTTGCCTCAATGTATATATGGTTCTGCAGAGGTGTATAACTGATCTGAGGGCTCTTACGCTTCCCTACTGTGACATGTCAGGGAAAAGAGGGCATGGCTAGCATATTACTTGGACATACCAATCCTCAGCTACTGGTTTGGCCCCTGAAGCACTTTGAAGCTGATATAAATTATAGCAGGCTTCAGACTGTCCAATATAGAATCTCAACATTAAGAAACTCTACCTTGTAAGTCATATTGCTGCATGTATGGCTTTTAGAAAAGTGTCTGCATGTACATCTACACAGCACCCTAAACTCAAAATAAGATAATCAATTTGTGCTACACAAATTGCGTATCTTATTTTGAATCTACTTAAAAATAGCTTATTTTGAAATTTGGTGTGTCTACACAGTGCCAAATTTCGAAATAACATGCTATTTCAAACCTGCCCTTATCCCTCGTGCAATGAGGTTTACTGGGATAATGAAATAACATGATCGTTATTTCAAAAAATATTTTGAAATACTGTGTGGCTTGCGTAGATGTGGGGTAGGTATTTCGGGATACCTCTGGTATGCTGAAATAGTGGTGCAGTGTAGATGTACAATATAAGTTAGAAAAGAAGCATTCTATTAGTTTTATCCTTGAAATTCATCCAAGCAGGCCCTTATCTGCCTACTTCTGTCTGTGTGGGGTTTAATCCTTTGTCTTCTTGTCTACCATCTTAGCTCCTTTCACACCAGTCAAATCTTGTAAAGCTGAGAATTATCCAGCAATGGTAAGTGGCAACCCTCCACTGCAAGGTCATTTTACATGTTTTCTCTAATAATTTCCAATTTTCCCCCAGGGAAATTACTCCATAGGGTGACCTCTTGCTTGGTTCAAAATGATCAAGAATGTTGGCACACATCAAACTTGGATTTTTTTACTTAACCTGAAGTTCTGGGAACAGAATCACACTGGGCATGCAGACAGCCCTGAAATCCTGTTTAGATATAGGAAAAAGTTGCAATATCCTAACAAATATGGCAGAGTTTGACTATAATGCATGTGAAGATGTGAACTGGGCATGGATAGGCATATGCGTGTCAGCTTTAAATTTACTAAGACAGGTAATAATAGTATAGATGTGGTACCATAAGCTAGCAATAGCAGTATGTACCCAAGCTCCCCAAGTGGCCTGTTCTGTAGTAGCTAGCTCACACTGATGCCCATGCTACCATGTCTATTATTACTCATGTTAGCTAGACTATAGCTAGCATGGATATGGATACTTGACCTTCAGTCATACTTTTACTTGCAATGTAGACACATCCCAAGCTGCTTCAGTCCTGATCTAGAGCTTCCTGAACACAGTAGACAGACTCCTACTGACGTCACTGGGTTTTGTTCTAGGCCCATAATTAGTATAATTATAATGGGTGAGATGCTCCACTAATGTCAATGGAACTAAAGCAATTAACACCAGAGGAGGATTTGGCCCAGGTCTGTCATTTCCAAATCTTTGTTTCTCTTGTCTTATTTTCATATTCTAGAAATGGTAGCCATGCCTACTCTCCTGCTGTCTCAGATCATCCATGAACTTTTCCATTAAGAGTCCATCCCACACACTCCTGAACCACAAGGTATTTTCAGGAGGCATCTTCGTTTTCTAAAATTCCCTCAGAGCACAAACTGCTGCTAGCAGATGGTTATTCATTTCTTTAGCAAACAAGTAAAACAGAAAAAGTAAAACACATGTACAAAGTTCTTCACTTACAAAAGAAAAATCAAATACAGGCAGTCCCCGGGTTACGTACAAGATAGGGACTGTAGGTTTGTTCTTAAGCTGAATTTGTATGTAAGTCGGAACTGGTACATATTGTAGGGGAAACTCTAGCCAAACATTTCTCCAGAGCTCAGTTTTATTCTCTCACACCTCACTTCCCTCAGTCCTTTATTCTCAAGCTGAGGTGTCTGCTGAGAAAAGCCGCTCTGCGTCTCCCTGGTCTGCTGGGGGGGTGGGCGCTAGCTTCATGTCTCCCTGGTCTACTGGGGGAAAGCAGCTAGTGCGGGGTTGCCTCACCCCGTTTGTAAGTAGGGATCCGATGTAAGTCGGATCCATGTAACCCGGGGACTGTCTGTATACAAATACAACATGGGGGATAACTGGCTCAGTAGTAGAACAGCTGGAAAGGATCTGGGGGTTGTAGTGGATCACAAACTGCATGAGAGTCAGCAATGCGATGCAGTTGCAAAAAAGTCTAATGTCATTCTGGGGTATATTAATAGGGGTATTGTATATAAAATACAGGAAGTAATTGCCCTGCTTTACTTAGCTCTAGTGAGGCCTCAGTTAGACTACTGTGTTAAGTTCTGCCACACTTTGGGAAAGCGGTGTATGAATTAGAGAGAGTCTTGAGGGAAGCAGCAAAAATGATGAAAGGTTTAGAAAGACTGACCTGTGAGGAAAGGTTAAAAAAACTGAACATATTAAGTCTTGAGAAACAAAAACTGAGGGGAGGGAGGACTTGCTAACAGTCTTCAAATATATTAAATAAAGAGGACTGTGATCAATTGTTCTGAATGTCTGCTGATGCTAGGACAAGAAGCAATAGGCTTAATCAGCAAGAGAAATTTAGGTTAGATAAAAGGAAAAAACTTTCTACCTAAAAGGATAATTAAATTCTGAATGAGACATCCAATGGAGGTTGTGGAATCCACTTCACTGGGGGCTTTTTAAGCACAGTTGAACAAACATGTGGGAGGGGTGGCTTGTGTTCACTTGGTCCTGCCTCAGTGCTGTGGTTGGACTTGATGACTTCTTAAGGTCCCTTCTAGGCCTTTATGTCTATGAAGAACAGTTCTGCTCATATCAGCAAGCTAAAACAATTAGGCTGTGTCTACAGTACCAGGCAAATTAGTCGAAACAATAGTAAAGAATAAAATTGTGAAGCATGTAGAAGAACATAATTTGTTGGACAAAAGTCAACATGGTTTCTGTAAAGGGAAATCTTGTCTTACTAATCTGTTAGGTATGTCTACACTACCCTCCTAGTTCGAACTAGGAGGGTAATGTAGGCATACCGCACTTGCAAATGAAGCCCGGGATTTGAATTTCCCGGGCTTCATTTGCATAAGCGGGGCGCCGCCATTTTTAAAACCCCGCTCGTTCGAACCCCGTGCAGCACGGCTACACGGGGCACGAACTAGGTAGTTCGAACTAGGCTTCCTAGTTCGAACTACCGTTACTCCTCGTGGAATGAGGGGGTTCGAACAAGCGGGGTTTTAAAAATGGCAGCGCCCCGCTTATGCAAATAAAGCCCAGGAAATTCAAATCCCGGGCTTCATTTGCAAGTGCGGTATGCCTACATTACCCCGCTAGTTCGAACTAGCGGGGTAGTGTAGACATACCCTTAGAGTTCTTTGAAAGGGTTAACAAACATGCGGACAAGGGGGATCCGCATGTATACTAGATATAGTATACTTTGATTTTCAGAAAGCCTTTGACAAGGTCCCTCACCAAAGGCTCTTGTGTAAATTACATTGCCATGGGATAAGAGGGAAGGTCCTTTCTTGGATTGAGAACTGGTTAAAAGACAGGAAACAAAGGGTAGGAATAAATGGTAAATTTTCAGATTGGAGAGGGGTAACTAGTGGTGTACCCCAGGGTCAGTCCTGGGACCAATCCTTTTCAACTTATTCATAAATGATCTGGAGAAAGGGGTAAGCAGTGAGGTAGTAAAGTTTGCAGATGATACAAAACTGTTTAGGATAGTCAAGACAGAAGCAGACTGTGAGGGACTCCAAGAAGATCTCACCAAACTGAGTGACTGGGAAACAAAATGGCAAATGAAATTTAATGTGGATAAGTGTAAAGTAATGCACATTGGGAAAAATAACCCCAACTATACATACAGTATGATGGGGGCAAATTTGGCTACGACAAATCAGGAAAGAGATCTTGGTGTTATCGTGGACAGTTCTCTGAAAACTTCCACACAGTGTGCAGCGGTGGTCAAAAAGGCAAATAGGATGCTAGGAATTATTAGGAAAGGGATAGAAAATAAGACCCAGAATATCTTACTGCCCCTGTATAAAACTATGGTACGCCCACATCTTGAATACTGTGTACAGATGTGGTCTCCTCACCTCAAAAAAGATATTTTGGCCTTGGAAAGGGTTCAGAAAAGGGCAACTAAAATGATTAGGGGTTTGGAACGGGTCCCATATGAGGAGAGGTTAAAGCGACTGGGACTTTTCAGTTTAGAAAGGAGGAGACTGAGGGGGGATATGATAGAGGTATATAAAATCATGAGTGGTGTGGAGAGAGCCGATAAAGAAAAGTTATTTATTAGTTCCCTAAATAGAAGAACTAGAGGACACCAAATGAAATTAATGAGTAGCAGGTTTAAAACTAATAAAAGAAAGTTCTTCTTCACACAGCGTGTAGTCAACCTGTGGAACTCCTTGCCAGAGGAGGCTGTGAAGGCTAGGACTATAATAGAGTTTAAAGAGAAGCTAGATAATTTCATGGAGGTTAGGTCCATAAAAGGCTATTAGCCAGGGGATAAAATGGTGTCCTTGGCCTCTGTCTATCAGAGGCTGGAGAGGGATGGCAGGAGACAAATCGCTTGATCATTGTCTTTGGTCCACCCTCTCTGGGGCACCTGGTGCTGGCCACTGTCAGTAGACAGGATACTGGGCTAGATGGACCTTTGGTCTGTCCCAGTATGGCCGTTCTTATGTTCTTATGTCCACTGGCACCCTTTTCCGTAAAAGGGATGCCAATGAGACACTTCAGAATTGCAAATGCGATGGGGGATTTAAATACTTGAAAATACAATAAGGGATCTTCCGGAAAAGGGCTTATTTTCCACAAGATCCCATCTAGACTGGCGCTTTTCTCCGTTAAAACCCCGAGCCGGAAAAAAGCAGCAGCCATGTTCATGCAAATGCCGCGGGGGATATTTAAATCCCCTGCGGCATTTGCAATTCTGAAGTGTCTCATTAGCATCCCTTTTACAGAAAAGAGTGCCAGTGTAGACACAGCCTTAAAGATTTGGGGTATGTCTACACTACCACCCTAGTTCGAACTAGGGTGGTAATGTAGTCAACCGGAGTTGCAAATGAAGCCCGGGATTTGAATTTCCCGAGCTTCATTTGCATGTTGCCAGGCGCCGCCATTTTTTAATGTCCGCTAGTTCGGACTCCGTGCCCCACCGCTACACGCGGCATGAACTAGGTAGTTCGGACTAGGCTACCTATTGCGAACTACCTAGTTCGTGCCATGTGTAGCCGCGGGGCACAGAGTTCGCACTAGCGGACATTTAAAAATGGTGGCGCCCGGCAACATGCAAATGAAGCCCGGGAAATTCAAATCCCGGGCTTCATTTGCAACTCCGGTTGACTAAATTACCACCCTACTTCGAACTAGGGTGGTAGTGTAGACATACCCTTGGACATTTAAAGAAGTGTTTTCGGTAACTAATTTTGACTGACCTCAAAGTCACCCTCTACCAGCTCTTTACATTTCTGCCATAGAAGAAAATGTATTTTGTTACTTCACTTTTTGTAAATATTTGAAGTGGAAAAAAATCCCAAACAAAAAATGTCATAAACATCACAAATTTAAAACAAAAACACTTTTCAGAATATACAAAATAATTTGTTGTCTTTCTGCTTGTCTGTAGAGATGGATATTGCCTTGCGCAAAGTCCCACTTCAAATGGCTTAGCTTGGTCCTGGACGCAGGCACTGGTTGATTAAATCAAATCAACAAAAAAAGGCAGAATTTATAAACATTATATAAAAGAGTTAAAAAAAAAAAAAGCCTGGAGTTCTCAGGGCTTTTATCTCTGTTTACCTCCCTTGTATTTCCAACTCCCAAAATAATTATTCCTAAAATAATTAGAGCCCCAGGAAACATGGGGAAGTAATTACTTTGAATGACTCTGGGGAGTAGTTATTTCAAAATGGCAGTAGTGGATCACCCACACTACTGCTGTTTTGAAATAACTATTTTGAAATACGCATTATTTCTGGTGGAAAGCAGGAATTATTATTTCAAAATAACCAGCCCCTTATTTCGAAATAATGTGCTTGGTAGTGTGGATGCTCAGGTCACCGATTAAATGTTAAATAACATAAGGCCAAGACAATTCCCTGAACATAGCTCCATTTTGAGAACTGTCAGTTAGCCAGTTTTTAATCCATTTAACATGTGCCATTTTAATTCTTTATCATTTTTCTGACATGGTATAGTTCCAGTTTTAATTCTGTCCAAGATATTTGCATATTTATGTATACATCAAGTTACAAAGAATGGAGAGCATATTTCTGGATAGGGGATCTTATCTTCGGAATTAGTGAATCTGAAAAATATTTGGAGGTTGTGGATGACAATTGGCTGTAAGTGAGTTCCCAGTGGGCTGCTGTAGCCACTTGATCAAATGCAATCCTCTCATCCCTCCATCTTCCCATAAGATTATAAGGGTGAACATGTTTCCCTTTGTTTGGCTTAACAAGCATGTTTAATAAAATAAAGATGTGAAATAGAAAACTTTTAAAAATTCTGTATTTGGCATCAACACCACTCACTTACTACTTCCGTATGTTGGTTCAATGTTACAAATATATGACAGAGGCTCCCAATAGAAATACCACTGTAAATTTTTAACAGTAAGAGTAATTAATCATTGGAAGTGTAGTTAATCATTGGAACAACTTACCAAGGACTATGGTGGGTTTTCCATCACTGGCAATTTTAAAATCAAGATTGGATTTTTTTATACTTCAAAAGCAATTATTTGGGGGAAGTTTTATGGCATTTGTCATAGACAAGAGGTCAGACTAGATGACCACAATTACCTCTTCTGGCCTTTGAGTCTCTGAAATCAATGAATCTATGAAGAAAGGACATGTACCACACTATGGAATTTATATTTATTTTGGGTTTTGTGGTATTCCCTATACTTCATACAGAAAATACTCACTCTGTAATTTTTTACATCTGCCACTGACAAATATTCAGTTTTATGGCACTCACCTTTAGATGGACAGGAAAAATAGTAACTTAAAGTGAAGGACTGGAAAAGGTTATTTCTCGTTTTATGCTCTGATCTGGATAAGTGACAGTTCTGCAGAAACGGACCTGAGATTACAGTGGATGAGAAGCTAGATATAAGGCAACAATGTGCCCATGTTGTCGACAAGGCTAATAGTATACTGGGCTGCATTATTAGTAGCATTGAAAACAGCTCAAGGGAAGTGATTATTCCCTTCTATTCAGCATTGGTGAGGCCACATATGGAGCACTGCATTCAGTTTTGGGCCTCCCACTACAGAAAAGATGTGGACAAATTGGAAAGAGACCAGAGGAGCGCAACAGAAATGATTAGGGGGCTGAGGCACATGACTTATGAGGGGTGTCTGAATAAACTGGGTTTTTTAGTCTGTAAAAGAAAAGAGTCAGGGAGGATTTTATAGCAGTGTTCAACTATCCGACGAGGAGTTCCAAAGAGGATAGAGCCAGGCCATTCTCAGTGGTGCCAGATGACAGAACAAGAAGCTGTGGTGTCAGGTTTCAGAGTGTGTGTGTCTAGGTTGGATATTAGAAAAAAATCTTTCTCTAGGAGGGGGGTGTAGCACTGGAATGAGTTGCTTGGAGAGGCAGTGGAATCTCTATCCTTAGAGGTTCTTAAGGCCTCGCATGACACAGCACTGGCTGGGATGATTTACTTTGGGTTAGTCCTGCTTTGAGCAGGGGGTTGAACTAGCTGACCTGTTGCGGTTTCTTCCTATGCTAATCTTTTATGATTTGGTGATCCATGCTTCCTAGTTCTGAAAATCTGTTTAAGTGAAGGTACCATAGTTGAAATAGAATTCTAGTAAATGATTTCCAGATCACTATGGACAACGACCTTTAATGGGCTTCTGTTGGAGCTGGGTAGTAATAAGCTCTTGAGGAGGTTCAGCTTTATGAGAGTGATAGAGATATAATTGAAGCAGTGGCTGTGAAAATCAGAGGGAGGAAAAAGTAGAGTTGGTGGAAATTACTGAAAAATCAAGGTCTGGGCAGATATCATAAGAGGTAGAGGAGAAAGCAGGAAGAGTTTTGAAGATAATAGGAGCTGGAGAGGGAACATTTTGTATGTAGCAGAAATCTTAGAATGACCTCCCCATTCTGAGGAAATGTGGAATAAAGTTTTCATTCATCTTTTCCTTTTTTTTTTCATTTCATGCCTCGATGAACTCATCTTGCAGTCACCCCTGAAGTCCCAGGGATGCAGAAGTCACTAGTTGCTAAGCCCCAGAAGCAGGGCGGGGACTGAAGTGTAGCTCTGAGAGCCAAAGTTCAGTCCCTTCCTCCCCCCTACCGCATAATGGAAGCAAATTGCACTACTCCATTCCTGAATGCAGCTTACTTTCCCTCTACTTTGTTTCAGCTGTATGGTCTGGTGAAAAGGAACTAGGACTCTAGCCACACGCTACCTGCTTCCCAAAGGTGTTCTAAATGCACATTGTGACCAACAATGGACAGTTCATTTATGTCAATTTGCTTGCCTGTACAGCTGTAAAGCCCAGGTCACAGTCTGGCTGCTAGCTTTCTACCTCTTATATTGGTCATCAAAGAAACTAAGGTGTACACAGAAAGGCCACAATGTTTCTGATCTCTAAAACAGACAAATATTTACTCAAACTCAGTCACTGTCTATGAGTCTAACCTGGAAGTCAATGGAAGTTCTGGTTACATAAGGAATGCAGAGTCATGCCCCCACTATGCTCTATAATAACCAGCGGGGCCTGATTTCAAAGGTGCTTTGCACCCATACTTCCAATGGAAGGAATAGGCATGATGGGTTCTTAGCTCCTCCAGAAGTTAGGGCCCAAATGAACAGAACAGGCATTAGTTAATTCGAACTAAGCTAATTTGAATTAGCGCATCTAGACTTAAAAACTAGTTCGAATAAGCATTTTGGCCAGATGCAGTGCCCGCAGGGCATCAGATTAGGACTTAGAGTGTGGAGCTGCTGCCTCAGGCTAGCCGAGGGCTGTGCTTAAAGGGACCCAACCCCCACCCCGGACAGACAGTTCTCAGGGGTTCCCCGCTTGCAAAGCAGTCCTGGCTTGGAGTGCCCTGAGTGCCCACACTCGGCACATCACAGCACCCAGTCATCAGCCCGGCTGCACTTGCCGCAGGCTGCCATCGAGAGGGGGGGTCAATCAAGGGGCTTCAGGAGAGTTTCCATCCCGAGGAGCCCGCAGAGCCAGCCCAGTCCTCCCCATCAGGGGCTCGTACCCCATTCCTCCCTCACCTCCTTCCACTTACCCCCTCAACACCCCTTCCTGATGTACAAAATAAAGAAAACGTGTGTTCAAAAATAGAATCTCTCTTTATTGAACAAAACTAGGGGAGACTGGGAAAAGGAGGTGGGAGAGGGGAAGAGAGAGGGTGGGAGAGGGGAGGGCAACTAAAATGATGAGGGGTTGGGAACAGGTCCCATATGAAGAGAGGCTAAAGAGGCTGGGACTTCTCAGCTTAGAAAAGAGGAGACGGAGGGGGGATATGATAGAGGCCCATAAAAGCACGAGTGGTGTGGAGAGGGTGCATAAAGAAAAGTTCTTCATTACTTCCCATAATAGAAGGACTAGAGGACACCAAATGAAATGAATGGGTAGCAGGCTTCAAACTAATAACAGAAAGTTCTTCTTCACAAAGCAAATAGTCAACCTGTGGAACTCCTTGCTGCAGGAGGCCGTGAAGGCTAGAACTATAACAGAGTTTAAAGAGAAGTTAGATAAATTCATGGAGGTTGGGTCCATGGAGTAGTATTAGCCAGGGGATAGAAATGGTGTCCCTGGCCTCTGTTTGTGGAAGGCTGGAGATGGATGGCACGAGACAAATGGCTTGGTCATTGTCTTCGGTCCATCCCCTCCAGGGTCCCTAGTGTTGGCCACTGTCAGCAGACAGGCTACTGGGCTAGATGGACCTTTGGTCTGACCCAGTATGGCCATTCTAAGCTCAGGGAACAGGGTCGGGGATCTCACTGGACCACCCTGATTTTCATGCAAACCTGCTCCTGGGTGGCCAGGCTGGCAGCTATCCTGCCCTAGACGGCCACTTTCCTGTGCCTAGTGTGGAGGTCGTGGATGAGGTCCACAATCTCCGCACTAGACCAGGTGGGCGCCCGCCTCTTGAGGACCTGGGCAGGCTCCCAGGAGCCGCCAGCCTGGTCCCGGGAAGAGGCAGAGGGCGGGGTGGCAGCGGGTGGCTGGTTCATGCCGTGCCAGGTGCAGGGTCTGCTGGCTGGCTGCTGGTAGGCTTACACCTGGCACGGGCATCGTAGCCAGCCCATGCCCCTTTAACGGCTCCGGAGCCGGGAGGGGGGCAGACAAGTTTCCCTGGTGGTGCCCAAAGTGGCCACCAGGGAAAGCTGGGGGGGGCTAGCCTCCCACTAGTTCGAATTAAGTGGCTACACAGCCCTCAATTCGAACTGCTTAATTCGAACTAGGCGTTAGTCCTCGTAGAATGAGGTTTACCTAATTCGAATTAAGCGCTCCACTAGTTCGAATTAAGTTCGAACTAGTGGTTTGCCTGTGTAGCGCCTATCAAAGTTAATTCGAACTAACGTCTGTTAGTTCGAATTAACTTTGTAGTGTAGACATACCCGCTGATACTTTGTTTGATGGAAGTGTAATGATTAATATATGAATCTATCTGAAAGCCTCTTCCTTTTGAATGCTAAGGAAATTCTAGGGATACAGTTTTATTTTCTGTATAATTTATGTTCTAATAGGGGACATGTGATATTTTTATAATTCTAGGGTTTTTTCCTGTGGTATGGCTGTACCTTAACTGTGAAACATCTGTGACAGTGAACAGAATCAATGTGAGCTATCATGCATCAGACATTTTGAAATTCTAACAGTTTCTGATTGGGGAAAAACTCATTGCATCATCGCTGTAGCTCAGATAGATGAAACTTGCTTTGTAACTTAATCTCTTCTGGTTAACAGAAGTACTGTTCATTTCATAGCATTCAACAAATCTGCCAGTTTGTCACATAGATCAAACCTTGTTACTGCCTGGTGGCTGTGCATGCTACAGTCTCTTGCTTAGTGTTCATATTAAAAATTTGATTATAATAATGTACTCCCTGTTGGACATGCATAGCAGTGAGATCTAGAATCAAATGGCTTTTGAGACTTCAATAATTTCTCACCTATAGAGACAGTCCCCATTCAACATTCTTGAGACACATTGGGAAGACAGAGCGGAGAAACTTCCATTGCCATTGCCAAGGTACCTAGTGCATCCATTTTGTGGCCAGGGATGTGCAGAATCATCAAGCTGGTATCTCACATGTGCACTAATTTCTCTTTAAAAAGACAAAGATGTTATCTTTTATCAGCTCTTTTAACTAGTGTTATTCCGAAATAACAATGCGAGTGTCTACACAGCAATTCCCTTATTTTGAAATTATTTTGAAATAACAGGTGGCTTATTCTGACTTCTGTAAACCTCATTCTATGAGGAACAATACCTATTCCAAAACTGTTATTTTGAAATAGTTGCAGTGTGGATGCTCCACAGCTGCTATTTTGAAATAGGCCCTCACCAGGGCCAGTCTAAGTAATTTCTTCCCAGTGCTTCCTGGGGCTCTAAATCGAGATAACGTGTCCACATTAGGGGAGCCTTCCTCAGACTAATTTTGGAATATATCTTCCTGAATAGCTATTCCGAAATAAGTGTACAATGTAGACGTACCCTTAGACAGTAACACTAAAGGTCCTTTTCCCATTCTCTGACTTTTGGAGACACTGCTTTGCTAACCTCTATAAAGGTAGAAGGCCCTTTTTTGAACATATTAAAGGACTGCCATGACAGAGAAAAATGGATTCTGGTATTACTTACACAGTGTCAAATCTAAGAAGTCATTAGAGTCACTCTTAAATTGCACTGGTTTCAATAACATCAGATTCGGACCTCTAGGTAAGGTGAACCTTGGGAGCTTTGCAATGTTTTTGCTGGTGGCCTTTGTATCTTCAGGAAAGAAGAATCATAGTGTAAGCATCTGCCATTCTATTACAATTTCCACACTGTGCCTTGCAAAGCAATTGCTTAAAATAAAATATGATACTAAAAAAGTAAATTAAAATATAAGAAGCAAAGCAACAGCATATTCCCTTACCATGCAGTTTTTCTGAAACAGCTTTTAGAAATGTGCACTTCTGTAGCCACACTGTGAATTTGTGTATTTTCTTAAGCACGTAATAGCACAGAGATCTTAGTATAAGACTGGCACCATTCATAAGTTGAGGGAATAAAAGTGAAGTTTGTTTTTATTAATTCACGGAGCAACCCATGTCTGGTATGTGCAACCTACATTTTGCAAGTAAAACACAGAATAGGAAATACATTCCCTCTTTATTGCTGCAGTTGCTTCACATTAAAATGCTGAAGAAAGACAATATTATATAACACAAAGATTCTTTTTTACTCTTAAACAAAAAGCTTTATGAACATGCTGATGTATTTTATAAACATAATAAATTTTATCAATCGAATAAGTGGGAAAACACAGCCCCAGGGCTCAGTGCTGCATTGCCTTGGAAATGATACCAGTAAAGTCGTACTAAAACTAAAATAAAGCTAAGGAGAAATCTTTTAGTGGGTGTTTACAACATTTTAATACTAATGGAACCATGTTTGCTGCAATTGAAAACAATTTGATGAAAGCTTGCAGTGCAAAAGGCAATGCATTTTCTGTATACAAATAAAGAATGTAAGATTAAAGGTCAGGAATAAAAATGGCAAAAGCCGCCTCTTTTACAGCCTCAAAGAGAGGATGTTTTTACTTCCTTGTCTCATGGAGAAAGTGTGCTGGCCACTTTGCAGATGTTGTTATACTGTGAAGAAAGTAAATGAACAGATGAATATAAAGAGATGAGGCCTACAAATGGAAAAATCTAGGCTCATTCTGCTATCTGGTATTGCAAGGGAGTTCCACTGCTGACAACCAGCTGGGGAGAACACTTGGTTCCAGACTCTCTAGAGTTTCACGCTAAGCTCTGTCAGTAACGCTATTCCTGTCAGTCAATGATACTGGGTAACGGGGGTGGGGTGAATGGGTTTACAAAAAGAAACAAATCTTTAGTGCTGACTAGAACCTGTGCCTTTCAGGGGCCTAATGACTGGTACCAGGATCTGCAAGCATATTGGCTACATCTAGACTGGCATGATTTTCTGGAAATGCTTTTAACGGAAAAGTTTTCTGTTAAAAGCATTTTCGGAAAAGAGCGTCTAGATTGGCACGGACGCTTTTCCGCAAAAGCACTTTTTGCAGAAAAGCATCCGTGCCAATCTAGACGTGCTTTTCCTCAAAAAAGCCCCGATCACCATTTTCGCAAATAGGGGCTTTTTTGCGGCTTGAAAGTAGGAATAAGAGATCCTCCGGAAAAGGGCTTTATTCCGGAGGATCGCGCCAGTCTAGACGCTTTTTTCCGGCTTTTCCCCAAGCCGGAAAAAAAGCGGCAGACATGTTTATTTAAATCCGCGGGGGATATTTAAATCCCCCGCGGATTTCCCTATTCTGACTTACCTGCTTTGCATAACTTTTCCGGAATTAGGGGCCAGTCTAGAAGTAGCCACTATGTTTCAGAATAAGATGTAGCAAGGAGTGTTATCAGCATGGGTGTGGGCACTGACGTCCCAGAATCGCTATATCTGAACTAGCTGTTTTTCCTAGTGAGGGGACTGACTTGAGGATCACGGCATCCCAGAGATGAGAGAGCTAAGTGGGAAAAAGCTACTGCTCACCTCACTTTGCTTTGGGATCTCCTGAAAAGAAACAGGTGAAGCTGCCTCAATAAGATTCTAGTTACACATCTTAGGCCTTGCCCTCAGTGTCTCATGGTGAGCCATGACAAAGATTTCTGATAGATTTAACAACATCACCATGGATGGCCAATTTAATTCTATCATTATATTTATCTCTCACCACCAGGAGTGCTGAAGCCTCATTCAAAGAGGTTTAGAACTAGGCTGGAAGATAAGATTATTAAGAAATGCATAGCAACTAATTCCAGCAGAACTTATTAAAAAGTCCAGGTTAGAGGCATTCTGAAGTTCATTTCATCTATATTTTTTTTCTAGAGAGGAAAACTTTTGCATTACAGAATGTGGAAGGGGATATTTCAGTTACAAGATACAAAAATTTGGGCGAATAAATTCCACATCCTCTTTTCAGCCTTTGTTTTTGTAAATGTTATTTTTAAAAAAAGAATTAATAATGTTATATGTTTAGGGGCAAGAGGTGAATACTTCACTCAAATACTTGCATGAAGCTCAGTTTCACACCATGAATGGCCTTTGCCATACAAGAGAAATCTTCAAGGCAGAAAGCTGGTAGTTGAGAGAGTTCTGTAATGTAAATTCAGTAAGTCAAAGCTGCATAATAGAAAGAGTCTTTGTGCTGCTTGAGTTAGCTTATATTTGATTTCATTATAAGCCATTAGCTATAATGTAATTTGAGTATAAAGTGCATTCAAAGTCTGAGTTCAAGAGTTTCTCATTTTGGTTTTAATTTGAAGAAAATAAATTAGTCTGTGGTGGGTTTAATTAATTTTTATTTATTTACATGTATAAATACACGCAGGCTCCAAACAACTTTGCCAACAATGAAATACATGATCATAGCAGCACTTTGTAGGAGTGGGGAAACTGAGGCATGATGATGTGAGATATCATGTGCAGGTGACTCCTAGTATTTTAAAATGCCTCAGAGGGATAGCCATGTTAGTCTATAACTTTAAAAACAATGAGTAGTCCTGTGGCACGTTAGGGTACATCTACACTACAGGACAAAGTAGAATTAAGATACGCAGCTTCAGCTATGTTAATTGTATAGCTGAAATCAAAGTAGCTTAATTCAACTTTTGGTGCTGTCTATACTGCTGGAAGTTGAAGTGAGAACACTTTCCCTTTGATTTCCCTTTCTCCTCATGGAAGCAGGACTATCAGCATTGACCCTCTGGCTATGTCTACACTGGCATGATTTTCCGAAAATGCTTTTAACGAAAAAGTTTTCTGTTAAAAGCATTTTCGGAAAAGCACGTCTAGAATGGCAGGATGCTTTTCCGCAGAAGCACGTTTTGCGGAAAAGTGTCCGTGGCCAATCTAGACGCGGTTTTCCGCAAAAAAGCCCCGATCGCCATTTTCGCGATCGGGGCGTTTTTGCGGACAACACTACTGTGCTGTTTACACTGGCCCTTTTGCGCAAAGTCTTTCGGAAAAAGACTTTTGCCCGAACGGGAGCAGCATAGTATTTCCGGAAAAGCACTGACGATCTTACATGAGATCGTCAGTGCTTTTGCGTAAATTCAAGCGGCTAGTGTAGACAGCTGGCAAGTTTTTCCACAAAATCAGATGATTTTGAGGAAAAGCTTGCCAGTCTAGACACAGCCTCTCAGTTTGAATTAGATGTCTTAACTAGACCCGATAATTTGAATCCTGGAATATCGACAGCGGTAGCTTCGATCATTCTCTGTAGTGTAGATGTACCCTAAGAGACTAACAAAAATATATATAGTATCATAAGCTTTTGTGGGCAACACCTACTTCTTCAGATGAGCTGGAAGCTGGAGTGGAAACAGGAACCCAGAATTTATAACAGAAAAAGAATGCAAGGGGAAAAAAGGTACCTGTCAATTTTAGTTTGGGTGCTAATGAGGCTAACTGAGTAGACTAGAAGTGTCCCCTACTTAGCTTTTGATGTAAATAAGGTAGGAAAGCTGACCTCATTTACATCAAAAGCTAAGTATGGGACACTTTTAGTCCACTAAGTTAGCGTACTACAGTCAACAGGTACCTTTTTTTCTTCCCTTCTTCTTGTGTTATAGATTCTGGGTTCCTGCTATTTCCTCTCCAGCTTATCTAAAGAATTTGGTGTTGCCCACAAAAGCTCATGATACTATACATACTTGTTAGTCTCTAACTTGTTAGACTTTTCCGACATTTGGCCCATCTACACTTGGTGTCCAGTATTTGGCATGGAGAAATATGGTCACCTTACATATGGGGATGTTGCTGGCTGTTCCCCTTCATCATGGAAAGAAGGGAAATTACAGTTTGCTATATTCCTCACTTTGGCTGGAGAGCGCAGTGGGCAGCTGAACCTGGACCTGCCTCAAGGGGGGGACATGTACCTCTCCTGGCTATGCCTGCTGAACCTCACCATGGAGAGGTGCTTTTCATTTAGCTTCAAGGTGCTGCAGTGAGAGAGGACTGAGGTAGTTCTCTCTCCCTGAGGCACTTTGCATACTGAACCCCTCATCCCCACCCATGCTTTATTTGAATCAGAGCAATGATTCAAATAAAGCATGTATATTTTCATTTTATGTTCCAAAAAACAAAATTAATTGAGTTAAGGACCCAATCAACACTGGGTAAATCTTCTAGTAATAATAGAATTTTAAAATGTCTTGCCTTGCCATAATTATAAAATATTTCAACCAGTCACATTTTGCCCAGTCCTGGGTCAGTGCATTTCAACACTGTTTCCTTCCCCCCACGTTTTCTAGAAGAAAGTTAAATAAAACAGGATCTAATATTAACCCCTCTGGCATTTCAGTAGTCACCTTCCCCCAGCTCAATGCACTTCTGTTGATTTTTGAAGTAATGAATCACCATCCTTTAGACAGTTTGTAGCTCATCTCAAAGCCAATTTGAGTTTGTATTTCAACAACTATCCTGACAAACTGAAGGAGTGCAGAGGAAGACAGCAGAAATGATAACAGTACTAGGGATGTTAAAATGCATGTATTCAGGTGAACATGTAACTGCTTGCACACGGTGAGGGGAAGGCTCCCTATGTGTACCAATTCCCACCTGCTCCCACTATTGCTATCTGCTCCCTGTGCATACCAGCTCCCATCTGCCCCACAACGCCACAGGGGAGAAGGGTTTTGTGTATCTGTGCATGTTAACTGATGAGCTCAGGCTCATTGGTTAACCTTGTAAATGTTTACACTTTCACATCTCTAAAGGGTACTGAAGTATTAAAGATAAATAAAAGTTACATTTTATATTATCCAAACCACAACTGAGAGGAAAGAGGACATGAAAATGGTTTATAAATATTTGGAAGGGGTAAATACCAAGGGCCAGAGGAATTATTTAGTGTGGTAAATGACAATTTCTCTGGGCACAATAAAATTAGGAAAGGGAAATTTTTGTATGAATATTGAAAGGAAAATTCCCTCATGGGGAGATCAGTTTGGCTGTGCAATAATCTGCAGAAGAAATGCTTGAAGTCCCATCACTGGAGTGGACAGGGAACTGGATGTATTATATACAACAACTGTATACTGGCAATAAGACGGACAAGATGATACAATAGGTATTTTCCTATACTAGAGAAGCTTGATACATACATCGTGTCAAAGAAAAACAACAAATTGAGCTGTCTCCTTAATAATGGCAATGCATGTGGGGAGGGGGGGGCGGCGGGGGACAGTAGAGGTAGGAATATGGGAAAGGAAGAGAAAGGTTAGTTATATATTTATAGATATAAATATATAATTAGCATTCAGATTTGAATCTAGATACATTATATGGACAAGCACCATACACAAGGAAAACATGTCTTGGGATACTAGAATCAAGAAGCAGTCCTCTATCACTAAGGAACACTAGAGTTGCAAAACTACTCTGATACATCAAGGAGTCCTGTATCTCCTTCTAGACTAACAGATGTATTGGAGCATAAGCTTTCGTGGGCAAAGACCCACTTCGTCAGATACATGCATTTGACGAAGTGGGTCTTTGGCCACGAAAGCTTATGCTTCAATACGTCTGTTAGTCTATAAGGTGCTACAGGACTCCTTGTCGCTTTTGCAGATCCAGACTAACACGGCTACCCCTCTGATACATCTCAGCCCAACTCCTTCTTGCTAAGAGCCCAGATGGGAAGCTGTGGTAGTCTGTATCTTCAAAAACAATGAGGAGTCTCGTGGCACCTTAAAGACTAAAATATTTATTTGTGCATAAGTTTTTGTGAGTAAACCCACTGTGTCAGATACATTGGAGAAATCAGACGGAGTGGGTTTTATCCATGAAAGCTCCTGCCCAAATAAATCTGTTAGGGTATGTCTACACTACCACCCTAGTTAGAACTATGGTGGTTAATGTAGGCATTCGAAGTTGCAAATGAAGCCCGGGATGTAAATATCCCGGGCTTCATTTGCATCTTGCTGGGCACCGCCATTTTTAAATCCCCGTTAGTGCGGACTCCGTGCCCGCGGCTACACGCGGCACGGAGTAGGTAGTTCAAATTAGGCTTTCTAATTCGAACTACCAGTACACCTCGTTCCACGAGGAGTAACAGTAGTTCAAAATAGAAAGCCTAATTCGAACTACCTACTCCGTGCCGCGTGTAGCCACAGGCACGGAGTCCGCACTAACGGGGATTTAAAAATGGCGGTGCCCAGCAAGATGCAAATGAAGCCCGGGATATTTAAATCCCGGGCTTCATTTGCAACTTCGAATGCCTACATTAACCACCCTAGTTTGAACTAGGGTGGTAGTGTAGACATACCCTTAGACATTAAGAATTCCTTGTTGTTAATAAAAATCTAAGTATTCCTTTTACACAGTACCCTGACTGAAGGCCCCTTGGATCCCAGAATATGCTTGTTAGTCTCTCCTATCATAGCTGATTGCATGAGTCAGTTTATTCCACTACATCTTCTTGAATGAATGTGAACTGATGAGGGATCCACAGATGAGTCTGCATGTCAGGCAGACATGGCTGAATGAACTGGCCAAAGCTTGCTTCCTTTGCACATACTTCTTCAGCTTTCTCTGTTCTGCTATTCTCAACAGGTCTGCCACCATCCTGATCTGTTTCATAGTGTAATATTTTCTTTGTGGACTCAGCTGGAGGCCTCTGAAGGCTCACTTTTAAACTGAATGACTATATAGGGAGTAAGCAAACCAGCTTCCAAGCACATTTCATCTCAAGATCCCAAAGCATTTGAGAAAGGTGGGATGAGCAGATTGGAACAGGTACCTTTACAGTTTCATTTCTCTAACAGGTTTATGGACCAGCAGTTTCAATTCACATAGGGCTGAAATTTGAAACATAAGCTGTTAAACATGTGCAGAAAGGCTTGTGGTAAAATGGCTTAAACCAGGCTGGTTTTAAAATCCAGAATAACCACCTCTGGTTTTTAAAAAATATATATTTCAATTGGAAAAAAAAAAGAAAGTCAGCCAATAAAAATAGAAAACTCCAGCTTTTGTGTTCTATATTGTGTTGGGGTCATTCATTTTTGTTCCTCAATAAGGTTATTTAACTTTGAAATGTAGTCATGGTGCCTGGGCATTGGACACTGGCGCAAACAAAATGAATAAGGGAAGGTCTATACTTAAAATGCTGCATCTGTGCAGCTGCACTGAATGTGGTTGCTGGGAGGGAATTTGGGTGCAGGCTCAGGGAGCCTGGGTGCAAGCTGTGGCCAGAAGGTGCTCATCACAGGCTGCGTCCAGTCAACTGCCTCTGCCCGGGCCCATGCTGCTCCTGGAAATGGCTGGCTGATTGTATGCTGGCACCCTGTCTGTGCAGCCCTCCATGAGCTTCACTGCTGCCCCCACAAGTATCACCCCCATTAGCCAGTTCTTGGCTAAAGGAAGCTGCTTGGACAGTGCTGAGGAGAAAATGCAGAAAATGCAGCCAGCTGCTTGCGGGAGCATCCTCCAGGCAGCCTACCTGGAGATCATGACTGACTAGCAGAGAGACTCCAGGATCTACCAGTCAATTGCTATCCATGGGCTGGTGACCACTGCTTTAGCTAAAGCAAAGTTGCTCCATCTCTGCAAATGGGACGGGAATAAGGGTGGGGAGATGGGAGAGGCGAAGATGGGAAGCAAAGAACAGATGGAGTGTAGTGTGTGTCAGCTACACTTTCTTCCCATCCTCTAGGGCACACATCTCAATTCCTTCCACCCCCACAACACCTTTATAGGAGGAGGCAGGACTGGCACTGGAACAGCGTAGGGATGTAAAATCTCATTTAATCAGTTAACTAGTTAATCAGTTAAAAGTTATAGGCTGGAGTGGCCCACTCTATCCCCCCACCTGGGGCTTGGTACAGCAAGCCTGCCCCCTCCCTCACCAGAGGCACTTGGTTCAGCTGGGCCAGACCTGCTGCGCTACAGTCCCAGCCAGGCTGGAGCAGCCCCTTGTCCAGTCAGGCAGGATCTGCTCCCAGTCGTAGGTTAACCATAACCGGTAAGAGTGATGCATACTGATGGTTAATCATTCACATCCCTAGAGCAGCCTTGTATGCTGGCTCTTCATTGACTGGGGAGGCCCTTCTGGGTGGATCCCAAAAGAAACCAGGCTTTTTATCTTCCCTAATTGGCTCAGAACAGCAGGAGATCTTACGAAGAACTGAGCAAGATGTCATAATACGTAGGCACACATGATTGATTTGTATCTACAACATTGATGCCCACTCTTGAATTTCATTGCATTGCTTAATTTTAATTATCATCTACTCTTAGGGGCAGATTTAAAAAAAACATATCCACTATGTTGTACTAGAAATATATGCATCTATAAAGAGGTACAACAAGTGCACACAAGCCAGCGTTTTGCACAATTTTTTTCCCTATGGGGCATGCACCTTGCTTTTCCCTGCTCTTCCATTTGCTCATCCTTTGGATATATAGTTTGAATACCTTGTTTGGAAATGTTAAAAGCCATCATTGCAATAACAGCTTCTGTTAGTGTGATTTTCAATTTAGCAACGAGAGTGTCATTGAATGTAGATGCTATGGGTCAAGTTTTCATTCTGCTATACCAATATACACCAGATAAGGACCCACTCCTTTCTCTTAAAAACTAAAAAATACCCATTGATGGGAAACATAATAGCACAAAGCCAGGTGGAGTTTCTTGTTTGATATGGGGACTATTCCTACAGTTATATCTAAGAAACAGATAATTAGCCCTATCATGGAATTACAATATTGACATAAAAAGGACCTTCTGGAAAAATGACTTATGACATTAGACACAAAACATATATTCTCATGATGGAAAAATCTATACAAAATTACATAGTGACCAACACTATGCTTATTAATCAGGTAACTGAATATATTTTATTTAGGGCTAACAGGAATTTTAATATGGAATAGGAGAAAGTCAGTGAAAGTACAAGCTTGCTGACTATGATAATTATGCAGTGTGATCTATGCTCCTTTTCTTGACAATGCCAGAGTAATTACTACAAAACCACAATAATTTAAAAACTCTTCTTGATTTCTATATGTCATTGTATTAGTTAGAACTTCGCTTTATTAAAAAGATCAATAAGTTAATGAACTATGTCCTCCATTCAAACATCAGACAAAAGCTACAGTTTTATAAGAAATTATAATTGTGATAAAGGCATTATACTTAGGGTGAGAATTCCTCCCTAGGGAGAGTGAGAACCCAGAGGAGTTCTATTAATAATTTAAAGATCATTTAGCTCCTTACCTGTTATGAACTTTTGCTAATTCTTTATAGACAGCATGTTTCCTCTATGCAGACAGCAACAATTTCTATTTTCTATATTATTTATGAAAGACAACAAACGAGCTTAGATTTTGGCATGGACTGGTATTATTAATCAGTTGTGACTGTATGATGTAGTTAAAGTCTTGGCAGCTCAACCTAATGTAATTGGACACATTAATTTATCCGGATTGAGTGAGGTTTATGACAAAGTTATTCAAATGTGTGTGTATATGTTAGTAACAGTACCTTGAATGAAATGTTGCCCTATCCACTTGGTGTCTTCCACAATAGGAAGGCCTTTTGCTCATGCAGCCTTCCAGAGAGGATGCCACTAGAGCTCTATAGAGAATACTGAGGATATGACTATCTAATGTGTTAGCCTACATACCATGCACCCAGTGATATGTGGTCTGCCTGTTAGGATGTGGCCAGATCCCTGGTGGCTATGCTACAGTGAATAGTAAGTGTATGCACATTGGTCCTTCTCAAAGACATAAATACCTGTCATTGATTTAAGGATGCCTACTCTGGCCTATTCAGTCCTGCAGCAGCATAACACCTCTTGTGGCAGATG
The DNA here is from genome assembly GCF_049634645.1 of Pelodiscus sinensis. Classification (NCBI taxonomy): domain Eukaryota; kingdom Metazoa; phylum Chordata; order Testudines; family Trionychidae; genus Pelodiscus; species Pelodiscus sinensis. The sequence goes on along the minus strand of NC_134712.1, from coordinate 44,299,478 downwards.
CATAACAGATTCAGGTCTGTTCCCCCACTCCTACAGGACAATGTTATGGTGAGAAATGCCCAGTAATAAAAATTTAAACATCAACATTGTTAAATATTTCAGCCCTTGTTCTAAGAAAGGAGGAAGATCACACAGCTGGGCAATTTAATGTAAGTGGCATCTCATTTTGGAGCCATGGAGGATAACATTTGGAAGATGCAACTTCTTTCCCTCTACCTTCATCAAAAGGCGGTCAAACTCAAAGCCCATTGGCATATTCAAGCCCTGCTGAGGGGGAGTGTCATGGGGCAGACTTACCACCCTGGCACCTCCCACTGGCAGTTCTGGGAATTAGCTTCACCAGCTCACTAGACACCTCTCTCTCGCTCTTCCCTCTAGTCCAGACCCATGTCACTCTTTGACCATGGCATCCTCTTCAGGACACTGTCCGCTGGCAGTGTCCACTCCAGTCTCTCTGCACCCCCTTCCAAGGGGGAATGTTTACCCAACTGCATATTTCAGGGTCTTCCCCTCCCAAGGGGCACCCAATTCTTCTCCCAGGGAACAGCCAATTCCCCTGTACCCACCTCACTTCAGTGACCCACTATCAGTCTTCATCTAGCTCCTGCCTCAGGGGCAAACTGCAGTCTGTAATGGCCACTCATCACTGGCAAAGGGGTGTGGATTTGCTGCCCTCACCTAGCATGGCTACTCCTCACAGCCCCAGTAGCTTCAGGCCTTGCAGCCTGGGGGCTTGCTTTGCCAGAGCTTCCTTCCCCAGCCCTGATCTACCTCCAGGAATCTTCCTGCTTCCCAGGAAGTCAAGTCCCTCCTGCTCTCTAGCCAGAACCAGAGCAAACTTCCCCCTCTTCCTCAAGGAGTCCCTCTTTATATAACCCCCAGCTGGGCCCTCATTAGCCAGAACTGACTCAGATGGGGCTTCACTCTCAGCCCTCACTCAGGGCTGGGTTTTTGCCCTTAAAGGGCCAGTGCAGGGCAAGCACCCTGTCACAGCGAGCCAAGCTCAGTGGAGCTCAGAGCACCTGGACAATCATATTTTGAGTGTAAGCACAATTCAGTGGAAGGGACATATTACTCTGGCAAGTCAAATGAATGAAATTCATATTGTGGGTGGAGCCTGGACTAATACCACCACAATTCTCTTTCCTGATTGGTAAAGTTATAATGGCTATCATTTATCTCTTTGAAAGTGGATGCATTTCAAAGGCAGGTTAAATGATTCCTATATTTAATACATATAATCTGTAATTCTGTAAGGCCACTGAAGACCACAGAAGAAGCTAACTAACTTTAAGTTTAACCAGTTGAATGCTTAAACAGGATCCTGTGGGTGGGGGAGGGGAGAGTGGTGCCCTGCTGGGCTGGAGAGGCACCATAATGTGCCAGGGCTGCGTGGACCAAGCTGGGCCCACTGGAGGCAGGCTGGAGTGCCCCCACTGCACTGTGGCAGGCCCAGCCACGCTGGAACACCTACAGGCTTTAGTGCAATAGTCCCAGCTTGGTTGGATAATTCAGCCTGCTTCTTATTTACAATGACACCTGAAAGTGAGGACAGGTAGTTTCATGGCACACTTATAGCCATTGTTGCAAAGTACTTACATGCCAGAGATGCTAATATAACCCTTCATTCTTTCACCACCATTCCAGAGGACATGCTTCCACACTGAATTTACATTGGTTTCTATTACTGTTTAACAGTGGAATTAAAACTTGGTTTAATCGTGACCATTTTTTATTCTTGTGATTAATTGCACATTAAAAAAATCATTTGGCAACCCTAGAATTTATTTTAATGGCAGCAAGATAGAATCATCTATTAGAAAGGCACAAAAGATGATGCAGAAGACTCTGTCAAAGTTAGAAGTTGCTGCAGGCTACCATACAAATACATGGGCCCAACTGTAATTTCTCATTCAAAATTGCAGTGTGGGGAACTCCAGATGGGATTCTGATTTAGGGACACCATTTCTCTCTCAGCTCCCCAGTGCACAGACAAGTGTGCACACTATCTATCTTTGATGCTTTTATTGCACCTATTGCTGTAACAGCTAAGCACAATTACCTAACCCTTTGAATGGTGACAAATACTCCCTGAGAGCAGAAATCACTCTTATGCCTGGTCTTTCTGAGGGAGAATCAAAGAGAGGAAAGGCCTCTTGAGAGCAATCTGACTCGTATCCTGAAATATGTACTCAATGCCAGATTGTTAAAGATATTTGGGTATCTAACTCTCAATAATATCTTTAAAAATTTGGCCTTTACTAACTAATCCTGCCAAATATTTACTATATGAATAGGGAATGGTTACATGGGTAAGGTGTTCCGGATCTGATCCTTATTATTCTGTAATTCAAAAGATGGAACAATTATCACTCGCCTATGCTTTTATGGGGTATTTCTTCTATCATTTTTCTCAAAGGAGTACTGAAAAAATCAGAGAAAAAGATGCCTCTCTACAATGCTACCATCAAATGCAAAGTATTTTGGGTGAAAATCATGCTCCTCACTAGCTCTTGTTCTTGTTCACTGTTGTCTCAGAGTTCAGAAGGTCAATAATATGTCATTTATTTCTGGGACAGCATAAGAACAAAAAATAACATCCCAAAGCTCTCTTTTGATAACTTCCATTTCCCTATATGGGACAGAGAGGAAGAGGGGAATTACACAATGGCAATGTCTACACTACAGAGTTTTTTCGGAAAAATAGCCATTTTTCAAAAAAAAAAAAAAAAAACCTTCACTTACATCCACACTGCAATCACATGCGTTAAAAAAATAATTGAAAGAACAGAGCAGTGTTTCTGATATTGGTAAACCTCTTTCTACGAAAAAGAAGCCTTTTTCTGAAAGAGCTCTTTTGGAAAAAGGCATGTGTGGACGGGGAAGAGGGAGTTCTTTTGGAAGAAGAGGAAAGAGGAAAAAGCACAGGTGTCCTGGTGGCTACTCTGTCCATGGTTATCACAGCTTAAATGCGAGATAGCATCCACACTGAATGGATGCTATCTTTCGAAAAAGTAGATTGCTTTTTAGATGTACTTTGACAGTGTGGACTCTCTCTTTTGGAAGACTTTTTTTGGAAGATTTCTTCTGGAAAAAGCTTCTTCTGAAAGAAGCCTGCAGTCTAGACATAGCCAGAATGTGTATAATATGGAAAAGAAAAGTGCTATGCTAATATACAGATGTTGGGGACACTTGCTAATTTGTCTGCTAGCTAGGAAGTCTGTGAAGGCTGTGTAGCATGGGATTGACAGTTTTAATTGCATTCATAGTATTAAAGACTAATTAAAATATTAAAAATACAGCTATTCCAAACAATTTCAAGCAATGGGGAAATTTTGAACACAGGTAAGACAGTTGCAGCCAATTTCTAATCTTGTATTCCTACGGTTTTTATTTTGCAAACATATGAGAATCTTTACTTATTAATAGCAGGTAAATATGGAGTAATAGAAATGGTTTGGAACCCCACTGTGGACCTGATGTTGCATCTGAAAGATAGTGTGTTCCTTTGATTGAGAAGATGAATAACTTAGTTAAAGATATAGTAAAAAGAATCTTACCATTGGCAGTCTTATGTACCAACTCTCTGGTTAGCAATTTCAATATTTAACTCAAGAACAGTAGCTTAACTTCTGCCCTTCACAGATAAATACACTAAGCTTTCTGCTCCTCCATAGTAAGTTTAATAATGCTATGAACTAATCTTCTGATAAAAGTTCTCTCTTTAAATGTGTGTGTGTGTGTGTGTGTGTGTGTGCGCGCGCGCACATACACATACCTCATCAGAAAGGATTATTAAAAATGAAAAATATGAATTCATCAAGCAAGACATAGCTCATAATATCTATATATATAATAGCTAAACTAAGGGATCAATGTAAGGGATATGAGCAATTCAATTTCTTGTCCTTTATTCATGATCTTATGTCTTGGTTGAAAGATGTAGGGTACTGTTAGCCATTTTTCCTTATCATTTTTACTAAAATATAAATTAGGAGGATAATAGTAGTATAATCAGGAGAATTATCAAGCCCCATGCACCATCTAGAAAACAGTGGATTACAAGCTTTAAAATTATCTAAAGAAAATAATGGTTCTACAGTAAATATACCCTTCAAGCAAGATATTGTCCTCTGCTAAGTAATTTAGAGCACATTATGGCCCTTTAGTTACTTATAAGTAAAATTTAACCATAGAGATTCCATCAAACAGAACAACTAGACAGTTAACTCCAAACAAGTACAAACTATCACATGAAGGTTATACCTATATGGCCCACAGTACATGAAGAACCTTCTATTGGGGAGCCAGGCTTGCAAATTGTGTAAGCGTCACGTTGTTGGTTTGGAGGACATCTCTAAACGTCCTTATGCTTTGTTTTTGTGGATGTTGGCATTAATGTCAGCATGGAATGATGTCCTGAAGTTGATGCTGTTTTTATACACACAGAAATTGCACTGTTAATAGCCGGGATATACTTTAACCTATTAAAAAAAATGGAGAAAGAAAGGAAAAAACCCTACTTCTTATCAGCCATAGGCTGAGGGAGAAATAGCTACATCAGTTGGCTCACAGAGGGTATGTCTATACTACAGAATTAAATCGAACTAGCAGCCGTTAGTTCGAATTAACTTTAATAGGGGCTACACATACAAACCGCTAGTTAGAATTTAAATCGAACTAGCGGAGCGCTTAATTTGAACTAGGTAAACCTCATTCTACGAGGAGTAACGCCTAGTTCTAATTAAGTAGTTTGAATTAAGGGCTGTGTAGCCACTTAATTCGAACTAGTTGGAGGCTAGCCCTTCCCAGGTTGCCCTGGTGGCCACTCTGGACTAAACCAGGGAAACACTTCTGCCCCTCTCCCGGACCCGGAGCCCATAAAGGGGTACGGTCTGGCTATAGTGCTTGTGCCAGTTGCAAGCCTGCCAGCACCCAGCCAGCAGACCCTGCACCTGGCATAGCATGAGCCAGCCATCCGCTGCCACCCAGCCCTCCGCCTCTTCCCAGGACCAGGCTGGGGGCTCCCAGGAGCCTTCCCAGGTCCGCAAGAGGCGGGCACCCGACTGGTTTGGTGTGGAGATCGTGGACCTCATCGATGTTTGGGGGAGGCCTCCAATGTCCATGATCTCTGCACTAGGCACAGAAAAGTGGCCGTCTAGGGCAGGATAGCTGCCAGCCTGGCCACCAAAGGCCACATGCGAACCCAGGAGCAGGTTTGCATGAAAATCAAGTTGCCCATTGAGACCCCCGACCCTGGGCCCTGAGCTTAGAATATAAGAACATAATAATGGCTGTCCTGGGTCAGACCAAAGGGCCATCTAGTCCAGTAGCCTGTCTGCCGACAGCGGCCCACACTAGGTACCCCGGAGGGGATGGACCGAAGACAATGACCAAGTGATTTGTCTCGTGCCATCCATCTCCAGCCTTCCACAAATAGAGGCCAGGGACACCATTCTTACCCCCTGGCTAATAGCACTCCATGGACCCAACCTCCATGAATTTATCTAACTTCTCTTTAAACTCTGTTATAGTTCTAGCCCTCACAGCCTCCTGTGGCAAGGAGTTCCATGCGGTGTGAAGAAGAACTTTCTTTTATTAGTTTTAAGCCTGCTACCCATTCATGTCATTTGGTGTCCTCTAGTCCTTATATTATGGGAACTAATGAAGAACTTTTCTTTATTCACCCTTTCCACACCACTCGTGATTTTATATACCTCTATCATATCCCCACTCAGTCTCCTCTTTTCTAAGCTGAAAAGTGCCAGTCTCTTTAGCCTCTCTTCATATAGGACTTGTTCCAAACCCCTAATCATTTTAGTTGCCCTTTTCTGAACCCTTTCCAAGGCCAAAATATCGTTTTTGAGGTGAGGAGACCACATCTGTACACAGTACTGAAGATATGGCGTACTGTAGTTTTATACTTCCCCACCTCCTTCTTCCCCTGGCTTACCCCTTCCAGCTCCCTCCTCCCAGGTTTCCTCCTCCCCTCTCCCACCCTCTCTCTTCCCCTCTCCCACCTCCTTTTCCCAGTCTCCCCAGAGATTAATCCCCCCCCCCCATTTTGTTAAATAAAGAGAGTTTCTATTTTTGAACACAAGTCCTTTATTTTTTACATCAGGAAGGGGGCTAGGGAAGGATAAGTGGAAGGAGGTGAGGGAGGATTGGGGCACGAGCCCCCGATGGGGAGGACTGGGGTGGCTCTGCAGGCTCCTCGGGGTGGAAGCTCTCCTGCAGGGCCTCCTGGATCCTGACAGCCCCCCGATTGACCACTCCCGGATGGCAGCCTGCGGCAAGTGCAGCCGGGCTGATGGCCGAGTGCTGTGATGTGCTGAGTGTGGGCACTCAGGGCACTCCAAGTCAGGACTGCTTTGCTGACAAGCAAGCGGGGAACCCTGAGAACTGTCTGTCCGGGGTGGGGGTCGGGTCCCTTTAAGCACAGCCCTTGGCTAGCCTGAGGCAGCAGCTCCACACTCTAAGTCCTAACCTGATGCCCTGCCGGTACTGGTTCCGGCCAGCCTTATCTTCAGTTCAGGGTCCACTCAATGTGGACATGCTACTTCGAATTAGCAAAATGCTAATTCGAATTAATTTTTAGGTCAAGATTCACTAGTTCGAATTAGCTTAGTTCAAATTAACTAATTTGAATTGTTAGTTTCAATTAGTGCTGTAGTGTAGACATACCCAGAGACTGTATCTACTGGCAAGGCAACCTGACTGGTAACTCAAGCAGAATGGGTTTGTTTGAGTATGTCAAGTTAGGACATATAAGAATGGCAATAGATGAAAAAGAGGAGATGCCAGAAAGAAAAATTGTGTAGGTCCTGAGTTCACATGGTTTACCTGACCCATAATTCTTTAATACATCTTTCACTATATGAATTTACAAATAGTGACCACTTAAACCTGTGGTAAGGAGATTTCAACATCCTTACAGACTATTCTATTGAATATATAGTATACAGAAGAATTTCCGAATTCTAGTTGTTTAATTTAAAATTTGTGCTGAATAGAAATAGGCATACATCTAAAATTTGAAATAGTGATCTCAAGCAACATGTGAACCAGATTGGTCAAGAAGACTGTTGAGGAAAACTACAGTTTAGAGTTTTATTTAGGTAAAATATTTGGGAATAGATTCTTTGATTGATATGTTTAAAAATTGCCCTATTCTAGTCTAGTGAAGTGATTATGTGAGCAGCCTCTCAATGAGCTCTCCCTGACAGCTGTCTGAGAAGCAGAAAAGTCTTCAGGACCTGACTATATTTATATGAACACATTCACTCTGTCTAGGTATCCAGGGCTGTATTGCCAAAATGATCCACTTTGGCTGGTGCTGGATTACAAATCACTTCAGTACCAAATGCAGGATAATGAAATGCTGTTATCCATACTGTCTGGCTGAAGGGCAGTAGAACTGTGCTAAAACTGTTCTTATTGAGGGGTCACCTTCAACTAAACTAAATTCACTAGGCAGGTGGCTTGGAGGCCAGACCCCTGTGAATGAGAGAATTGAGTGCGGATAGGTTTCCCTACCAGCTGGTGTGGACTTTGAGCAAATGTTCTAGGCATGGTTTATCCTGTCCCTCTCTGCTATTCAAAGATGGAGCTAATTAAGACTCCTTCAGAGTCTTCTGTTTTGCTAAATCAGTGTTTCTCAAACTGTGCTCTGCGGAGCCCCAGGGCTCCACGAGACATCACCAGGGGCTCCGCGAGCTTGACAAACTCGAAACATCGATAGGTACAACACATACAATCATTGCACCACTGGGGCTCCGCATAAGTATAACACATACAATCAATGGACCGCTGGGGCTCCGGATAAATTTTTATGCATGTAAAGGGCTCTAGTGCCCCAAAAGTTTGAGAACCGCTGTTCTAACTGATCACTACTGCTGAAATTACTTGCTGGAGGATAACATTTCTGCCTAACCTTTTTCAGCAGTTCCCCTGCTAGGATATGCAAATCATTCAGAGCGGGGAGAAACCTCATGAAACCCACCCCTGCATATCACAGTAGAGAAGCAGACAGTGACAGAAGGTGACAGTGCTCATCAGTGATGGCTGGCAGGCTGGTCAACAGAGCAGTGAGTAGCAGAACAGGGAGCATCTGGCAAAGTGGCCAACAGAATGGTGAGCAGCCAGCAGAATAGCCGGCAGAGTGGAGGATGAAGTAAATGTCAGGGCTGTGAACTAAGTGCTTAGATGGTGGAGCAAGCAATGTGCCTTCTCCCCTACTTGCAGCTTTCACTGACCCTCACTGTGATTGGGGTATGGTGAGGGAGCAGAGAGGGGCATGGTCCAGGAACGTTTGGTTACAGAATGCATGAACCTGAAAAAAAAATACAACACCCAGGCTGTGTCTATACTGGCAAGTTTTTCCGCAAAAGCACCTCCGCTTGAATTTCCGCAGGAACACTGACTTCCTACTGTCTGAAACCAGTGCTTCTTGCGGAAATACTATGCTGCTCCCATTCGGGCAAAAGGGCCAGAGTAGACAGCTCAGATTCGTTTTGCACAAAAAAGCCCTGATCGTGAAAATGGCGATCAGGGCTTTTTTTGCGGAAAAGCGTGTCTAGATTGGCACGGACGCTTTTCTGCAAAAAGTGCTTTTGTGGACAAGCATCCGTGCCAATCTAGACACTCTTTTCCACAAATGCTTTTAATGGAAAACTTTTCCATTGTAAGCATTTGCGGAAAATCATGCCAGTCTAGATGTAGCCAATGAGAGTCTACAAAGGAAAACACTTTCATCCATTATGGCACTTAATTTTTTTTAAATGAATGTATATTTTCCAAAGGTTCATATGATTAGGGAATAAATACACTTGAACACATTCTATATCCAGTATTCCAACTTCAGTTAAAATAACTAAAATCTGTCTCCTTTTACATGAATTCAAAAGTTTTTTTTGTTTTGTGCATGTGAAATATATTACTGGAGTAGTTCAGAAGCTACCAGCTTTACTATAAAAGCAGTTTCTCTGAGATATTGATTTCTGCTACCAGAGAAAGGAACTGATTTTAGAATGCAAGTGTGGACAATAGAAGAAGCATCAACATTTACTTTAAATAAATGTTAATGCTGGAGATTTGAATCAATGAAATGAGCAACTGCATGTTCTTTCCTTATTGATAATGCAAATAGCATCCTTTGCTTTTGGAAAAGCAACAATATATTGTATGTCAGAGTCTATTCTAGCAATTGTACATCTTATGTAGATTGTCCTTGGATGAGTTTATTTGTCAATTTTATTGTTCAGTATTGCATTACATTTCCCTTAGTTGTGCTTTCTGAAGCACTTTAATACATCTTTGGTCAGCACTTTGGAATTAAAGAGGTTATATACATAAATCCAATGTAGTAACACCAAACTGGAACACTGTTCTAGCTCTGTCCCTTATTACTATAGATGGCTCTTATTTTAAACACAGATTTACCTTGACTCACACAAAGCAAGTGCTACCTGGTTCTTTATTACTATAAATTATTATGCTGAATCATGAAACTGGGAATGTGTTGAATGTTATTTATGTTACAAAAATGAGTCTCACAAGGCTCTATGTTTCCAGTGTTAATCTTGAGCATGCACCCCTTAATTCTGGTCCTAGTCCTACATAATTTGTTTCACAGACCTTGGACTTGGCAGAGGACTACATTTTGGAGGCTTTTGTCAAACTAAAGTCCTGCGGCATGTTCCTGGCAATTTTGCTAGGCTCCATTAATCAAGTTGTGTATTTGGATTTAGAAATAAAATATTTCAAGATCACAGTCTCTAAGACATCTGTATAATTGTCTGACAAATATCAATAAGTTTTTTGTCATTGGAATGAAGAACAAGGAGCAGTTTGTGTGATAAATCTGGATACTCTTACAGAAAGCTATCCTGCATGTAGTAACTGAAGAAAATAATATTTTGTTTATAGAATATTGGTGAGGGCTTGTCTAATACTCAACACTGCCAGACTGATCCCCTCTGTTCTGTTCCTGGTCCCAGTTCACCTCTCAGGCTGAGGAAGGCTGTAGGTCATATGCGTAAGCCCTGACATACACCACCAAATGGGACTTTTTTCCTGTTGACTTCAACAGGACCACGGTCATATCCTTAAATCCTGATGAGTGAGTGTGCATGGAATTTATATAGTTGTGGCTAAATTAACAGCCCACTGGATGATGAAGAAACAGTATCAACTGAATCTGTAATGGGTCTCATCTATTTCTTCTCTGATGAAAGGATAATGGCTTATGACAGAAAACTGTGATGGGTTTAAATCAGGCATTTTAGGATTCCATTAGGTGCACATTATATCTCTTGAAAAATAAAATAAGACCACTGAGCTAGTAAACATGAAATATTAAAAGAGCTTTCATCTGACAGCAGTGCTCAAGGACAGTGGGCTGGGAAGCACAGCAGTCTGCTTCAGAAAGGTGATTTCATTGAACAGAACAAGAGATACTGCTGACTAAGTACTAAGGAAAAGCTTGGGAAGAGGAGTTATGGATAGTAATTTGAGTGGAAATAAGTTTGAAACCAGTGACAGTGCAGGGGTCAAGAAAGAAAGAAAGGCTCGGAGGGGATCCCACAGTAAGGAAAGTACAGAAATGCATACACGCTCCCCCAGAATGCTCCATGAGAGTACGCTGTACTTAGGGACCATGGGCACATTTATTGTCTTTCCACAGAAGGGCAATCTGCACTCTGAATGCCTCAGGGTGACTGATGCTCCATAACCATACATATGGAGTCATTTCTATCCTTCCAAGCAAGGGGAGATATATCCATAGTAAATGTTCATCCCCGTCTCCTGTAGCCATTGGTATCCTGAGTCCATGGAGGATAGTCTGGGGATTTTGCAGCACTATGTGGCTGAAAGTATAAAGTGACAGTGGCTCTTTGTGGCAACTTGGAAAGCAGAGAGAACTGGGCATAAACATTTCTGGGAACTGCCTCTCAGTGTCATATGATAATTGCAGGCAGACATATTTGCGATAAGTGGTGAATGTAGTGAGGAGTTTTATTACTTGAGTGCCAAGATGCCAATAGGTTTAAGAATTTTTGATAATAGAATTATTATTTTTAATTGTAGCTTTTATTAATAGAATTAACTAAGTTTTTTTTTCTCCACTCAGCCCTTGTTGGTTTCAGAAAGCTGTCTCGGTTCAAAAGGTTCCTCTATAAGCCCACTTACTCACCCAATGTTGCCTGGAGGGACGTGAACTAGCTTTTTGGTAAATAAAAATAGTAATTAAAATATCACAGAAAGCATCAAGAAAAATGAAGTTTAATAATGTTGGCAATTTCCCAATTTTTATTTTCACTTTTAATAGAAACTCCACATTTTTAATGGAGAATCTTTTAAAAAATTGACCAAAACTTATTTAGGGTACATCTACACAGCCACGTTATTTCAGAATAACTAGCATTATTCCAAAATAACATAGGGTATGTCTACAGTTGCACCCTAGTTCAAACTAGGGATGCAAATGCAGGCATTCGAAATAGTCAATGGAGTGGGGATTTAAATATCATTAGCATGATCTCATTAGCATGATCTTGATGGCGCGCGAGTTCGAATCACAGCTGATTCGAACCAGGAAGTGCGTGCCAGGATGTGTTAGTTTGAACCAAACCCCTTGGTTCAAACTAACGTTACTCATTTTTTGAGTAGTAATGTTAGTTCGAACCAAGGAGTTTGGTTCAAACTAACGCGTCCCGGCACGCACTTCCTGGTTCGAATCAGCTGTGATTCAAACTAGTGCCCCATCGAGATCATGCTAATGAAGCACGGGATATTTAAATCCCCACTTCATTGACTATTTCGAATGCCTGCATTTGCCTCCCTAGTTCAAACTAGGGTGCAACTGTAGACATACCCATAGTGTACTTCTACACTGCAAGCCATTATTTCAGAATAATGGCAAGCTGGAGGCCTTCTTACTCTGACTCTTGTAATCCTCATTCCATGCAGAGTAAGGGAAGTTGAAGGAAGTGTGTTCTTCCTTTGACTTCCTGCAGTGTAGACAGAGACAAAAGCTGAATTACGTTATTTTGATTTCAGCTACGCAATTGATGTAGCTGAAGTTGCATAGCTTAATTTGACTTTAGTCCTGCTGTGGAGACGTACCCATAGTGTATTCCAACCCCAACTTTCCATGGTGCACTTACCAGGTCTTCCAATGCTAACCACCATGTCTTTGCACTCTTTGTTTACCTGTAAATTCATATTGCCCACCAATTATTATTATGCTCACCCGACAAAAAAAAACCTCTCTTCCTACAGCTGTTTGAGAAACACAACCCCCAATAGTTGATTAGCTACATGTGATGGTGCCTCCCCCATTCAGACAGTCAGAAAATAGTGCCCAATTGTATTCAAGACCTAAAACATGCCTGACAAGATGCAGGTTTGACTGACATCTGGCACTATCCATTGTCAGAGGCAGGATATTAAATTAGATTATATTAGATGGACATTGGGTCTCATCAGCATGCACTAGTGCCAACCTCAAATATTCAGACCTCATGAATCCAGTCCCCCTGAATAATGATATTTTTATAAATTAATATATGTCCGGTTCTTTGTAGCCTTTTTTGGCTTTTCAGCCTTTATGGTGCACCTGCTTCAGTAACTTTTCTCCACAACTACATAGGCATGGAAAATAGATGTGCGAGGGGTGGTGCAGCACCTCCCAGATTTTGAGCATCCCAGCCCCATTCCTTTGCCACCCAGGGTCCTGGCTTTGTGCCCGGGGACTCTGCCACCAGGCCCTGCATGAGGGATAGTGCTTATCCACTGGGCCAGGGGCTCAGCTGCTAGCCCATCTCTAGGGGGTAGTGAGGGATAAGAGGCTCAGCAATGCCAAAACAGTTCCAGCACCACTGTAAAACCATGAAGGTTAAAAATGTACCTAGAAAAAGAAAATACAAAGCTGACATTCTCATGCAATGCCATGATTCCAGCACAGGAGCATTCAGAAAAACCACTGCAAATTGTAAAAGGGAAGGGTAACAAGAGGAATGGCCAGAACACTCAGCACAAAAAAAAAATGATCAAGGAACTAAAGGACGTGGGAGAAAAAATTCTTGAATTACCTGTAAAGTTAATTCCTTAGTTCTGAAAATATCCAAGGTGTAGGTTTATAATTGCCTCAGTTTTAAATTGAGAACTCACATTTCCCAGCTAAATGGTCAGATACATTTGGTACATATTAAGTTTTCAAGATCACTCTGTTGTATTAAGATTGTTTGCTACTTCTAGACTAGGCCAGGACTTTTATTTCTGATGTGAGAAAGCAAAAATTTAAATTAATTCCTCACTTTTAGGATGAAATGATCATTTTATCTCAGCATCCTCAGTTTCTGATTGTACAAGATTACCCAGTAATTCATGAGCAGGAGGGAAGCCCATGTGCGGTGATACATCAAGAACACTATGAAGCATACAGTATTATGTTCTCCCCCAGGAGCTGGCCTGCTGTCATTCGGGAATTCTGCAGATGCTACTGAAGATACTCTATTTCACTTCACTGCTAGAGGTTTTCCAGGTTCATCATGATAAACCTGACACAAAATACCAGACTGGGAGGCGACTAACATTATGTCTACATGTGCTTGTGTATACATTTACTTGTTTACCTACAGAATAGGATGTGCTGGGTATAGGTGCTCCAGTGCTGGAGTAGCAACGGAAACAAATAGAGAATAATTAACACCCAAGAGCAGCCAAGCCCCTCAACCTTCTCCTCGATGTCTCCTGCCCACTGGTGGCAAAGTCAATCAGCTCTTCCCCCTCCTTCCCAGTACCTCCTGCCTGCTGCAGATCAGCTGTTCGATAGTGTGCAGGAGATGCTAGGAGGAAGGGGGAAGAGTGAGGGTTGGGGCACACTTGGGGGGGAGAGGAACTATGTGGGAAAAGGTGGACAGAGTGGGGGTGGGAAGAGGCAGAGCAGGGCTTCGCATTTCAGGGAAGGGATGGAATGGGAGCAGGGCTTGGGGCTTAGCGGGGCTGCAGCATCCTCAGAGAAGGCTGGAAGCCTCTGCTAGTGCATGGGTGTATGCTGTGCACAGGCATATACCTTCACCCACACTGCCCCTTTTGGGAATGCTCCATCAGTGCTAACATTTGTGGGGTGAGAGGCCAGAGCCCTTTGAATCCCAGGAGGCACTGTCTGAAGGGCCTTGCTGCATGTTGCTTGAACTGTACACCACTGTCATGCCTTTGAAAACAGCAGCTCTCCATCATCTCTCCCTTCTGCCAAACTGGCCTGGAGACATGAAGCAAGCCCATAATGATGATGTTCTGCACCTGCTCCCAGGAAATATGCTCCTGTGGTGCAGTACAGGGCACACAGGATGGCACCGGTCCAGAGATTTCAGACTCAGAAAGGGAATGAAAATGCATTGGTGTTCCATGGAACAAATGTTTTGAATAGTGGGACACAGCAGAATGCCTGTGGGTGGACCACTACTTCTGGTCCCCGAGACCCAGTTTGGTGTGCTGAACCCATATTGTCTTGGAAACCTGGGAAGCAATAGCTGCAGAGCATCAGAAGAAGGAAGCAAAGCTTCATGGAGTTCCGTGAGCAGCTCACACCAACCCTCCAATACCAGATGACACATTTTCAGAAACCCATGCTTTGCAGATGCAGGTGGTATTACCCTTTAGAAGCAGGCACCATGTGGCCAGATACCACTCACATGCAAATCAATTCAGAGTTTGGAAGTCAAATGTTAGGGTTGCGGCTGTACAGGTTTGCCAGGCTATCAATACAGAAATCTACCCATGGATGGTTCCATAACTCAAATTCCTGAAATTATAATACAATTTCAGATGATTGGTTTTCTTAGATGCGTGGCAGCCATTGATGGCACACACATCCCTATTTCTTCCCATCAAAAAGGGGTAGTGAATGCATGAATGGCAAGTTAACTAATTTTCTAATGCTTAGTGGATGTCAGAGGTTGGTTCATGAACATAAATGTTGGGCACATAAATGATGCCAGATTCCAGCAGGAGGGAATCTGGGATTCATTGCCCCATCAGCTTGGAAGACAGCTGATGGAGGATGTGGTGGTGCTACCTGTTCTGAAACAGGAACAGTGGCAATTGCAGTGGGCAGACCCCAAAGTCTTTCACCCCTTGTAGACTAGGGACTGGATTAGTATGCACTCCTGACCCCCCTGTTCATACTCCCATTCCCAGTGGACATGATTCCATTCTCTGCTGGCTTTCCATGCCTTATCCTGCCTAAGAGCCTGATCTCTCCTTGCCCTAAAAAAGTTCAACTACTCCTGAGTTCTTCTGTTTAAGCCAACAAGTTGGTCCCCCAGGGTCTTTTAGTGTCTTCTTCTGGCTTTGCCCTCCCAGTGGAACGGGTTCCGTGTTGGCATCAAAATGTCTTGACAAGTCAAACACGTCGCTTAGCATTATTCTTCATTTCTCCTTTGGAGCAACTGAAGAAATCCCACAACATAACACAACTCTGTTGCCATAATATTCATACATTTTTAGCATTGCAAGGATGTTGCCGCTATAGACTCCTCTCTTCAGACTACTTTTTGCAGTTTATGAGGAAGGATCTGAGGATAAAAATATTAAGAAATCCACAGTACTGTTCTTATAATGTTTTACCACTAACAGTGCATCAGCAAGCTGATTGAAGCATATTCTAGCTCTTTCCAGTCACCTTTTTTCTTCTTTAAATGTTGGGCATCACTTAGGAAAAGAGCAGGTTTGAAGATCCCGGAATGGAAGAAAAAAGTGGTTTTTCAGTATTGTGGCGCTCACATGGCCATTTTTTGCCAGAGAGGTGTTTCTACTAATGGTGACCGCTCCACATATTGCCAAGTAGGGAGGTGCTGAGCGACTTCTACCAACTATCAGGTCCACTGATGAGGAGTGGGAAGAGGCAAAGAAGGCTATTGAACAGGGACCTGGTGTTTCAAAGGAGCTGCTACTTTGGCTGCAGTGGCAGTTGGAATCCAGGCCCCTTTGAATTAGAGCCAGAGGGGTAGTACTATGCTCAAGGAGGTGCTGAGGGCTGGCTGCCCCTGTCCCCACCCCTTACATCTGAGGCCCTGCCCCTTCTAGGGATGCAGAGCCAGGACCCTCCACAGTGAACATCATTGAAAGGGGCAGAAAAACAGACACTAGCATTTCAAGTGTATTGTTCCTCGAATTTTTGGATTAATACACGCAAGTCAGTCACCTTGCCACTGGTAAGGCAAATGGAAGTGATGCTGTGGAACCGCTGGAGCAGATCCTTCATGCCTCTGCTTTTCCTGGCTTCCGCAGAGTGGCTCCGTGTGGGGAGATACCATGCACTAGGGATTTAGAACAATAACAAACATTTGAAATGGCCACAGATAGAAAGAACTACTCTGACTTTCCCCAGGCAAACTAAACTGTTCCCTTTCCCTTCCTGGACCCACCCCATCCATCATCTGAACAGCTCTTATTGGTAAGGGGAAGGAAACGGGATGGAGAAAGGGGGTGGTTTTGGCTCTTGAGCAACTATAATACATCATAGAACAGTTCTTTACCTACCTGGGCCCTTTTGGAACCTGCCTCCCTTTCCCTGCAGTTGGCATGGCCCAGGGACTATCACTATTCAGGTTGCTGGCCAACAAATGCACACACACAGGGGCACAGGGACTTCTCATTGATATTGTTACAACTGCTAAGTGCTTCACAATGGTTCATGGGATTTCAATGATTTATAGCTGTGTCTTGCTCAGGGACAAGGGTGGGGTAGAACAGGAGAGGAGGCTCCCTTCTGGCATGTATTACTGGAGCAACAGGGGATATTTTTAGGGAGTGTGGGGGTGTATTGTAACTAGCTAACTTCAAATTCTATTTTCAGATGTAGCTCAGGCTCCTGAGAGGAACTTTCTCAACCACATCTGCTGGGCAGAAGAGCAATGTGTCCTTTTTCTTGCATGGTCTTCTAGGGCTTCTTCTAGGACATCCACAGAGGTTCCTGCTTCCTTCTCAGCCTGCCTCGCATCTGCATCCTAATGAGGCCAGTGGGGTTGAGGAGAGGGGTCAACATGATTACTTGCAGCTATTGAGAGTGCCCTGTAAGTATCAATGGGAACTGCATGCCCATGTTGAATGGTGACTGGAACCCATTAATTTCATATTACATCTAATTTTATTTTGGGCCGGTTGCACTGCCTATTATTTAAAGTGCCAAACAATTTTCCATTATAATACCCTGTTTTCAGCTGTGTATATCTTTGCCAAATTTTTGCCCTCTGGGATGAAGTTATCCATGAAGCATTTCTGACTTAGGCTAGAAGTTTTTGGAAAGTTTCAGCCAGAATAGTTCAGCTGCTTCCAAGAATGAGGCTCTCAGATGTAACCTTTCGGGACCAAGTACTATACAAGAGTGAAGATGATAACATGAACCTAAAATATGTTTCTTGGGAATTAAGTGGAGGCTGGGTAGGAAAAAAAGAATTCCTGTGTAAGTAGAGTACTTAAGTGAACACATTTAATTAAAAGAAAGGATTTAAACAGACCAAATACATAGCAGTGGGAAAATAGTACATCACTGGAAAACTATCCCTCTCCCAGATAGATATGAAATTATTCAATGAAATAAACAAAAGGAGAAGACTGATAAATATCACAAATATATTGACTGTCTATATAGTAAACGAGTGGGAACATTATTTCTAAATAAATACAGATAGCCCAAAGAGGGAGGAACAGGGAGAGTGAGAACAGCTTTCTGCATGCTCTCAACTCAGACTCCAGAAAACCATATTGCTAACTAACTTTCTATCCAGCTTTGCAGCTGACCTAACAGGATTAAGCTAGTACTAAACTGGGCTTTAGATGTGCAGTAAGTTTCTGTGGCCATCCTGTTTCAGTCCTTGTTAGGGTTTCAGTACATTTATGGTAGTAAATCTGACAACAGAAATGATAACCTTAATGACATTTTACTACTAAGAATAGCTCTCATGCAAATGGATATAACTATAATAATAGCATGGATCCCAGAATACGTAGCCATAGCAGGCTATCCAACCTGCTCTTAAATATCTATAATAGTGATAGAGATGCAGCCGTGTTAGTCTGGTGTAGCTGAAACAAAAGACAGAACTATGTAGCACTTTAAAGACTAACAAGATGGTTTATTAGGTGATGAGCTTTCATGGGCCAGACCCACTCAAATTGATCTGGGGAAGTGGGTCTAGCCCTGGGTAGGGACTCGGAGAGAGGGTGGGCCCGGGTCCCTCTTCCCCTCCGTGTGGGAAAGTCTTACTGGGATAGCCTATTTAGCAGTGTGGGCTACACCAGGCCCCAAACAGGGACTTCTAACTGTGGGGGGAGGGTCTGGGTATCCCATCATAGGTGGTGGAGAATGTGGGTATTTTACGGTGATCCGACCCTGTACTAAGGGTTTTGGTTTGAGCTAAAAACTTAATTTTGGTTTTGTGTAAAGCAGGACAGCCATGGATGTAGCCAAACTGCTAGAATGGATGATGGAAAACCAGAGCTAGCAGCAACAGCAGCAGACTCAGCTGGTGCAGCAGCTGGCTAATCACTATCAGGAGCAGCAACTGCAGCTGGTTCGCAAACTCGCTGATCATCAACAAGCAGCAATGCAAGGTAGCACAGTAAGTGAACCGGCCCTGAGGATGGAGGAAGGCCTGAATGCAGGCCCGTAGCTGCCGGTTAGATTGGTGAAACTAGGCCCCGAGGATGACCCAGAGGCCTTTCTGGTGACGTTCGAACAAGTGGCTATGGCAGCAAAGTGGCCAGAGGACCACTTGGCCACCCTCCTAGCACTGTACCTTTCAGGCCCCATGCAATTGGCCTACCAAAGTCTGCCAGTGCAGGACGCCTTGCATTATTTCAAGGTAAAAGAGGCTATTCTTGACCAGCTTGGGGTAACCCGAGAAACGTACCAGCAACCAGTATGCCATGGGAGAAAGGCCAAGAGTGGTGGCCCAGAGACTTTGGGAGGTGTCCTGGAGTTGGCTCATGCCAGCCCATGGGCAGGGCACCTGGGGCATGGGGCCGCTGGAACGGTCAGGGAAGGGCCACCAATATATCCTTGTGATAATGGATTACCCGTTATCTGGAGGCCATCCCCCTGTGGCAGGTGACAGCCCCAGTGATCGCGGACGAGCTGGTAAAATTTTTCTCAAGAGCAGAGCTTCTGTGAGAACTATTGACTGACCAGGGAACTAATCATAGAATCATAGATACTAGGACTGGAAGGGACCTCGAGAGGTCATCGAGTCCAGTCCCCTGCTCTCATGACAGGACCAAATACTGTCTAGACCATCCCTGATAGACATTTATCTTACCTACTCTTAAATATCTCCAGAGATGGGGATTCCACAACCTCCCTGGGCAATTTATTCCAGTGTTTGACTATTTCCTTTTTCCTAATGTCCAACCTAAACCTCCCTTGCTGCAGATTAAGCCCATTGCTTTCGTTCTATCCTCAGAGGCCAAGATTTCTCCCTCCTCCTTATGACACCCTTTTAGACACCTGAAAATGGCTATTATGTCCCCCCTCAATCTTCTCTTTTCTAAACTAAACAAATCCAATTCTTTCAGCCTTCCTTCATAGGTCATGTTCTCTAGACCTTTAATCATTCTTGTTGCTCCTCTCTGGACCCTCTCCAATTTTTCCATATCTTTCTTGAAATGCGGTGCCCAGAGCTGGACACAATACTCCAACTGAGGCCTAGCCAGCGCAGAATAGAGTGGAAGAATGACTTCTCGTGTCTTGCTCACAACACACCTGTTAATGCATCCCAGAATCATGTTTGCTTTTTTTGTAACAGCACCACACTGCTGACTCATATTCAACTTGTGGTCCACTATAAACCCTAGATCCCTTTCTGCTGTACTCCTTCCTAGACAGTCGCTTCCCTTTCTGTATGTGTGAAATTGATTGTTCCCTCCTAAGCGGAGCACTTTGCATTTGTCTTTATTAAACTTCATCCTGTTTACCTCAGACCATTTCTCCAATTTGTCCAGATCATTTTGAATTATGATCCTATCCTCCAGAGCAGTCAGAACCCCTCCCAGCTTGTTGGCATCTGCAAACTTAATGTGTTCTTTCTATGTCAATATCTAAATCGTTGATGAAGATATTGAACAGAGCCGGTCCCAAAACAGATCCCTGTGGAACCCCACTTGTTATATCTTTCCAGCAGGATTGAGAACCATTAATAATTACTCTCTGAGGGTATGTCTACACTAGCCCCCTATTTTGAAATAAGGAGGTTAATGTAGGCATTCGAAGTTGCAAATCAAGCCTGGGATTTAAATATCCCATGCCTGATTTGCATCTTCCGGACGGTTGCCATTTTTGAAATTTACAAATCCGGACTAACTGCCCACCTCTACACATGGCAGGGACCCGGTATTTTGAATTAAAGCCTTAAATCAAACTACCAGTTATTCATTCTGGGTACCCCATCATAAGATCCCAGAATCATGTTTGCTTTTTTTGTAACAGTGTCACAATCATGACTCATATTTAGCTTGTGGTCCTCTATGTCCCCTAAATGTCTTTGAGGAGTACTCCTACCTAGACGGTCACTTCCTATTCTGTATGTGTGAAACTGGTTATTCCTTCTTAAGTGAAGTACTTTGCATTTGTCCTTATTAAACTTCATTCTATTTACCTCAGACCATTTCTCTAGTTTGTCCAGATCATTTTGCGTTATGACCCTATCATTCAAAGCACTTACAACCCCTCCCAGCTTGGTATCATCTGCAAACTTAATAATTGTACTTTCTATGCCATCATCTAAATTGTTAATGAAGATATTGAACAGAACTGGTCCCAAAACAGACCTCTGTGGATCCCTACTTGTTATGCCCTTCAAACATGATTGTGAACTGTTAATAACTACTCTCTGAGAATGGTTAAAATGAAATGAAGGGGAAAAAATTCTGAGAAGTATGGTCAATAACTGGAAATGTTAATATAATCCTAGGCCTTGATGGGACGAGTGAAGTGGCTCTATTTAGAATTCTATCATAGCAACGAGGGTCAAATAATATTTTATTTCTATTTACCTTGCACAAAGATGGGTTACCTGTAATATGTAAGGGTCAGAAAACAATAGAGAATTTCATTCGGGATTCTTTAGACTGTATTAGTGAAAGGAGGTGTTTGCACAGAAAATTCAGAGGCTTTAATGTACCAGAAATTCTCCCTGTAATATCTATCAAGAGCACAAGGAAAATAGGGCCAAATAAAATGTTTTTCTGCATGATGTGGGGACTTATTAAAAAGAGGGATACATAATAAGACAGATAATATCTTATTGCCTCTTTATAAGTTCCTCCTGTACCTACATCTTGAATACTGCATGCAGATTTGTTCACCTCATCTCAAAAAAGATATTCTGAAATTAGAAAAGATTCAAAAAGGGTAACAAAATTGATTAGGAGTCTGGAATAGCTCCTGCATGAGGAGAGATTAATAAGATTGGGACTTTTCAGCTTGGAAAAGAGACAGCTGGGGGGGGGGGGGAGGGGGAATAGGATCAAGGTCTTTAAAATTATTACTGGTACAGAGAATGTAGGAAAGGAATTGTTATTTACTCCTTCCCATAACACAAGAACTAGATTTCACCAAATGAAGTTAATAGACAGAAGGTTTAACACAAATAAAAAGAAGTATTTCTTCCCACATTGCACAGTTAACCTGTGGAATTCTTTGCCAGAAGTGGTTGTGAAGGCCAAAACCATAACAGGGCTACAAAAAGAACCAGATAATTTCACAGAAAATAGGTCTATCAATGACTAATGGTCCATCAATGGTCAAGATGGGCAGGCATGGTGTCCCTAGCCTCTGTTTGTCAGAAGTTGGGATTAACAGTCACTTGATGGCTACCTATTTTGTTCATTCTGTCTGAGGCACCTGCCACTGGCTGCTGTTGGGAGACAGGATACTGGGCTAGATGGATCTTTGGTCTGAGCCAATATGGCCATTCTTATGGTCTTATGTTCTGCAGTTCCTTAACGATACCAGGAAAGGTGCAAGAACCTGAGTTTTAAGCAGTGGCAATCCTTGAGAGAAGTACTTGGGATGCATAGCTAGGGCCTGGTAGACTACTGACTGACTGAGGTTTTGGCTAACATGCTAGGCAGAGTGAGAGGGAAGAGACTGAAATCAGGCTAGATAACGAGGCTATGGAAAGCATTGAGGAATACTGGTTGCAAACAAGGAAAAGGAAAAGAATAGATTCTGTGAAACCAGAACAAGGGCCAGGAAATAGGGGGGCAGGATGATGGACCATAGGCACTAGTGTTCTCCTTTCCCTGGAGGTGCTCAAGCCCCGCTCATTCCTAGACCCCGTTCCCACTCCACCTCTTCCCCTAATGCCCCGTTCTTGCTCTGCCTCTTCCCACCCAGTTCTCTCCCTACCATGAGCACACCCCATCCCCCAGTTCCACCCCCCTCCCATCACCTTCTGCATGAAGCCAAACAGCTGATCATGCAGGCAGGGAAGCTTTGGCAGAAAGAAGGAACAGTTGATCTGCTGGTGGGTGGGAGGTGTTGGGGCGGGGGAGGGGAGCTGTCTGCCAGCCGGTGCTAAGCACTCACTATTTTTTCCCATGAGTGTTTCATCCCTGGAGCATCAGGCACCAATGGGCAGGAAAGGGCATAAAGATACAGGATATCAACACCCCCAGGACTGCAAAGTAGGTCAAAAAACTGTTATAAGAGCTAAGAAATAGCTTTGTTAGTGTAATGTAAAATAAAAAATAAAAATAGGGAAGTTCCTTATTAGCCAAAATAGCCAAAGATACTATGTATAATAAATATAAGGTGTCTGATACCCAAATTCCAGAAACAAGATGGGTAATATACACAAACTGAAATGTCAGAATTAAAAATAAAGCAAGGAATATTTGAAGGTAAGGTGATAACTGTTAAGAGGCTAATTAGCAGAAAGCAGCAGTGATAGCAAGCCCTTGAAACCTTGCCTGGTCATATTTAAGGGAAGAATCTTATCAGGCTTGGGCCTGGTCTAAACTAGGAAATTCAGTCAGTAAAATTACATCACTCAAGGATGTGAAAAATCCACACCAAATAACTGCAAAGGGAAAATACAGTGTAGCAAGTAGGGAGGTGAACATTCATATGATAAGTGTGAGGAAAGGACAGAGCTAAAATGCTGCAACTGTGAAGGAAAACATGGTTCAGCATATAGAGAACGTATTGAGGCAAAGAATGCAAGAGAAATAAAAAAAATAAAAAATTACTAATAGCATCTCATATGCGGAAGCTGCTAGGAATGAAAAGAAAATGGAAAAAGGAAATCTGACAAGGGGAAAAGGAATAGCCAGCAACAAATTAATAGGAAGGAAGTAACAAATGATACCGGGAGAAAAGGAGAGAAAATAATGTGTATAGAAACAGAAAGATTCACTGAGTTTATGACTGAAGTAATGAATTGTTCATCTCAAACAGGAAAGAAAACAGAAAGTGAAATTTGTAATTAAAATAGCTGAAAAGTACCTCTGGGCTAGCAACTTATCAGATGAACAACTTTTTACTTTCCTATATGAAGGAAATATTGAAGGGTAAATAGATGCTGGTCATGACTCTCAGCTGGAATGCCCATAGGTCATTAGCGCATAGGCAAGAATTAAAGAACAATGATATGGAGGGAACATTCAATATAATATGCATATGAGAGACTTGGCAAAGAGAAAAAAGTGGCTATAAAAGCCTGTGATATCACATATATAGACATAATAGAAAAATAGGAAAGGGTAGGAGTGTCTGCACCTTTATTAAGGAGAACCTGAGTTACCTCATAAAATATCGAGTATAATGCTGTTGACACTGATTCAAAGCAATGCTGCATCTCTAAGATTTATAATGTTTATAACCCATTCAGGAAACTAGAGGCTATGGACTGGAAAGAATTAATTGCAGATGTCACATGTCTGTTCATTATCTGTGGTGGTCTGAATAGTCACACCAGATGTTAGAAAAATGATATAAACAGAAGACGTCAAGAGCAATGTTGTGAAGCTAATAATTTAGTTATATTAACAACTGATGCAGCACCTACCTAGTTCAATGCAGTACACAGAAGCCTCTTGTGTGTGGATATGGGAATAGTTTCTCACACAACAACAAGTAAACACAGATGGGAAATTTATAGATAAGAGGCAATGGGTAGTGACCACTTCCTGATGTTAATTATGTATCAAGTAATTGTCAGAAGATGAGAAATTCTTTTTTCTATTTGAAGCCTTATTTGTAAAAAGAGCACTTTAACACAATTCAGAGCATTCTTTAGAAGCTGAAGGTATTCCTTGTTTGTTCATTATATGGAAAAAGTGATTATCACTAAAAAGAGATGGGGACACATAAAATAGAAGTAGTGCACTGTTAAAATCATACATAGTTACATTCCTTAAAGACTTTCAACAGAAATCCTTGACATGGTGGGCTGTTTCCCCTTTTTTATCCCAGGTACATGCATATTTAAACTCAGAGAATGCCATTGTAACCTTGGGACAGGAGGTTGTGACAATTCCTTTGCTCCTAATGGATATTTTGTGGCAAGAATATTCATTTTTACAATGTATCCAAGATTCTTTATGGAGCTTGGTGGGAGCTCAATAAAGAAAAGTCACATGGTCTAAAAAATAGCCCACGTACACTTCAAATATAGGAGAGAAACATTACAGTGGCTATTTATTTAATGTCAAAATTAGAAAGGAAAGTCACTGGCTTACTGAAAGTAAAGGCCACTATCATTCAATTTCTGGAAGTTTTTTTCTTTTACCAGACTATTCAATCAAGGATGCATGCTGCAATGTCATTTTCAGAGCCATTGCTGAGTCCTTGATTGCTACTGTTTTTAATGAATAAAATGATTGTGTATGAGGAGGAATTAAATTAGCAGAGCAAAAGAGGAACACATTGCAAGGGTTTTCCAAGATTGCCATGTACTACGTTCAGATAACCTTATACAAATGTTAATTTTCTTATATTCATAGCAGCGGGAGTCTGAAGAGGTGAGCCTGTTGGAGCTGGATTTAGGATTCTTTTTTATGTTTAAGTCACTGTTTTTGTCTAGACTGGTGGAGCAAAAATAATAATATTAAAAGACATTGTTATTAAAACACAATAAACACAAACACATTAAAATATATTCAGATACATAATACACAGGGTAAGATCCAAGGACAGCAGGTATGTGTGTATAATATGGCTAGGCTTTCAAGAGATGTCATGTTCTATCAAGGCTTTGTTGCTGAAGCTTTTAGCATTAATTTCCAAAGAACTGAACTGCTTTAGTATTAGTCACGATAATAGTGTTGTGGGATTAGTAGATATTAGTGAGACTACAAAAGCTGCCTTCCATTACCCATTTGGGCACTAAACTCTGTGTACATAGCACTTCTGGGTATTGCTTGAAAGAGAGTTCTCTGTGCAGAGATCTTTGTATTCCAAGGTGGCCATCTTCTAAGTGATATGCAACAAGACCTTCTTGAAAGCAAAACATTTACCTCAGTATTGTAATCAGTTAAATCCAACATCACATTTGCCCCTTCATTGTCAGTAGATTCAATCATTGTATATTTTTAAGATGTGGCATTTTTCTCATCAAGTAATGCTTCTGGGAATTTTGGGATGAGTTTGGAGGAGTTCTGAAATTGCTCTTTAATGGAAGTTGTCATCTTATAGCATCTAAATTATAGCTGCCTCCACTGAGAGGGGAAGGGGAGAAAACAGACCTCCTTCTTTTTCTTTGTCTCTGGTAATGTTTACTGTCTAAGGTGGGGAGGGGGATTATCAGCTTCAAGGCCATATTCTGCTATCATTTTATGGTATTAACTCCTGTTCTACCAAATTTAAATGGAAGGGGCATGATACCTAGTTTCATTGTGTCAGGTTATATCCCATTTGTAACTTGCCATCTAGCAAATTGTACTCATCTTGGTAATTGTTTTCATTTCAACAAAGTGTGCACAGAGTGGAGCTGCCTGCAGTGGAGAAGGGGCCATAGCAGGCAAGGATACAAGTGGGCTGAGTTTAGATTCCATCTGGGGCTATGACTACGCTACAAGGATTTTGTGCAAAAACACAAAAACTGGCAGAGTGTCCACACTTCAAGCACATTTTTGCACAAAAACCCCACCAAAACCACACCAGTAAATCAACAGGACAGCGGGCTTTTGCCAGTAGATTTATTCCTCTCCCCATGAGGAATAACTCCTTTTTGCGCTACAGCTCTTGTGCAAAAGGCATGTGTGGACGCTCCACAGGGGTTTCTTGAGCAAAAAGAGCCTATAAGAAAAAGCCCAGGTGCTCAGAGGTTTCTTGCACAAGAGTGTCCATGCAGTGTGGACGCTCTCTGGCGCAAAAGTTTTTGCAAAAAGCTTCTTACGTAAAAACCCTTTGGTGTGGACGAAGACCAGGGAAATGAGTTTGAAGGAGGTTGGGAATGAAAGGGAGAGTGAGATCTTACAATCAGTAAGGAAGGTGAGTGAAGGAGGAGAGATTTTGTATGTGTGTGGGGGCGGGATGTGTGGAGAGGAAACGAGTGAGTGGCAAAGTTAGGAGAGCATACAACACATGGAAGGAAGACAATGATCGTAAATCAGAGAGAAGAAAAGACATTACTTAAAGATCATGTAAGCTAATAATTAAAGAAGGGACATTGGAAGGATGAAAGAATAACTACATCAAGAGATGAAGGAAGGGAAGTGTAACAGGGTTCACTTTCTTCTCACAAAAAACATGACTCTGTAGCACTTTAAAGACTAACAAGATGGTTTATTAAGTGATGAGCTTTCGTGGGCCAGACCCACTTCCTCACTTTCGGCACATGATAGCATAAATTATATTTCTGGATGAGCAGGAATATGTGTTCTTGATCTTATAATATTCCCCAGGGCCCGGGGGCTGGGTCGGGGGGAGGGGCACCGGGGTCTAAGCCCAGTTGCTGAGTGTGGTAAGGTTGCCAAGTGTCTGGTATTTTTGCCACCTGGCAGGGAAAAAAAGATCAGAAAATATCAGACACCTGGCAACCCTAAGTTCAACACCAAACTTGATAATGGGGGTATAACATAGATGAAAATACTTTCAAGACACAACTAACTGACACAGTCTCTAAATTTTACTGCAGAAAGTAGCACGGAAGCACTTCAGAACATCAGACACACTAAATATTTGACCTAACTCCTTATATACAAAAATACACATTATCATATAATAAAACTATATTACTCACACCTATAAAAGACAAATAGTGGGCAAATTAAATAAAAGTTATCATACGGAGGTTATAAATGACAATGAACCATGAGGCCACATACATTATTTTAAGATTCAGAAAGGCAGTGATTCAATATTCTCCAATTTATCACAAACTAGCTGACCTTAGTGATTCTAGCAAATAAAATGTATGGTTTTCGATAACTCATAAGATTCACTTGCAATGCCTCAGGCAACACAGACCAATATTTTATACTTTTTAGACAGATTAGTGCAATAAGCAAATGACCTATCATTGGCTAGATGAATATCAAGTAATGGAATACTGTTGATATGCAGTTTAATCAAAAGTTTGTGGTGTTGACACATTTCATTTTGTGCCCAATGAGTTTGAGAGAAATGAGATGGCTAGATATAAGAAAAATTATGTATATACCTGATATTTTTCATGCTGATTTTATATTTTTACATGTAGTTGGGGAGGTGGTTTCTTCATGGAAATCCAGGTATTGATTTTGTAAAGACTAGAAATGTGAACAAAAGTTTAATAATTATTTTTTTGCAAATCTCAGTACTCAGAGGCTTGGCTTTGCAAAAAACACATCAGCTCCTAATTAAGTCAAAGGGAAAGGTTCATATTGATTTCAGTGGAAGTTGGATTAGGCTTTTGATACTCAGGGACCAAATGCTTCCTTTGACTTCTCCATGAAATACATGGAGCTTAACTATTCGATTGAATTATGAATGTAAACGTGACTTTATTTATGTACCAAGAAAAATGCAAGAAGAGAGTGGAAATGAAGCCAACACCTTCCTTTCTTTCCAGATATGCCCTGCTTTTCTGCATTTGTACCTTAGGGCCTGAGATTGGCATGTTTCTTCAATAATCTTTTAAAGTCAATGGGAGTCGAAGGGGCTGCCACACCTCTTGAGAGATGCAGCAGATCATAGGACTGGAACCTCAGATTATAAACTTGCATCTCAGGTTGTGTTTATTCTCATATATCTCAAATCCCAAAGCTGGAACTTATGTCATATGCAGATAATTGCCTACTGTATTTAAATATGAGTGATTTATAAATCCCATTTAATTAAAGTAACTGACGGGCACCAGACACTCAGACACCAGACATTCAGCCAGAAGTAAAATGAGTGGGCCGTCTCTGTGTAGCTCTTATTGAATAAGCTGTCTGGGTCACAGAATCAACCTCCAAAAGAACAGTGCCTGGCAACCTGACAGTCTCTGGAGTCAGGCCAAGGATGGAATGGATAGGGAACCTGGAGGACATTCCCATGCCTCGCGATGGGTCTTCTAGAACTGCCTGGGGCACACTGATGGGGGCAGTGTGTAAAAACTTGCATTGTTTGCACTCAAGCTGTTCCTGTTTAGTGAATAAACAGATTCAATCAGTGTTGTCTCATGTCAGCAGCACAAAATTCAGCATAATACAGCTAAAAAGCCAGAAGCAAAATTCGTTAAAATACAATGAGACTAAATAATGAATGTTGTTTCTCTGAAAAAATTGGCAATAAAATTCACTGGGGTGTCATCAGTGGTTACATGAAGATTTTCCACAGTGTAAAAATGTCTGTAAGTTATTCCTAATATATTAGAACAGGAGCAAGGGAACCTCAGGCCCAGGTGCCGTAGGCAGCCCCCCTGGCTTGCCTGGATCCGCCCTCCAAGGCTTAGGATCCCCCCACATTAGGAAGTCTGCACTGGCACTCCAACTCCCCTGCCACCCACCCACAGAGCTGGAGCACACAAAATCTACTAGCTTGGGCCCCCTAGGCTCTGGGTTGTGAGGGGAATGTGAGAAGTGTATTTTTCCTTCTTAATCAGGGGCTTCTCACTTTTTGATTCTTACTTGTGTGTGGCCCCTGACTGATTTTTTTGGTGGGTCAGTGTCCCCCAAGCCAAAAAGAGGTTCCCCGCCCCTGTACATAAAAAGGAATCAGTATGTAAGAACTTAGATGTGGATGTTATGTATCATAAGCAATACATGTTCTTAAAAAGCAGACCATCCTAAAATTGCCAAGGATCTCCTTTGATAGTCTTGCAGACTTCATGGGGAAAGGTGATGAAGTAAATTAAGTTTACCTACAGTCTGTAAAGACTTTGTGTTGGCATTTTACACTAAGATATAAAATTAAAGAGCTGCTGAGCAAGGATAAAAATGTGTCTCATAAATTAGTAACAGAAAGAATAACCTCAAATGGGGAAAGGTTAGAAGCTGATTAAACACAGGGTTCGGGGTAATGACTGATATTCAGTCATCTTCTTAGTTATTGATTCAGAGGACAAAATAATATATATTTCATTTATGGGTTTGATTCTTCTCTCAAATACAGTAGTGTAAATCAGGGATAACTCTGATGAAGTTACATGGGTATGAAACTGAGAGCTTAAAATTGAGTCCTGTCTTTTGTCTTTCAGGGTACAAAGGCATACTAGAGAGGCATGACAAGCAAGACAGATGAATTTAATTGTCTGTGGAGGCTGATCTTTTCTTCTGCCACTGAAAACATGTAGAGTTACTTCTATTTTATGGGTTTTATTAAATTATGTACTTGTGCCCCAAGTCATACAGAAGGGCAATTTTTTTCCTGCAGGAGATCTAAAAAATAAACATTTGCTGATTATACCAAATTAGGAAAGACTTCCACAGACTGATCACAATACACCAAATATCACAAAAAAATCAGTTTGTTTTCAGTCCAAAGAAATTAGTCAATTACCTCAGATATAGTTGTATCTCAGATCTCATACCAGAGATAAAGTTTGTAGACAGTTCCACAGTAACTAAGGGTTTTTTAGCCAGGAAAAAGAAATCCCAGAACTATTTACAGGGTAAAGCAAACAAATGTATTCATAAATCAATTGCATTCTATAGATACATCTACACTGCATGGCTATTTCGGGATACCAGTTCTGTGATGGATGGACGGATGGTGCGGAACCCCTAGCTATCGAACCCAGCCCTGGCTACTGCTGGTGCTATTTGGCAGAGGGGTTACACATCCAATATAACTTGTACCATGGGGTATAGAAGTTATAAATCAGCTCAATACATGCAGTATCCTACAAGCATGTCAGAAAGTTGAAACATTTTTATCAACTTAACTTCTAATATCTGTTTTGATCATGTGAATACATAGAAAAGAAAAAAATGGTTTCCTGCTATGCAGTTATTTGTGTTCAGTGAGGTAAAGAGCATTGGCATGAGATGACACCCGGTTTGTCTTCATCACATGCACTATGCCTCACTCACTGCTTTCAGCCCTCACTGGTCCTCCAACTCAGAGTCACTACGAATTTCTGCATGCTGCTTTTAGCCTTCAGCCCTTCCTAGTCTTCTCTCAAAGGGCTGTCTGAAGGTCAGCAGTACAGGATCCGTGCTGGTTTCAGGACAATTCATTCCTCTTTCTTAAGATAAAGAGGTTGACAGTCTCAAAGGATCTCACTATAGCAATTTTTTAAATTCTTTAATCATTCTCATGACTCTTCTCTGGACCCTGTCTACCAGGACTGCCATTCATGGGCAGAGGACTGTTTTCATGGGCTAAGAGAGCACCTATTTTTAAGAAAGGGAAAAAAGTGATCTGGGAAATGACAGGCCTTTTTGTTTGACCTTAATTTTATGCTTAGAACAGGGGTCTCAAACTTCGAGCCCATGGGCCAATCCAGGCCAGAGGATTTGTGCAATCTAGCTCAGGAGTCCTGGCCAGGAGGGGCCATCTCCATTCCCATTCCACAAGTCCTGCCCATCCTGCCATTGCCATTATCTCTCCCCATGGCCACCTGTCTTCAGAGGATGTGGCTTCAGGGACTACCCAAAGGGCCTGGTGCAGAGAGGCAGCAGTGGTGGACCGCCCCTGTACTCCCCATGGTGGCAGAAGCCATGAGGGAAGCTGAGTGAACTTGGTGGGTACTCTCGCTCTGCTGTGCTCTATTTCCCCACAGTTCATGTCACCGTGAGAAGTGTGGTGTGTGGGTGGGGGAGAGGGAGCGGCAACTGTTGCTGCCACACTGCACTAGGCTCCCCTGGAGATCCCCAAAGCTGCGTCTTTGGAGGCCAGGGTGCCATGGAGAGGCATGGGCAGGTTGATAGAGAGAAGGAATGGTGCTTGGGAATGGTAATGTACAGCCCCCCTGCACCTTGGCCTGTTGAGACTCCTCGCCAGATTGTGCAATTGCTCTGGCCTGGGATGGCATGCAGAACGAGAGTTGGAGACCCTTGTCTTAAAATAAACTTTGAATGAGAAAGTAGTTAAGGTCATAGAGTTAAACGGTAATTGGGATAAAATGCAACATGGTTTTACAAAGGTAAATTATGCCAGACCAGCCTGGTCTCTTTCTTTGTGAAGATAACTGGAGTTTTAGAAAAAGCAAATATATAGAGCTGATCTATCAGAATTTGTATAAGGCATTTGATACAGCTGCACATGGGAAATTTGGTTAAATTGGAGAATATGGGAACTGATATGAGAATTGAAAGGTGGATAAGGAAGCCGTTAAAAAGGAGTCAATAGTGGCTCATACTGAAAGATTCACTGTAAGACAGGAAGGATTTCCTAGTAGAGGTCTTCAGATATTGGTTTTGGAACCAGTCATTTCACATTTTTCATTTATTACCTTGTCCCAAAAATGGAAGTCCTAATAAATGTAATGGATGACACAACTGGGAGGTAGGAGAACTGAAATATCCATACAAGAATATCTGGATGACCTTGAAAACTGGAGTAAGAAATAGGATGAAATTTAATAGTGCGAGTCATGCAGGGACTAACAACAAGCATTTTGTTACAAATTGGGACCTCATGAGTTAGAAACAGCAGAGGTGGAGAAAGGCCAGGATGAATTGGTTGATCACAGAATAACTATGAGCAGTGATGCTGGAACAGTTTTTGGAGTGGAGGTGCTGAGCTGTTCCTGCCTTTACCCCATCCATGTCTCTCAATGCTCCTTAGAGCTGGAGCCGGCTTCTGGGAACCTGCATGTAGGGCCAGCAGCCAGGATCTTGCATATAGAGCTGGTAGCAGCATTCCCTCTAATCATTTCCATCCATATGCAGATGTTTTTCTGTCCATGGTGAGGAATATTTTTATGTGCACCAAGGCATGTACAAATGTGCACCACCAGTAGAAACAAAACCTAATTGTGAGCACTCTGCTAATTCACTGAGCAGCATCTGAATTTCTCCCGAGCAGCTGCAGAAGCAATCAGTTTATAGGGAACACTGGCAGGTAGTTGGACATAATCCTAGAAGCCAGGGGTAGAACCCCAGGGACTGGTGGCAGGGTGGAACCCAGAGGCCATTGGCCAGGACTCCCTGCTTCATGGGCCAGCAACTGGGACCGTGGGGCTGGCACTGGAGCCCCTGGAACCATAGGCTAAGAGGGATCCCAGGCCATCATCAGAGCTCTCGGGCAGCAGCAGACCCAGTGCCTACGACACTGGGCAGCAGGAAATGGGACTGAGACTCCAGGTTCAAAACCTGGGGATGCTGCATCTCCCCCTCTCCTGCACCCTTACTTTCTGCACCTATGACTGTGAGCTGCCAATGTGAGTCAATTGTGAAAAAGGCTAATACCATTTTGGAATGCATCAGGCAAGATATTTTCAGTAGCTACAGGGAAAAAGTTATTACCATTATACAAGGGGCTGGTGAGACATCTGGATTACTGAGTGCAATTCTGCTTTCCCATATTTTAAAAAAAGATGCATTCAAACTGGAACAGGTGCATAGAGGGCTACTAGGATGATCAGAGAAATAGAAAATCTACCTTAGGAGAGGAGACTCCAAAAGCTTATTTGTTTAGACTAATCCAATGAAGGCTGAAGGCAGATTTGATTGTATTCTATAAATACCAGATGAATAAATACCAGGGAGGAACATTAGTTATTTATGTTAAGCACCAATAAGGATACAAGAAAAAAGGATATACACCAGTCATCAGTAACCCAAGTTTACCCTTTAAATTAGACAAAGGATTCTAATGATCAGGGGAATGAAATCCTGGAACAGTCTCCCAAGGGGAGCAGGTAGGGCAAGAAACCTAAATTGTTTCAAGGCTGCACTTGATAAATTTATGAAGTGATCTTTGTGGTGAGTCTGCCTACAATGACATAAAGGTCATTTGTGACTGCTAATAGAAAATATCCCAATGGCTAGAGATGGGACACTAGATGGAGAGCTCTCTGTGGGCATGTCTATACTGGGGAGTTATTTCAAAATAACTCCTCTTATTTTGAAATAACAAGGCGAGCATCCACACTACCAAGCCTGCTATTTCAAAATAATGGGCTTGATATTTCAAAACAACAACTCCTGCTTGTGAAGAGGAATAAGCTAATTTTGAAATAGTTATTTTGGGAGTTACTATTTTGAAATAACATATTGGTGTAGTGGTAGTGTAGACATACCTGTGTTACTACAGAGAATTCTTACCTGGGTCTCTGAGGGCACATCTATACAGCAGGGCTAAAACTGAAATAAGCTACGCAACTTGAGCTATGCCAATTGTGTAGCTTATTTCACCTTTTGGCACTGTCTACACAGCAGGAAGTCTGAGAGAGAGAGAGCACTATTCCTCGGATTTCCCTTACTCTTCGTAAAATTAGGGTTATAGGAGTCGGACTAAGAAGTTCTCCAGCTCAACATTATTTTGACATTATGTCAAAATAACTGCTTGTAATGTAGACATGGAATATGTTATATGGATTAACATCAGTTATTCTGAAATAACACCGCTGTGTAGACGTACTGACTGGTGGATCTCGCTAACATGTTCAAGTTTCAAGAGATTGTCAGATTGAGTTCAGAAAGGAATTTTCCCACAGATCAGATTGACAGAGAACCTGTTTTTCTTTGTGTGTTTGTTTGGTTTTGCCTTCCTTTCTAGCATGGACCATGGGTCACTTACAAGTTTAAACTAATGAAATGGTGAATTCTCTGTAATTTGAAGTCTTTGAGGACTTCAGTAACACAGTCAAAGGCTAGGGGTCTATTACAGGAGTTGGTGGGTGAGGTTTTGTGACCTGTAAGTACAGGAGGTCAGACTAGATCATCATGATGGTTCCTTGTGGTGTTACATGCTTGACTCAATACCCTTCAATCCTAAATTAATATCTATTTTGAGGATATTTGAACTAATAGCTATGCAGATTTATCTGATTAAGTTAAAACAGGAGAAGACATGAATAAGAAGTTTGATATTTGGATAACATATTCTGTGCATGACTAGAGAGCAAAAGTAAATCTTTCGTCTGGTCTTACGTGTGTTTTTCATTTTCAGAACCTTTTATCATCTTAACCTATTATCAGAGGGTGAAATTCACTTCAAGGCCAACGCATCTCTTCTGTTTCATTTAAGCACTCAAAAACAAAATCTTAAATGTGAATTTAGTGGTTCATAAGCATTCTGCTGGCCATGCACAAGGATGAATTTCATCCAGAGGGCAAAGCCTTGCTTTTAAAAGCAAAGCTTGGCAAACAAAGGATAATCACAATAAGCATGTTCCTGTTTGTTTGGATTTTATATTGTTTCCTTGTTGGTGCTTCTGAAAGACATGGACAGTACGTCTAGACTACATGCCTCCGTCGACGGAGGCATGTAGATTAGCCAGATCGGCAGAGGGAAATGAAGCCGCGATTAAAATAATCGCGGCTTCATTTAAATTTAAATGGCTGCCCCGCTCTGCCGATCAGCTGTTTGTCAGCAGATCGGGGCAGTCTGGACGTTCCCCTGTGGACAGAAAACCGTTTTGTCGACCGCCCCGTTATGCCTCATCCCACGATTTTGAAAAAACTCCCTACTGTAGACCAGAGCCAGGTGATGTAAAGCTAAATATGGAGGAATCCTTAGCTGCCTTTGTAAGCAGCTCTAAAGGAGACTCAGGAAGTCCAAGAATCTGGCTCCTTTTTAAATGCACATTTGCATACTACAATAAATAAGGGTCCACTTTCTCTGCTGGTGGAAATTGGCACATTGATGCCTATGTTTCTTTTTTTCCCCTGCCTTTATGTTTGGGAGAGAGCGTTGCTAAAATAAGGTGAAGGATTTTATGTAATATATTAGTGAAGAAAAATAAAAACAACACAAAAAAACAGTGAAGAAGGAATAGGAATGGAGCTAGATATTTTAAGAGGGTCTGAAGGGGTCTGTTTCATGACACTGTGCTATTAACCACAGCAGTCCCACTCACTTGTGGCAGTCTGTGGTGAAGCGTCATGGTACCACCTGTATTTCTGCTTCTCATAAGAATATCAGTTTTCCTGGGAAATGGCATTTATGCCCCTCATTACCATACTGTGAGCCGTAGTTCAGCATTATTATTCCAGAAGCACTAAATCTCTTCACTCAAATGTCCACTCCTTGAGGTGCTTTACATTCAGGAAGAAAACAGTGATGGCACAGACTCCAGTACACTCTATGGAACATGGTGCTCTGGATTTTTAATGCACTTTCTGGCACTCTGCCTATGGATGTTGCATATACAACACTGCACCTCTACCTTCTGCATAAAGCAGGATTGGGCCTTAGATTAACATGTTGAGGTGAAATAATTTTACTCTTCTGTGACAGTGCTGTGAATTGCAACCTAGAGACTTCATCTAGCTTCTCCTCAAACTGGAAACTTCGTTCTGCTTCTCTCTCCCTGTGTCCATAGGACTGACTGATGACTATGCAAGGATGAGTGCCAGAGCTTGCATGAGCAGTGACTCCATTTCAAGCCGAGATTCATTCTCATCCTCTTCCTGGCAGAGCAACATGTGTACATGTTCAAAGTACCGTACCATTGTGCACACCATGGCACACATCAGCATGGCTCACTGAAAACCAGGATCAATGCTTGTGCTGCTATGGCATTTACATTGGAAAGCGGGGGAGGGAGGCACAAGCCCACTGTTTCCTGTTGATCTCATTCGGGGGAGTAGGGCGGAACTAGATAAGTGCATTATGGGATGCTGGTGACATGCGCCCTTCAAACCATCTGCTGCATAGTTTTGGAGTGAGGAGACACTGGGAGCATAGCCCAGAATGCAAAGCTACCCATGGTGCATCACTCTGAGTTGATGGTAGACTCCCTAATGGAGACACACTACTTCAGACTATATTCGATTCTTCTCCACAGTGAGAATATGGACCTTCAGCTTCACAAAATCAGGTGCCCAGAAATCAACCATATTAGATGCGACTTAGCTCATCCTATAGATGTGGCCTCTAAAAGATCCTGTATCCAGAAGAGCTGAATTCATACTAAGAGACTTAGAACCTACTGCAGAATATGGCAGCAGAGACAACAATATTGCCAATTTGCTGCTGTCTTTTTTGGTACAGTAATCAGCACTTTATTGCAAGGCTTTTATTTTCTTGTTTAGATAGCTTAAAATTGCGTATTTGCTATTATGGATCAGAAGGATGAATTCATAAATATACATGCTTTTTCATTCTGTTGTTTCCACAGTAAAAGATAGAAGCATATCAGGTACATTAGAGGGAAATATCAGTGCAAAGATTTAAAATAAGTATCTAAAAGCTCATAAGTAGCTCTCTTTAGTTGTATCTAAAATAATGTAAGAGGATCAGACTTCCTTTTATTACTTGTTATACATAATAATATATTTTCCTCATAAGCCATTATGTAGCCATAATGCCATATTTTATATAAGCTCCAGTAATATTTTGAATTTTTCTCTTTGGAAATAAAATTAAACTTCCTATTTTATTGTGCAGAATATGAAAAAATACAGAATAAATGATCCTGAGAAAATTGTACCACTGTATGTATTCTGCACTTGAAATTGTTTTCTTGTAATTTCAATACTCTCAACAAATTTTGGCTTAGTACTATCCTGTTTCACCACAAAGCAATTAAAGTGGAGCTACTTCAGTATGAGGAACCCAACAACTACCATTAATTCAAAGAACTTGGGATTTTCTAATATTCTTGACGTCTTCACCTTTAGTTGAGAGCAATCCAATACTGATCTGAAGCATTGGAATGTCAATTGTTATATTTGCTTTATGCCTCAAATCCCACTACAGAGAAGGTTGCATCTTCTGGATGGACGGGATACTCTTCAGAACCTATAACTGATTAACCATTAGCTATTAGAGCAAACTGAGGCTTAGCATCTTATCAACAAGGTTAGGTAAAGTAAGTTAAAAAAAACCAGGGGGAATCTATCATGTATTAGTGAATAGTATTTGTGCTCCTCCATAATGACCTTTGTATCTTGTAGAACACTTCTTCTCAGGAGATCTCAAAAGTACTTTTTCACCATTTTTTTTACAAATGGGGAAACCGAGGCAGAGAATAGGAAAGCAACTTGCCCAATGTTGCCAAACAGGCCAATAGCAGAGCTGGGAATAGACCTCAACTCTCCCAGTTCTGTGTGCCATCTGTTAGACCACAGTGCCTCCCTTCAACAAGTACTTGTATAGCCAAGTTAAACTTTATAGGGTGCATCTACTAAAACACTCAGTAATAGTGAGGGATTTCAACTATCCCCATATTGACTGGGTACATGTCACCTCAGGGCAGGATGCAGATATGAAATTTCTTGATAACTTAAATGACTACTTTTTGGAGCAGCTGGTTCTGGAACCCATAAGCAGAGAAGCTATTCTTGATTTAGTCCTAAGTAGAGTGCAGGATCTGGTCCAAGAGGTAAATATAACTGGATCTCTTGGAAATAGTGACCATAATGTAATAAAACTTAACATCCCTATGGTGGGAAAAAACCTCAGCAGACCACCCAACACTGTGGCATTTAATTTCAGAAAGGGGAACACCACAAAAATGAGAAGGTTAGTTAAACAGAAATTAAAAGGTACAGTGACAAAAGTAAAATCTCTGCAAGCTGCATGGAAACTTTTAAATACACCATAATAGAGGCCCAACTTAAATGTATACTTCAATTTAAAAAACAAAGTTAGAGAATCCAAAAAGTGCCACTGTGGCTTAACAAAAAAGTAAAAGAAGCAGTGATAGATCAAAAGACATCTTTTAAAAGTGGAAATCAAATCCTAGTGAGAAAATTAGAAAGGAGCATAAACTTTGTCAAATTAAGTATAAAAATATAAAAAGAAAAGCCAAAAAGGAGTTTGAAGAACAGCTAGCCAAAAAAGAAAAAAATAGCAGCAAAATGTTTTTTAAATACATCAGAAACAGGTAGCCGGCTAAACAACCAATGGGGCCCTTGGATCATTGAAATGCTAAAGGAGCACTCAAAGATGATAAAGTCATTGTGGGGAAGCTAAATTAATTCTTTGCTTCAGTCTTCACGGCTGAGGATATTGGGGAGGTTCCCAAACCTAAGCCATTCTTTCTAGGTGACAAATCTAAGGAATTGTCCCAGACTGAGGTGTTGATAGAGGAGGTTTGGGAACAAACTGATAAACTTAACAGTAATAAGTCATCACTGAAAGAACTCAAATGTGAAATTGCGGAATTATTAACTGTGCTTTATAAATCAGCTTCCATACTTAATGACTGTTAAGATAGCTAATGTGATGCCAATATTTTAAAAAGGCTCTAGAGATGATCCTGGCAATTACAGACCACTAAGTCTAACATTAGTGCCGAGCAAATTAGTTGAAACTATAGTAAAGAATAAAACTGTCAGACACATAGATAAACATAATTTGTTGGGGAAAGTCAACATGGCTTCTGTAAAGGGAAATCATGCCTTACTAATCTACTAGAGTTCTTTGAGGTGATCAATAAGTATGTGGACAAGGGGGAATCCCGTGGATATGTGTACTTAAATTTCCAGAAAGCCTTTGACAAGGTCCTTCACCAAAGGCTATTAAGTAAAATTATCTTGGGATAAGAGGGAAGATCCTCTCATGGATTGATAACTGGTTAAAAGTCAGGAAACAAAGGGTAGGAATAAATGGTAAATTTTCAGAGTGGAGGGAGGGAGTGGGGTCCCCCAAGGCTCTGTCCTGGGATCAATCCTATTCAGCTTATTTATAAATGATCTGGAGAAATGGGTAAACAGTGAGGTGGCAAAGTTTGTAGAGGATACCAAATTGCACAAGATAGTTAAGACAAAAGCAGGCTGTGAAGAGCTTAAAAAAATATCTCACCAAACTGATTGGACAATAAAATGGCAAATGAAATTTAATGTTGACAAATGTAAAGTAATGCACATTGGAAAAAAATAGTCCCCATCATATTGTCTGTATAGTTGGGGTTAATTTAGCTACAACTAGTCAAGAGAGAAATCTTGGAGTCATTGTGGATAGTTTTCTAAAAACATCCACGCGGTGTGCAGCAGCAGTCAAAAAAGCAAATAGAATATTAGGAATCATTAAAAAAGAGGTTAGAGAATAAGACAGAGAATCTCTTATTGCCTGTATATAAAACCATGGTAGGCCCACATCTTGAAAAGGGTGTATGGATATGGTCACCTCATCTCAAAAAAAGATATATTGGCATTGGAAAAGGTTCAGCAAAGGGCAACAAAAATTATTAGGGTTTTGGATCAGGTCCCATATAAAGAAAGACTGAAAAGACTTGGACTTTTCAGCTTAGAAAAGAGGAGACTAAGGGGAGATATGATAGAGGTCTATAAAATCATGACTGGTTGGAAAAAGTGAATAAGGAAAAGTTATTTACTTATTCCCACAATATAAGAACTAGGGGTCACCAAATGAAATTAATAGGCAGCAGGATTAAAACAAATAAAAGGAAGGTTTTTTTTTTCCATTCAACACATAGTCAACCTGCAGAACTTCTTGCCAGAGGACGTGGTGAAGACTAGGACTTTAACAGGGTTCAAAAAAGAGCTAGATATATTTATGGGGGTTAGGTCCATCAATGCTATTAGGATGGGTAGGAATGGTGTCCCTAGCCTCTGTTTGTCTGGAAATGAGTGAAAGGAGAGGAGAGGAATAACATGAGGATTACATGTTGTGTTCCCTCCCTCTGGGGCATCTGGTATTGGCCACTGTCGGCAGCCAGGATACTGGGCTAAATGAAGCTATGGTTTGACCCAGTATGGCCATTCTTATTCCAAAACGTCCCTTAACCCTAGTGGAACAAGGATTACAGGGATGCCAAAATATTGTGCCTGTTATTTCAAAATCTATTTTGAAATAATGGGAGCACTTAAAGATGCAGAATTGCTATTTCAGGATACTTCTGGTATCCTGAAATAGCATCTCTGTCTAAACGTAGGCATATAGACCGTACTTCACAGATCATACTTCTGATGTGTCTACTTCTCTAAGGAGGATGAAACCTTGTAATCAGACAGCACAAGTAATTACAATACATCTAATAAGGAACATCTGCCATATTTATGCTGATCTTGGCTGTACAGATACTTAAAACTTTCTATTTCTGGAGGGCCAAAGCAGTTGGTATTAGTGAAGATTGGGATTTTCAAGGTAGTGCAGTGGATTAATTTTAAGTGAAGATGTGTGGCTAGCTCCCCTGCACTGCTTTGAAAACCTCAACCAAAACATTCTATTTTAAATGACATGCTTAAACAGATAAGTTGAATCCACATGACAACTTACATTAGGTAGCTCAAAATAGAAATCTACTGGCTCCTCCCTGTCCTCACTCTCCCATCAAAGACAATTTTTATTTATGTGGGCTATGGTACTTGAAAGAGTTCACTCAGGAAGTCCTGTCCCACTCAAGGTTAACAGCAGTAGTGCATTTTTTAAAAATTTATGTGATCCTTATTTATATTGGTAAGAGAACAAGTGGATGTAAATCATTAGTTATTATGGTGGAGCTATTTCAGGAAGTTTTACATTTAATGCCTTCTTAATACTTCTTCCTTAAACACTTGGGCTGTGTCTAGACTGGCAATTTTTTCTGCAAAATCATGTGATTTTGCGGAAGAACTTGCCAGCTGCCTACACTGGCCGCTTGAATTTCCGGAAAAGCACTGACGATCTCATGTAAGATCGTCAGTGCTTTTCCAGAAATACTATGCTGCTCCCATTTGGGCAAAAGTCTTTTTCCGAAAGACTTTTGCCCAAAAGGGCCAGTGTAAACAGCACAGTAGTGTTTTCCGAAAAAAAGCCCTGATCGTGAAAATGGCGATCGGGGCTTTTTTGCGGAAAACCGCGTCTAGATTGGCCACGGACGGTTTTCCGCAAAAAGTGCTTTTGCAGAAGAGCATCCTGCCAATCTAGACGTACTTTTCCGAAAATGCTTTTAATGGAAAACTTTTCCATTAAAAGCATTTTCGGAAAATCATGCCAGTGTAGACGTAGCCTTGCAGTAAGTACATGGGATGTTATAACACAAGTATTGGTCTTTTTTTCCTGAACAGGTTGCAGACCTCTGCACCTAGGTAGTTGATACTTATGCCAAAGACAGTTGTTCCATTTCCCCACAATACCCAGAGTGGCATGTATAGGAGAGCTGCTTCTTTCTTGTCCTCAGCTACTCCATCCCATCAGATGTTAGAGCAATAGAGGCCCTCTTATCATCTGGAACTGGTGTAAGCTTTGTCTAGGAAGACAATGGGTGGGTAGAAGAATCATTTCACTTCTTGACATACTGCTGTAGAAATGGAGTTTAAGTGCTTGTTTCTTTACTCTTGTGACTGGGTTACATCAACTTACTTTTTCAAGACCATCATTGCAAAGAAAAATGCTGGAAACTGAATTTGTTTTATATATATATATATATATATATATATATATATATATATTTTCTCTTGCCTGGGCCTAATGGGAACAAAAGGGACCTACAGAAGCCTCTTTTGGTTTATTCACACTCAAAGGTATGGATATGTTTTATGCAACTCTGCTGGAATGTGAAAATTCAGAAGGTAATCTTTGTCCATTGTAACACATTCAAATTCCTTTATGACTCTAATGTATTCATAAACCAGGACTCCACAGAGCATTGCCAATCCTAAGTATTGATTCATCAGTAAGTGACTTAGCAATGTAGAATCACAGGAAAACTTGTGCTCAGCACTTTTCCCCCTGATGACACGTCTGATGTAGCAATTTCAAGGGAAGAGTGAGATCTCTATGCCTGCTTGTAAGGAGGCAGACAGCAACTTCTGAAAATGTTGATGAAGTATGAGTAAAGAGAGTGTTAAAATACTAGCAGTTGTGATTTTTATGTGTTTGGTATTTGTTCCAGCAAGTACTGCGGTTGAACTCTCTCTGGTTAAAATTTGCCAGTATGTTTTCAAACATGTAAGAGTCCTCCCCTTTGCATTTTAGCTGTCTGGCTTAATTCTTTCCTTTAAAAAATGGCTGGTGGCAAACTGGGAAATAGAAGCAGGCTCTGAACATGATTTAAAATGAAACAAAAGTCCCTTATTTATTGTTTTCTGAATCAAAAATTATAGCTTTCCTTGATAATAATTTCTCTAAATGATACAGGAATTACAACAAGGAAGCCGGAGCAATAAATACACTAAGAACAAAAGTAAAGATGCAGATTTGTTGAGCTAAACATTAACCACAAGTGTTAAATTATGTTTGATAGTCTCAGCTGGTGAGAAGATAAGATACTACAGTGCACTAAAAAAGAAAATTATTCCTATATGTAGCCCATGGCACTAGTGCAACACAGAGAAACCTTTTGGTATGCCAGACCTCTGTTTTAGACTAAAATTTGGATGAACCAAAAACGTGTCCAGGAACACAAATCTATTGAGTATCTGCACTAGGATTCACAGTTGTATTAATTAACTTGAGTTACTGACAAGTTTCTAATTAGTGTTGAAACGAGACCACCACTCTCATTTTAAAAAAAAAATTTACGGGCAAAACACAGTACCCATTACATTTTTTTTTAAATGAGTTTTTAAGGGTCTTCCTCATGTAATTAAATGCAATCTGGAAAAAAAATGTTATGTTGGGAGAGCCTGATCTTGGAGTCTTACTGAGGGAAAAAGTACATTCTTTCCAATGAATTAAAATTGTAGGATAGATGATAATGGAAACTAAAGTATAAAGCTCAAAAAAGAGAAAGTAATTCCTGCTGGGAGTATTAAGCAGCAAGTGATCACATAAGCACATTTACATCATTGCTAGGCTGTTAAATTTGCTCTCCCACTCACCCAAGAAGTTTTCCCACAAGACATTTTCTCACTTTGAATGGTTTCATTAAAAAAAAAAAAAAAAAAAAAAAAGAATGTGTCTAGCTGCAAGGTCTCTCATTTTAGTACTGTCTCTAGTGTACATCCTTAATGTTGGGTTATCTACCCCATCTTGCATGATAACATCACACTTTTTCAATGTCTTTGTAGGGATATAAAATTGAAATGCGGCATGGTGAATCGGGCCCAATATTATTGCTTGAGAGGCTGAATTTATCTAAGATAAATACATTTCCTGATGAAATATTGGAATGTAATAAGAATATGAGTGGCAAGTTGTGAAAGCCAAATATAATAACATCAGGTCTGACAAATTTCTATTGGATTTTTTTTTCAGATACAGTAAAATATATGTTCTATGAAATATGGTGTGCACTGAAACACCGAGCTTATAAAATACAGTATCTCAGTGGATAAGAAACTTACATATTTTTGTAGAAATGGTTTTAAGTGAATGACAACTACTGAAGAACTTCTGGCACTGAAGAGTTTACTCAGACAGTAAAGAATCGTATGCAAAAAGCAAGATATAACCATCAGAGGGGTAGCCGTGTTAGTCTGAATCTGCAAAAGCGACGAGGAGTCCTGTGGCACCTTATAGCACATGCATCTGACGAAGTGGGTCTTTGCCCACGAAAGCTTATGCTCCTACACTTCAGTTAGTCTGACATGCATCTGACGAAGTGGGTCTTTGCCCACGAAAGCTTATGCTCCTACACTTCAGTTAGTCTGACATGCATCTGACGAAGTGGGTCTTTGCCCACGAAAGCTTATGCTCCTACACTTCAGTTAGTCTAGACATGCATCTGACGAAGTGGGTCTTTGCCCACGAAAGCTTATGCTCCTACACTTCAGTTAGTCTATAAGATATAACCAGTTACTGATAAGCCATTTGACCCTTGGACAAAATGAAATAGCCTGAAAAAAAATCAGATCTGGATAAGAAATGCAAGAATGAGGAATGGCAGAGTGTTACTGGACCCAATGGCTTTTTCCCAGAGTTTAACAAAGGATGTTTTGCACTTTATGACTTTAATGATCCTTCTTATGCTCTTATTTCTGAGACCATTTCTGGAATAGTGCATCTAGTTCTGTAGCCACAAACCACTGGGGCACATCCAGATAGAGGCCTTTACATCTCAGGAATATAGGCATAACAAGATCCAACGTTTGGAAGTTGAAATTAGAAAAACTGAAACTTGACTTGAAACTCAACTTTAAATAGTGAGTATAGTTAATGCTGCTAATGCATCTGAGGGATGTTAAAAACGCCTTTAATCTTCTCATGTTTGTATCAAGAGTGGGTTTCTTTCTAAAAGAAATACTCTAAGTCACAAATT
Organism: Pelodiscus sinensis; assembly: GCF_049634645.1. NCBI lineage: Eukaryota > Metazoa > Chordata > Testudines > Trionychidae > Pelodiscus > Pelodiscus sinensis. Next base: position 44,254,800 of record NC_134712.1, on the reverse strand, counting down.
AATGGGCTTGATAATGTTCATTTACACAGCAGGGAAGAGTAACTCCCTAGACTGAAGAAATTATTGGGTGAAAAACCTATGGATAATGCAAGAAGTCAGAGTGGATAGTTACAGTGTGTCTTATTCTATTATAAGAACTCCACTGCAATTGATACAGTCTGGAACTCTCCACTTGTAAACATCGGCAACGTTGCTTGTTGCTAACTTCAGCAGAGGTGACAGGTGTAACCTCAACAATTCTTTATCAATCATTATTGCAGCCACTGTTATTGCTACATGTAATTTTATTCTTGACAATGTACGTGTTGCAGTACTAGGCACATCCCTGAGTTAACAATACAAAAAATATGTTATTCCAAGACATTGTTCTGCCAGGTGAGACCTGCGGCACATTCTAAATCATCGTGGAGAAATTTTCATTGCCAGTGCTTGACTGGATCAAAGGTCGAATAAATGACTTATTTCTTCAGGACTGTGTGACTGGCAAATTTCATATTCATTACATTGACATATGTACACAATTAATATTTAGAAAGTAGCAGAGACGTCATTTTAAAATTGATAAGATATGAGACATTAGAAGATTACAGTTGTGAGACTGGTTTTGTGTCTGCAGCATAATAAATATTAATTTTCATACTGTTGGACATGGGCTTTGCTGTTTGTGCTATATTATTAAGGGATGCAAGATTTTTCCTACAGAGTGTACTTTCAAATCCTTTTCTTCTTTCTGTGTAATTTTTCAATCAGCTTTTTCTTGAATTTGGGTTTGGAGACAGGTTCATTTTGGAGAGTGTGTTATGTTGATGGTTGTAAAGAATCATTACAAACAAAATAAAGAGGTTCTCATGAGAAAAATCAAGATAACAAAGTTCCCACTTATCTTTCCTTTGAGGATGAATTTGTATCTCCTCTGACTGCTGTTCCCAGCTGGTATTATACTGTCATCAGAACTGAAAAATCAATGTAGCACTTACTACAGATAACAGAGAACCTACTGCCTTCAACTGAATATACACTGACTATTCAAGATACAGGGCACAGTATAGATGTTCAAATGGTTAAACCTTTTTTTAATAGAAATAAGTATTTGGTGAAGCAAAAGAAGACAGTGGTGCCATTCTCCCCCCCTTGGTAACATTACAGATGAAAAAACCTTAATACCTCATTTTTTAAAATTTACACACATTATTTGCTTTATTTCCTTGATGCTTTGTATTCTCTTCATAAGCATGATTATATCTGTGAAAATAACAGTAAGTGTACTAACCTTCATTTTGGTACTGTTTGATTTCACTTTGTTCTACTGTAACATCAGAGCCTTATCACTATTAAAGACATCAGCATGACTCACAGGGCAATACTATTGGTGGCTCTGACTGAACTGATGGATTATTAGAATACATTTATTCTCATTTGTCCTTGACATCACATCCAAAAAGTCACCAAAATTTCAATATTCAAAGAAGGAGAATAAAAGTGCAAAACATAATAGCCCTTGTCACATCAATTATTCATCTTTTCACTAGAAAGACTGAAACAATGTTTAAATAACAACATGTGCCTTTTTTCCCCTCCAGATTAAATCTTTATTCCTTATGGAATGAAAGAGCATTAGGGCATGACCACAGATGTTCCTGGACCACAGAGCCCAGGTATAAGGTTGGACTGCAGGGCAGGAGCAGCAGGTGTGTGTGTGTTTGTGTGACTCAGCTGGGAGCCCCGTATTGGGTGGGGTGGGTGATGCATCAGGGAGTTCTGGCCCTTGTATCTGGGCAGGAGTGGGGGTCAGCAGTGGCCATGGAGCTCCAGCCCAGCCGTGGAGCTCTGGGGCCAGCCCTGGAGCTTCAGCCCTGGCTGCAGCCATGGAGTTCCAGCCTGGGTAGCCGCAGCTGGGCAGGCATCAGCATGGCTGTGCTGGAGCTCTACCTAGGGGCAGCAGGGCAGCATGGGCCATGCTGGGAAGGATCTTTCCTCATTTGGCAAATCCCCTCATTCAGGACAAGTCAGGTTGCAAGGGTGCCAGACAAAGGAGGTCCAACCTGTAGAAACCTGCTAGATCTGATAAATTACTTGGAATTCCAAAAAGAGTTGGAGAAGGCAGAGGCGGGGGGAGGGGGGGATAAATCATGCATATCATTTTCTGAACTAGCACAAAATTGGAACAAGATGCATAGCTGGTCCAAGTCAGCATAACTCTGGAGATACACCGATTTACACCATCTGAAGTACTAGTCCTCACTCTTATCCCAGACTATTGTGTGGTACTGTATCCCACTAGCTTTTGAACATCTCTCTGTTCATTACTCCTAAAATGTATTTAGTTTCTACATTATGTCACTGTAATCTCTGTATAGTTGCACTAAAGTATTATAGATGCAACTGAATTCAGAGTAAGGCTTATTACTATTATAACTATATGTTAGGTGCTTTCAAGCAACTAAGAAATTTGCCATCTATTGACCAATAAGTAAACAACCCAGAGAGACAAAGGACTTAGAACAAGAATGGATAAATTATGTTTAATTTATACACAAGTTCACTAAATTAACTGTTTTTAAGAGCAACTGAAATATAATCAGGGAAGGGACTTTGTGATGAGCTCAGGGGCCATCTGAAGAAGGCACACAGGTGATTGCATGAGAAGTTGCTGACAAGCAGGTGGGCAAGGTTGTGGGCACTGATGGAGCAGAGAGGACAAGAGTGTGTGTATGGGGAGCAACGTGAAACTCGAAACCACAGCCTGGATTATACAGAGTTTTGAAGACCATGAGAAGATTTTAAAATTTGATCTGATGGTAGATATGGAGCTGGGAAGAGATATAAAGAGGGGTGCTATCAGATCAGATCAATGAGCAAGAAAGAGAAGTTGCAAGATGAGTTGCTCATTTCTGTGCAGCGTGTTGAGTTTAAATGTTGTTGCAGTCTGCCCGCGACAGCACATATACTTGGCACAAGGCACTTTTACAAAGAGTTAAAAATACAATCAAACTGCACATAAGCCAGCAGCTCCTTCTCATGCCTCAGCCAAAAGAAAATGGCCAATTACAATGAAGTCAAGTTGATAGACAATTTCCTCCCCCCATAGACACCAGCCCTAAGCAAGTCTTTATCTCCCCAAAAGAGATGGCATGTCTTGAGGCTGGCAACTATTAGGTCATCATTTTCTCAATGCAGATGCTAGATGCAAATGAATCTCAGTTGGCTAAAAAAATCTTTCGGGGGGGGAGGAATACAATTTGTTTCTATCCCAGGAAAGGCAAGATGTGGAGCCTTAATTGCTGGATAGAGAGGATGCCTTTCTTCAGGCAGCATGAGTTTGGCAGTTCACAGGGGGTTGTGCTGTAGCCCACACTCTGCCTCTCCTGCAATCTGTTCATACGAGGTCTATCCATCTGTTCCATCTAAACAGCCCTCCAGTTGCTTATATGTTTGTTCACAGATGTAAGTAGGAGGTTGACTGAAGGTTTCCAAAATTCAAATCCAAGATTATGAGACACATTTGCAAACAGCACAGTCTTATCTTCATGCCGGAAAATGGTCCATTGCTCGACTTGTGAGTCTGTGCCATTTAAACTGAAACATGGTGGTGAGAGGTAAGCCTATAAAATTAAACCTGCACAATGGCTTTTTAGTTAAGTCGAGAACCACAAAATAGACAATGACATGAAACTTTAAGGGAAACATCGAGGTAATCATTATGCATGACAAACACTTGAAATCAAAAGTTTCTGAGTGGAAATGAAATTCTGCAGGGAGGCAAGGAAAAATTCTACATTGTAACAAATGCTTTCTTCTCCAAGGAATCTACAAGACCTAGAAATACTGTACTTTTCAGTTGGATCCCCAGTAATACTTTACATTAAGTCAGTTATTGCATCGGGGGGGGGGGGGGGGGAGCGCATGATGATCAAAGTTCACATCACACTCTGTCAGAACTCTGCGCAGGCAGGGGAATTCAATGATCCAACAGGCCAAATTCAGGATGAATCCTGGTCACATACCACCTGGGTAATGTGCATATGCTAAGAAAAAGAAGGATTAGTATATTTTATCAATGAGCCAAATCCTAAGGTCCTTTCTCTGGCAAATTCCTCCTAATTTCACCAAGGAGGCAGAACTGTAATTCCCATTAGTACAAATTCTGAAACTGTTACTCAGTTTCTTTTGTTGTACCAAATAGAAGCAAGCAGGATCTTATGAGGGGGATAAGGCAAAAAGCCACATTTATTGTAAAGATAATAATAAAAAAAATAAAGAAAAGATAGAAGCAAACAACGTTGTTTAACTACTTAACCCTTATACATATAAACATTCATTCATCCATTTATTCAGGTTCTGTGTATTTGTTATAGTTACCAGCCTGGAAGTTGCTTGTGACAGAATACTGGCCAGGTACTCTGTACACAAGTGATGGTAGTGGGGAGCATCTGAAGCTCCTGGTAGGCTGGCAGCAGAACCTTGGACTCTGATTCCATAGTTTTTTAGTCCAGTTCTTATAGGAATTTTTTCCTATGCCAGTCTATGGAAATTGCTGCATCATGCTGATGTCTCCAGGGTGGCTGCCAGGTGCTCATCAGTGATCTCATCGGGTGGACCTCCAGTACTTGGTTTTCTCCACTTGACACCTTTTGGTTGCACTGGCACCTGATGCCTTCTTCAGCCCTTTGTTGCTGTATTCTCAGGCTGGCACCTCTCAGAACCATTCATTCATCGTCCAAGCACTTTCTCTCTTACATACAAAATACTGTATGGGAAACATTAATTAGGGAATGTATTAAAAGTTGTAGTTACAAAAGTTTCTGGGTGGTATTGCTTAAAACATTCTCTGAGTGCTGAGTAAAGTTACAATGTTTTAAAGAGAACAGGCATCAATTATGTAACAATGCCCTTAGTCAATTACAGGGCTTGGCTCCCACAGCAGAGTTAGTGGCTTGATAATGCATTGTTACAATGTATCTCTGCAATGTCAATTTCAAGCAGCCCCTTGCACAAGCTTGAGCATGCCCTGGGGCACAGAGGGGGGGCTGTTTCTGGCTACATAGGATTATATTCTTAATAGTTCTAAGTTACATGACCTAATACATTATATTCTAAAGGGGCAATAATAATAATACATTATATTCTAAAGGGGCAATAATAATAATACATCTAAACATTTAACAATCTTAACAAATAATAAAATAATAAAATAAGAAGAAGAAGAAGAAGAATTAATAATAAATCTAAACACTTTAAGTTGTGGGGAACAAATTATGGGGAGTCACTTCCATTTGGGGGAATCACATTTTTAATACATTGATGTGTTATCCCTACACTTTCAGGCTATAGAAAAATGCTCAGACCATCTTTTTTTCTTCCGAGAGCAAGCCTGGAGAGACAGGAAAGTAGTCAAACAAAACAGAAGTGGTACACAGAATGTATCAAAACTGGATTGTCCTGTTTTTCCATAAGATAATGTCACATGTAGGAAGATGCCATAATATTTTACACAATGTAAAGCGGAAGTTTCTCCACACTATACCAACTGCTGTGGATTTTTTAAAGAGTTTTGAGGCTTTGTAAGAATGGCCCTTTCTCAAGCTCTCTGAATATAGTTTTAGAACACATCAATATATATATGTATATTTAAGAGAGTTTGTGCATGTGTCTGACTGTCTCTGAGTCCGTCCATCCATCCATCCATCTGGGTACGTCTACACTACAACGTTAATTCGAACTAAGCTAATTTGAACTAACGGATCCAGACTAAAAAACTAGTTTGAATTAGTGTTTTGCTAATTCGAACTAGCATGTCCACATTAAGCGGACCCTGAACCAGGCTTAAGGATGGCCGGAAGCAGTGCCAGCAGGGCATCAGAGGAGGACTTAGAGCGTGGAGATGCTGTCTCAGGCTAGCTGAGGGCTGTGCTTCAAGGGTCCCGACCCCCACCCCAAACAGACAGTTCTCAGGGGTGTCCCGCCTGCAAAGCAGGCCTGGCTTGGATTGCCCGGAGTACCCATACTGGGCACATCACAGCACTCGGCCATCAGCCCGGCTGCACTTGCCGCAGGCTGCCATCTGGGGAGAGGGGGCAATTGGGGGGCTGCAGGAGAGCTTCCACCCCCAGAAGCCCGCAGAGCCAGCCCAGTCCTCCCCATCGGGGGCACGTACCCCATTCCTCCCTCACCTCCTTCCACTTACCCTTCCCTAGCTCCTTTTCTTGATGTACAAAATAAAGGACAATTGTGTTCAAAAATGGAATCTGTCTTTATTGAACAAAACTGGGGAGACTGGGAAAAGGAGGTGGGAGAGGGGAAAAGAGAGGCTAGGAGAGGGGAGGGCAACTAAAATGATCAGGGGTTGGGAACAGGTCCCATATGAAGAGAGGCTAAAGAGACTGGGACTTTTCAGCTTAGAAAAGAGGAGACGGAGGGGGGACAGGATAGAGGTCTCTAAAAGCAGGAGTTGGGTGGAGAGGGTGCATACAGAAAAGTTCTTCATTAGTTCCCATAAAGAAGAACTAGAGGACACCAAAGGAAAGGAATGGGTAGCAGGCTTCAAACTAGTAACAGAAAGTTGTTCTTCACAAAGCAAATAGTCAACCTGTGGAACTCCTTGCTGCAGGAGGCTGTGAAGGCTAGAACTAGAACAGAGTTTAAAGGGAAGTGAGATCAAGTCATGGAGGTTGGGTCCATGGAGTGCTATTAGCCAGGGGGTAGGAGTGGTGTCCCTGCCCAAGGTTTGTGGAAGGCTGGAGCGGGATGGCACGAGACAAATGGCTTGGTCACTGTCTTCGGTCCATCCCCTCCAGGGTGTCTAGGGTTAGCCGCTGTTGGCAGACAGGCTACTGGGCTAGATGGACCTTTGGTCTGACCCAGAACGGCCACTGTAAGCTCAGGGTCGGGGGTCTCAGTGGACCCCCTTGATTTTCATGCACACCTGCTCCTGGGTGGCCAGGCTGGCAGCTCTCCTGCCTTAGACAGCCACTTTCCTGTGCCTAGTGCGGAGATCATGGACGAGGTCCACGATGTCTGCACTAGCCCAGGCGGGTGCCCGCCTCTTGCGGTCCTGGGCAAGCTCCCGGGAGCCGCCAGCCTGGTCCTGGGAAGAGGGGGAGGGCTGGGGGGCATCGGGTGGGTGGCTCGATCCATGTCAGGTGCAAGGTCTGCTGGCTGAGTGCTGGCAGGCTTGCACCTGGCACGGGCACCGTAGCCTGCCCGTGCCCCTTTAAGGTGTCCAGGGCCTGGAGGGGGGCAGACAAGTTTCCCTGGTGTTGGCCCAGAGTGGCTATCAAGGAAACCTGGGGAGGGCTAGCCTCCCACTAGTTCGAATTAAGGGGCTACACACCCCTTAATTCGAACTAGCTAGTTCAAACTAGGCTTAATCCTAGTAAAATGATGTTTTCTTAGTTCGAACTAAGCGCTCCGCTTGTTCGATTTAAATTCGAACTAGCAGAGCGCTAGTGTAGCGCCTATTAAAGTTAATTCGAACTAACGTCTGTTAGATCGAATTAACTTTGTAGTGTAGACATACCCTCTGTGAGTCTGTTTGTTCAAGAACCCCTCCTAAATGGTAAAAACTAGACCACCAAAATTTGATATGCAGCTTTCACTTATCCAAACTTAAAGCAACGTCAGGGTTTGGTTGTTCCATGAAAATGGGATGTGGCTGGAATCTCATTGTTTTCCATAACACAGACAGGGAGGGAGCTGAGAGCAGGGCTCTGCAGTGAACACTGGGAGCAGTCAGCATAGTGGACAGTTATACTGAAGAGTGACCACAAGATGGCAGCCACACTATGAAGAGAGTGGCCTGCCGGGGCCAGAGCTCTCCATATTGCCACACTAGACATGGGTTAAATGCCCCCCTGGCTCCAAACCCCTCCCCCAGTCCTCCACCCCAGCACCAGACAAGGGGCAGAGGCCCACCGGCCAGTGATCCTGCCACTGCAGCCCTTCTGGGAGCACTTCTCAGGCATCTACTTTGAGTCCCCCTCCTCCTACACACAACCTTCCCCTGCCCTCAGCCCCTATACCGCCTAACTCCCCTGCCCTGTCTCCTGCACCACTATCCCCTGTCCTAGCCCCCACCACACTCAAGCCTCTGCCCTGACTCCTGCACCCCCAGAACTACCAATCCCCTACCTCAAAAGATCCGAGCACCACCAGGTAAGTCTTATAGGATATATATAATTCATTGGGCATATCTAGTTGATCAATGAATCATATAAACCTGGCAGTGGCGTCTGAGTCATTTCTGGCAGCTGGGCCATAAAAGAGCTACTGGACTAAAGAAGTCAGATGGTTTGCTCTTAATCCCAGCTGCTGCCAAGGGATAGTGGCTGTTCTGTATGTGTAGCTCTGGGCTCTCTGTCTTGCGGTGCTTGCTGCAGCCCAAGCCCTACTCCTGAAGGCTCTCTGGACTCTGCCTTCCATCCAGCCGTGCTCTGGCCTAGGTCCTGGCCCTGCACCTGGCCTTGTTCCAGGCCTGTTTCAGTTTTTCTCCTGCTTTATTTGTGCAGTGCAGCTGTCACCTGCTAATTACTGTTATCACAAGAAATCATCTTATACAGAAATGTTTTTGATTGTGCATGAGGAACAACCACCCTTGCATAAGAAAGGATGAAGAGATTTAAAAAGCAAATAATGAACCTTTAAAATTTTGTCCTGTAATAAACAGGCCTCTGGTTTAGAAGTTTTGTTGAATTTGGAAAACCAAGTGGAGCCTGTATCCTGAGCAGACTGAAGTTGAACTAAGACACTTTCACGCAGTCCAAAAACAAGTCTGTAAAGGTAATTAAGATGCATAAAGGCAGAGCAAACTTTCTATAAAATAGTCCAAATGGAAGAAGCAAACTTTGGCAATATTAAAGCATGGTCTTACTCTGAAATGTGACTTTGCAAAAATTGCATTTGAACTAATTCATGAACTCCAGATCAAATTTCTTTGGTTTAAATTAAAAAACAAACAACAAAACCAACCCTCCTCCCTTCCCACTCCCCACCCCCCAAAAAAAACCTTATTCCAATTCCAGCCCTGAAAATTCAACCTGGAATCTGTAAGTCAGTCTGAGTAACTTCTGGCTCCTGAATAACCAGCATTAAATGGAACTTTGGTAATGTTTCTGTTGATATTGCATGAACCAGAATAAAATTTACTAAAGTTTCCAATAGGCGTTGCCTCTGCAGTATTAATAAGAGTAAAAAGAGGTACCAACTTCTTTTAAGCAGTGAGGTAAAAAGATGTGACTGTTAATGTGACACAGGAACATATCAGTTAAATATATTTCAATTTTAGTTGCTCTAAAACCACATTTAAGAACATATAGGCCAGATCCCTAGCTGGTGTAAACCATAATTAGATCACTGATAAATAAACTATCAACTAATATTAGCTGTAGATCTAGTCCATAAGTTTGTAAAGACAAAGATCTGAATTCCTCATGATATTTCAGTCTCTCACTTATGACATTAATTTATAGCCGTCAAAATGCACCTTAATATCCTTTCTGAGATCTGTAGTGACAGTCAGGCTTCTGTTTAATCTGCATTCACCTGAAGGAAATTTTTTGAAAATGCAATAAACAAAATCAATGTGTAAGTATACTATATGACAAGCTTTCCCCCCCCCCCCCCAGAAGTGTGTGGGGACTTTTACAGTTAATATGCCCAGTAAAAATTGCTCCCCTGAAAACAGTGGGGTAGGGGTGTTAGTAAACAGTGCCTATTTCACATTAAGGAAAGAGCTAACGGTCAGTGATGAATTCTGCTTTCTGAAACATATGTTCTCAATCTGAATGTTAATGACATGATCAGCAGATAACACCCAGCCAACAGGAAAATTTAGGAGGTAGCTATGAAGCCAACAGGAGAATGGGGGAAAACAATTCAAAATGGTAAAAGAGAAAATCAACAGTGAACTGATGAAAATCTACTTCATTGTCTGTTATAACTTAATAGGGTCTTTCCCTTCCTCCCATTGGGGGTGTTAACAAAAAATCTGAAAAGGAGACTGAAATGGGACAGGATTATGGCAAAACAGAAGGGAAGAGAAACTTAAGAGCTATCAAGAACAATCCAACTTTTCTACCAGAGCTAACCATGGCCTAAAAAAGGTATACTTTAAATTTTATGGAACTAAAAAATGAAGGAAAGAGCAGATGATCTAATGAAAGCAACTAGACGTAAGGTACAGCAGCAGTTACATTGGTGGTGTTAACTTGAACTCTGTATTGGACTCAGCATGTGTTAACAATATGTCACCTGACTCTTGTGTACCTGTGTAGCAACAGTGCAAAGGTGAAGGCCAACCATGATTGGTGAGGTGTCAGTTTCCTTTTTCTTGTGGGTTGGAGGGAAGAACCATGGTGTAATGTGCTTCTATTGTATGAATGATGAGTCACACAGAAGATATTGGTCATACTAGAATTGGGGGGGGGGGGGGGGGGGGGCGGGGAGGCAGGAGGTTTGGAACTTACAAGAGTTCTAGCTGTGCCATGTGTGGAACAGCTTTTTTACAACTGACTAGCATAAGGCAGGACTGGAAAAGGCAGAGATATGAACATGTAACAAGGTGATAGTGGGAAGACTTGTGGGAAATGGATGTAACCCTTATTATCCATTGTTCTGCTTAGGAGCCAGGTAGAATTTAAAGGGAATGAAAGGAAAGAAAACCCACACTTGCTAAAAATTAATGCCACAATTTTTTTAGTGACTACTTATTCAAAAAAACCCAGAATTAGTCTTCCCTGTGCTCACATCCCCCTTTACACTGGTTTCCTGCAAATATTCTACCAGATACGTATTAGATAGAAAGAGCACTGTAATTGTATTTTTAGATAATGTTTGCTAGAAGTGAAGTTTGGACTGGTAAATGTATTTGCACCAGAAATACATTGTTATGCTTATACAGTCAAGGAACAGAAATGATAACATGTGGCCTGTGTACTAATTCAAAGTTCGTCAACTGAGTTTGAAGTTCAAATTCTGAATAACAAAATTTGAAACTGCCTACAAGCTACAATTCAAAAATTTATTTGTAAAGATTATTATGTTTTCCTTATGTATATTTAGAGTTGTCAGAAGGGTTTGAAAACTGCAGTAGACACGCATCATTTGATCTATTTTAAGGAGTAATTCCATTACCTGGCAATAATAGTAGATCATTATGTCCCCTACTGGTTTATTTCCTAGAGGATATAATATGCTTTTGAGGTGTTTTGCCATAGAGTAACAATGATAATATTAAATAAATCTCTTGAGAAATATTAATATTGATGTCTGTATGGGTATCCTGAAATGTAATTAGTAATAGAAGTGTTCCAACTTCTGTACCTGTCTTCTAATCTTCATCACTTCTGATGTTGCCATACACATTGTATAGGGCTGGGCACAATTAATGTGTGTTATATTTTAATATTTATTTTTAAACAGCTTATAACTTTGTTGAACATCATTTATAGAAACTGTTCCTATTTTAAGATATGACTACAATGTTAACATCTTCGTTTCTTTACTTTTTACATAGTTAAGTATTTGGGTTGCAGTAAGGTTTATATTTAAAATCTTCAATTGTTATGTCTAATTCACATAACTATAGAAATTGAGGTAGAGTATCAAAGAGGCACAGAACTTATTCGTCAAAACTGAAACTACTGTTCTTATCCTCTCATACTGTGTGGTGATTAGATGCTTCCATTAGTGCATATGTATAGTATACAACTGGTATTTTTTCTGAATAGATCAAGACTGAAATAAAATACAGATACAGATATTGTGAGGGGAGGTTGTGGGAGGGCTTGTAGCTAGAAATAATTTATATACTAGGTCTGGGCAATAATTTGATGGAGGGACATTCCAAGAATTTGGTATGTGGTCAAGGGCCATACTCTTTCATTCTATTAATGAAATAGGTGTGAGGTTTGGGATTGAGGTTGGGTGCAGGAGGAAGTTTGGGGTGAGCGAATGGGATTCAGGACCTAGGAGGATGTATGTGTGCAGAAGAGTATTCTGGATTGGAGGAAGGGTGTAGGAAGGAGTGCAGGGTCTGAAAGGGATTGTGATTTAGGGCAGGAGTTCAGGAGGGGATTCAGGGATTTGGATTGTGACTTAAGGCAGTTGAACAGATTTTACTAGTGTACGTTATCAGCTATCACTTCTGTGGTTAATCATGGTTCCGTTAGCAGACTCACACAGACCTGCTTGAAATCACATGTAGCAAGTGCATTATCTGGAATGGAGCAGTTGTTTCAGCACAATGTATATTCCCATCTATTAGATTTTTCTGTTTCAGTTGATGCATTGTACATGGTGTCTCCTTTTCTTAACCCCCATCAAATCTGATTTGCCACTTAGTGCCTCTAAACCCAGCACAGTGGAGAATAGGGGAGAAGGAAAACTGATCATGAAGAATGTGGCAGACACTGGCTCCATTATTCAACTCTCTCCCAGCCCTGGACAGTATAAACAGAATAGGTTGTAGAGTGTAGTTTTTAGCAGGAGTGAGGGGGAATGAAGAGAAGGAGAAAAAAATGAAGAATTGATGGAGGAGATCAATGTGGAGGAAGCTAAGTCTGCAAATCTGGACTGGGCAATGGAAGACAAGACGACCATTTGGGAGAAATAGCAGATGGGATTCAAGACCAGAGAGTGGCAAAGAAAATATTGAAGTACAAGGAGTTGGGAGAGAGACTGGGCCAGAGAAAGGAGGGGGAAAATAACAGAAGGGTTTTAAAAATATATATGTGCGAGGCCAGACACAAAATGAAGATGTTTTGAAGAGAAGGGTTTTCCTTCTCCAATCTCTTAATATCTCTAAGACAGTTTAAAATAAAACAAAATTAGGACTTCTTTACAGTAAGTCTTTTTTTCCCTAAAAGGTTTCCCAGTAACGAAAGCAACAGTGGGAACATTAGTACAGGTTCCAGTCAGCCATTGGAATTTTGACCCCTGCGTTGCACAAACCTGCTCTGCACATGTATTCTTCTAATTGCACATTGATGTCCCATTCTGCAGATATCTTTGAGTAAAATTTCTTCCACTTGCCACCTATGTTCACTTTCAACAATCAGGTGAGGAAAATCTTGGACTCTTGTATGATTTAGTCACTTGCGCATTAAGGCCCCGGTCCTGGACTGAACTCAGCATAGGCAAATCCCTGTGCTTGGTCAGAGTTCTTTACTTTTTGGGAGCCTTGATGCAGTGGAAATCATTTAAAAACCAAATGTTGTCTTGGAAAAACAGAGGTGGTAATCAGTGGTAAATGTGGATTATGCTAATCACAGCCACTGCAGTTATCTGACTGATAGTAGCTTGCAAATATTAGCATTCCCTGTGAAGTTTAATGTAATGACAACTGTCTGTCAGGAAAACAGTTGAAGATGGCTTGTTTGCCCCCCCCCCCCCAAAAAAAAAAAAAACCACACTTCCTGCGGTTTTCAGTTGTCCCTGAAAGAGTTGGTGCACATGAAGTCCTGTGGGGCCAGGGAATTACTTAAATAGGTGCAAGCCATCAAACATATGTGTGAGAGAGCTTCCTATTCTGTAGCTGAGAAAATATGGAACCTACTACAGAAAGCAAATGACGGTGTGTTTCCTTCTGAAATTATGAAATGCCGTATCTTCTCTTTTTCTCCTTCCCGTCCTCATAGCTTTCTTATATATTCCTCCCCATATGCACTTTAAATCAAGAAAGTGACACATGGCATATTCTACAGATGGATCTTCAGCATTGTGCAATCATAGGGCTGTAGTTCTATGGAGTGTCTGAGTACCTGCCAGGCAAGTTTTTAAATTATTTTAATTGAAATAGCTATTCACACTGCAGGGCTGGTTGCTTGCCAGCTGCTACAGTATATTGTCAGTTCAGAAGCAGCAATATGACACTAAAATTTGCAGGAAAAAGAGACACCTAAGAAATTAGTTGTTTACTCTTGCTAGGAACAATTTTGCTTTTCAACTGCTTTGTTGGATTTAATAGCTTAATTCTAGATATCTAGGTTTGGAAATTTTGGCCCTAATTCTTATCTTTTAAGTTTGGCTGTAGGATTTAACCATATTTTGGCAGAGACTCATTTCCCACAGATCAGTATGTATATGCAGCTTCCATCTGGCTCAATATAAGCTTTTTAATGGCATTATATAAATCCCAGGAGTTAAGAATCTAGGTCTAACTTCATATTCTTCTGTTCTATAAACATTCTATATGGCTTGAGAGTATTACAGTACGAGTAGGAACACTAGTAATTAATTTTGCTTCCAAAGTAGTGGGGTTCTCTAACTCGCTAACTGTATTTCCAGCTGAACTAAGCTTATTTCCATAAAGCCTCAAGCACTAAGATTTGTTGTACAGCAAGTGAAACCTGTAAGAGAAAAAACATCCTCTCATTTTTTCCTCTGTACCTTTAACGCTTCTTGTACTTGAGCACTTTTGCGGTCAAGGAAAACAGCATGATGCTGACTGGAGAAAGCTCAGCCCCAGAAGAGTGTCAGAACAATGGGGGTCTAAACTGAGGGACACTTAGCACTGTGTTTGGTTTGTTCTCCCTCTCACCCTCACATGCCAAAATTAACCAAAATGCCTATGTGTTTATTATTTTCCAGAATAATCATTGGACCCTTTATGGCTTATCTGAACCTTAAAGGTCTCACCAGGCTATATGTCAAGCCTTATTTAACAAGACCCTTAAGGACTTGGCTATCACTGAGTTAACGTGTTGTATTCCTTTGGAGGCAGAGAGACTCTTGGCAGTTCTTAGTGCTAGTCAGAAATGTTTCCCTGGAATGGTTTTTTACCAATAAATACTGATTCAGTGTAAAACATTTGCTTTAGTGCTGCATCCTGATTTGGAATGAGTAAATAAATACAGGTTGAACCTCTCTAGTCTGGCACAGTTGGGACCTGGCTGGTTCCAAATGAGAGAATATTCTGGACAATGGGAGGCCAATATTGTCTAGAAGCATTACCAACACTTCCACTGCTTACTGGGCTGTTAGAGTCAAATACCAGCACAGAACACTGAGATCTAGGACTGGTGGCTGTAAACAGACTTTAGAGTTCCACAGGAAACTTGGCCACACCTATGAAAAGCAGATATCCGGCTAACTAAAATCATTCCGGATTATGGATGTTTTTGGACCAGAGAGGTTCAACCTGTACTATGAAACTTTTCATGGGAAGGGATTTCCATTTTCCCCATAAAACACGAGTGGTTTAATATCCTACAAGGCAAGTAACAAGGCAGATGAGTCCCTTATTCGGGTGTAAAATTTCTTAAGAAGGCTGCCTGCCTAGCAGCCCACTCACTGCAATTCAGAGAGGCCTGTCAGGACACTGCCCAATTCAGTGAGGGGGGTTCTGGCTCACTCCCCAGTAGTTGACGAGGAGGGGTGAATACTAAGAGAAGGAAAACTGCCTTTGTGGAGCGAGAGCCATTCTAAGTCCTTATTCTGTCCTAATTTGATTGTGTTAAATTTATAAATGAATTGAAGCTTTGCTGTTTCTCTTTGGAGACTGATATTCAAGTTTTTTTAAAAAAGGATGGCTACTTTTTAATCTGTTACCCTTGGATAGTAGGTCTTGTGAGGTCTGACTTTAGACCAGGGTGGGCAATAATTTTTGATGGGGGGGCCATGCCAAGATTTTGAAAAGTGGTCAAGGGTCATACTCTTCAATTATATTAATGGAGATGCAGGGTCTGGAATGGAGGTTAGGTGCAGAAGGGAGCTTGAGGTAAGGGACTGGGATGCAGGAGGGAGACTAGAGTCTGGGAGGGAGTTGGGATGACCTAGGGTAGAGGACTGGAGTGCAGAGATTTGGGATGTGACCTGGGGTAGGAGAACATTGTGATCCTGGGCAGGAGATTGGGGTGCCAGATCTGGGAGGGGGTATGGGTGTAAGAGAGGGACAGAGGGTTTGGGTATGTTGAGTGTGGAGGGTGCAGAGAGTTGGGCCAGGAAACGGCTGGGGTGCCAAAGCAGGCTGTTGGCAAGAGACTTACTTGTCAGCTGCCAGACTAACCTGACTGCCTGCCTAGCTTACAATGTTTCCCAGCCAGCCTGCCTGCCTGCCGAGCCATGTGCATCATGAATAAATGAGCCCAGGAGAAGGGGTAAGATTCTTCTTAGTTGCCTGTAGTTCAACAAGCAGCTTCCATTGGCTAATTTCTTCCAGAAACCAGCTAATGGGAATGTGCTGAGGACAGGGCAGCTCCTAAAACTTCCCCTCTCCCTTCTGGTTTTAA
This sequence comes from Pelodiscus sinensis, assembly GCF_049634645.1. Classification (NCBI taxonomy): domain Eukaryota; kingdom Metazoa; phylum Chordata; order Testudines; family Trionychidae; genus Pelodiscus; species Pelodiscus sinensis. The sequence continues at coordinate 44,238,577 of NC_134712.1, read as the reverse complement.
AACAGAAACAGAACCCTGCAGCCATGTTTCTGCACAGCACTCGGTGCTGTGGGGCAAGCTGGAGAGCTTGCCTGGGACTCCCTGCTGCCTCCGTGGGCTGGATCTAGTGGCTTGACAGGCTGGATTTGGCCCACAGGCCGTATTTTGCCCAGGCCTGCTTTAGACTCTGTTGCTGCCCCTTCACCGCACTTCAGCAGTCTTCTTGCTGCAAGGTTTTCCTTGAGAACCTTCCTCTTTAGGGAGTCTGTTTTTTAAATATAACATTCAAAACACCACGATCTTTCCCCCTCCCACCTGCTGGGTCACAACATTCAAAATAGGGTTCTTAGTCCTGTCTCTGCTGAGACTTTTCTTCTATAAGGCTTAGTCTATCCAGCTTTCCTCGTTCGTTCTTGTTTGTAGACTGGTTCTTACTCACAAGACGACCACTTGCTCCAGTCATAGAGTCCATTCTTTCCCTCCCCTGGGAAGATGGCCTGAACATGATACAGGAGACACTGAGCACCAGACTCCATAAAAGTCCAGCACATCCAGTGATACCTTGATTTGGCAGTCCAGGATTGCATTATCCATGTTTTGACAGAATAATTGTTCAGGATTATCAATTTCTAGAAAGGACTTTTTGTACAAAGACAGTTTTAGAGAATTTTGAAAAGACCCTGATTTGATTACTGACTATTTCATGCTGCTGAAACCTTTCAAGAAGTTTAGACTAGTTTGGTCATCAGGGACATGTACCCTGTGTAGGATATAAGCTTGGTTACCAAAACAGCCACTAAATTTGCCCACTGAGCATCTTGGGAATATAATACTTGACTATCCCTCTTCAGTGGTCACACATTACTTCTCTGCAGGGGCAGATATAGGGCAGGGCGAACGGGGCAGCCGCCCCGGGCCCCGCACTTCAGAAAGCCCCGCTCATGCGCGGTGGCGCCGCTGCGCATGGCGTCTCTGCGCATGCGCATGGCGTCTCTGCGCATGCGCATGGCGTCTCTGCGCATGCGCCGTGGCAAAGGGGGGGCCCCCGTGGAATTACGCTTCCTGGGGCCCCGCAAAACTGTCATCTGCCCCTGCTTCTCTGTATTGGCTATAGGTTATAATACTATTGTACTGGAATCAAGAACATAAGGACGGCCATACTGAGTCAGACCAATCATTCATCTAGCCTAGTATCCTGTCTTCTGACATTGGCCAGTGCAAGATGCTTCAGAGGACAAGTCAATTATCAAGAAATCTATCCCCTGTCATCCAGTCTCATCTTCGGGTAGTCAGAGATTCAGGAACACCCAGAGCATGGGATTGCATCTCTGACCATACTGGCTATTAGCATTGATGGGCCTATTCTCTAGTACCCTATCTAATCTTTTTTGAACCCAGTTATACTTTTGGTCTTCACAACATCATGTGGCAATGAGCACCACAGGTTGACTTGTGCTTTGTATGAAGTATGTATGAAGTAGTACTTCCTTACATTATTTTTAAACTTGCTGCCTATTAATATTATTGGATGAACCCTAGTTCTCGTGTTGTCATAGGATGCAGTAAGTTACAGTTCCCTATCCACTTTCTCCATACTACTAATAATTTATAGATTGCTACCATATCCTCTGCCAGTCATTTCTTTTCCAAGCTGACCAGCCCCACTCTTTTAAATCACCCTTCATAGGCACGCTATTCCATATCCCTAATCATTTTGTTGTCCTCTTTATACTGTTTCCAATTCTAATATTTCTCTTTTGAGATGGGGTGACCAGAACAATACATGGTATTCAAAATGTGGGCATACCATGTATTTATATAGTGACATATTTTCTGACTTACTGTTCCAATAGTTCCTGATATTATTATCTTTTTGACTGTTGCTGCTGCACATTGAACAGATGTTTTCAGAGAACTACCCACAATGACTCCAAAATCTATTTCCTGAGTGGTAATAGGCTATTTAGATGCCATCATTTTATATGTATAGTTTGGATTATGTTTTCTAATGTGCATTACTTTACATTTATCAACACTGAATTTCATCTCCATTTTGTTGCCCAGTCACACACTTTGGTGAGATCCCTCTCTAACTCTTTACAGTCTGTTCTGGACTGAACTATTTTGAATAATTTTGTATTATCTGCAGATGCTGCCACCTCATTGTTTACACCTTTTCCAGATCTTTTATGAGTTTTAACTAGCACTGGTCCCAGTATAGATACTTGGAGGACCCCACTGTTTACCTCTCTCTAACTGTGAAAAATGACCATCTTTTCCTACTTTTTGTTCTCTCTCACTGATCCAAGAGGACCTTCCCTCTTATTCCATGAAAGCCGTTTGTGTAAGAGTCTGAGATTTCAGGTACAAAATAGCCACTGGATTATCTTTGTCCTCATTCATTGATTTCCCTCAAAGAATTTTTGAATAGACTGGTGAAGTATGATACTCCTTTACAAAAGCCATGTTGACTCTTCCATTGGTCTTTACTATGTTTTCACCAAATTGCCTGGTACTAAAGCTGGGCTTTTCAGCCCATAATTGCCAGGATCGCCTCTGGAGCCTTTTGAAACAATTGATATAATGTTAGCTGTTCTCCTACAAAGGTTAATTTAAGTACAGTTAGTAGTTCTGCAATTTCATATTTCAGATCTGGAGTGTATACGATCTGGTCCTGGGAACTTATTACTGTTTATATGTCTTCTAAAACCTTTTCAGTTGACATCTGTGTTGGACAGTTCATCACATTTTTTTGGCCAAAAAAGATAGCTCAGACTATCTCCTTCACATCCTCTATGGTGAAGGCTAATGTAAAGAATTCATTTTGCTTCTCTTCAATGCCCTTGTCTTTCTTGACTGCTCCTTTAACAATTTGGTCAGCTAGTTGTCCTAGTCTCTGTTGACTGGCTTCCTACTTCTAATGTACTTTAAACAATCTTATTGTTCTTTCATCGTTAGCAAGCTGTTTCTCAAATTTTTTCTTGGCCACCTTATAGGTTTACACTTAACCAGACATAGTTTGTGCCTCTATTGTCTTCACTGGGAGGCATTTTGCCTGTACCTCCATTACTTTGCTGATTAGCCATGATGACGTTCCTTTGGTCCTCTACTGGTCTTTTGTGATTTGGGGCATACATTTTGTTTAAGCCTCTTGTGATGATCAAATAGTTCCCATGTTAATTGCAGACATTTAACCATTGTGACAGCTCCTTTTAATTTCTTACAAGCATCCTCATTCTTGAGTAGCTACCTTTTTAAAAGTCAAATGCTACTGTAGTAAGTTCTTTAGTATCCCCCCGGAAAGTATGTTAAATATAATGATGTTATGGTCATTATTAATGAGAGGTTCAGACTATATTCACCACTTGGACTAGATCCTGCAGTCCACCTAGTAGGACTAAAGCAAGAATTGCTTCTTACTGACCTGTATGCTCTCAGCACCTATAGGCTTTTCTTTAGCCCTTGGTTAAAACAAAAAAAACCAAACAAATAAAACCCCTTTACAAGCTTTTCAACTTTATGTGCCCGAAATCTGGGTGTGTTTTGGTTAAAGTGGAGACCATCCTTTCCTCCTAGGTCACTCCTTTCTCAAAAGGTTTCCCAGTTCTGAATAAACTTCAGTCCCTCCTTCACATAGGATTGCCTTAGTCATGCATTGAGACTGCAGTTCTGTCTGTGTTCCTGGTCCTGCACATGATACTGGAAGCATTTTAGAGAATGCTACCATGGAGATCTTGGATTTTAATCACTTACCTCACAGCCTAAATATGACCTCCAGAACTGCTTTCCTGTCATTATAAATTTAGGCTGCATCTAGACTGGCAAGTTTTTCCGCAAAAGCAGCTGCTTTTGTGGAAAAACTTGCCAGCTGTCTACACTGGCCGCTTTGAATTTGCGCAAGAACACTGATGATCTAATGTAAGATTGCCAGTGTTCTTCCGCAAATAGAATGACTCTCCTGTTTGGGAAATAGCCCTCTTGCGCAAATGCTTTTGCACAAGAGGGCCAGTGTAGACAACTGAGAACTGTTTTGCACAAAAAAGCCCCGATGGTGAAAATGGCGATCGGGACTTTCTTGCGCAAAACTGCATCTAGATTGGCACGGACGCTTTTCTGCAAAAAGTGCTTTTGCGCAAAAGTGTCTGTGACAATCTAGGCGCTCTTTTCCACAAATGCTTTTAAAGGAAAAACTCTTCCGTTAAAAGCATTTGCGAAAAATCATGACAGTCTAGACGCAGCCTTACTGTTGCCTACATATATGACAACCACTGGCTCCTCCCCAGTACAACCTATGATGTTATCTAGACATTTTGTGCTGCTATCTTTGTAGCTGAGAGGCAATTTACCACACAGGTCATCTAGTCAGCATAAACCCAGCTATTTCTAGTAACTGAATTCCCTGCTATTGTTGACTGTTTCTCGTAATGGGGGCCCAGCCCTGGCAGGACATCCTCAGTGCTATTTGGCAGGTGCCTCTTAACCATAGGATCATTTCCTTCTGCTCCAATTTCATGATCTCCTGCATCAGGACTTTGATCCTCCTTATCAGCATGGTGACTTTCGGATAGGAGGTAGGACCATACTGCTATGTCCCTAAAGGTCTTCTCTGTTTACTTCTGTTTCCCATTGATTCTCCAGTTCAATCCACTGTGGTCTAAAGAGTGCACGCGCACGCGCGCACACACACACACACACACACACACACACCCCTCCTCACCACTTGCCCACCATCAGGTATTCATAAATGCTGCACTCCATGCAATAAACTGGGCACCCCCCACATCTCCTTACTGATATTCTGCCTACATGGTATTTGTTTTGGCAGCTTAAGTGTGTTAGGTGTTTTTGGTTTTCTTTAGTCTCTCTGGTATCTTCCCAATTGTTAAAATCCCTCAGCTGCACTCTGACTGCAGCCAGACTCTTACTACCTTGGCAGTCTTTGTATTCTTTGTCTATTGTAGGCTCTTTCTACTCAAAGGGGCTCTGAGAGGATAGCTCCAAAATGTATACCTGTGGCTAGGTCACTCACCCCTCCTGCCTCCTACCCATTACTTTTTGATCCATAAGTATCGCTAAGGAGTCACTGTTGCTCAGCTGCCACAGTGGCTCACCCCTCCTAGAAGGCATTGAGTCACTAAGCTTGGAAGATAAGATTTTGATCTAGGTATCTCTTTAGATTTTAAATGAGAAGGTAAAAAGGATTGCCTTCCTTCCGTAAAGGCCCAGTGTGATGTCATGTGAGTAGTCTAAAGCTGCCACCACTTGGCAAGTGTCCCCACATAGGCCAAACCAAAGAGATAAGAGGTTAAGGCCTGGATGATCCAGAGAAGCCTGCAATCTTAGAGAGGCTGCCAACATGTACCCATAAGAACCTGTGAAAATGTATTTGTCCCATCAGGCATTGGGAACATAACCCAGAATTCCAGTCTGTTCCAGAAAGTGCGAGATAGCTGCTCACAGTGCATTGCTCCCTCGCTTGATGCGAGCCCATGTAGTGAGGATGCACATCAACAACCAAATGCACATAATGGGGACATGCTGTATTGATTTTGTAAAATCAGAGGATAAATGTCGACGTCAATAAAACCATATAGAAAAGAGAGAATCAACAGGCAGGTGAAAGGGGGGGCTGACTGAAAAAGTGCCTCCCCCCTCTGGGACTGCTGTATCCCTGAACCTCCCACTCCCTAGGTGCCCTTTAGGGAGGACAGAGAGGGCTGCTCCTCCCTCCCCTATTCATATGGGGACATTGCTGGCTGTTCCCCTTTGTCAGGGAGTGAGGGGAAGTGCACAGTTTGCTGCATTCCTCACTCTAGCTGGAGAGCAGAGGAGGCAGACAAACCTGGACCTGGACCAGCTGAGGGACATGCACCCCTCTCCTGGTTGTGCCTGCTGCAGCGACAATGGAAAGGCACTTCTCACCTGGCTTCAAGCTGCTGGGGTGAGAGGGGGCTGGGGTTGTCCTCTCTCCCTGGGCAGCCTGCATACTGAACCCCTCATCCCACTCCCAACCTAAAGCAATGATTTAAATGAAGAAAATCAAAAATTCTAGTTTTAGGTAAAACCCTTTGATGCATGCTAATATGGGTATTTTCTCTCACACAGTTTATTGTAATATTCTTGTGTAAATTATCCTTTACATATTTTGTATAAGGAATTTTACATGCTGATTTCTCAGTAATAAGAGTTTTGAATTGATTTCTTACCTTGCCTCTTTGTTTTCTCTTTGCCTTTTAATCTCCACTGTTTTCCTATCACCTGGAGGTTAGAGTTTATGTCCTGTTTGTTATTTGGAATTCTCCTCTCATGGGCCCTGCCCCTTCCTGCTTACTTGTTTGATGTTGGTATAGTTCATCAGATCCTGGCAGAAAAACAGGGGTAAAACCTTAAGCTGTAGTGCCACTGCTACCATGATGAGCAATACACCCTACACACCTTTTTAAAATCCTGAGCCTTAACGAGGCTTATCACAATATGCCTCATTCAGTGTGGTAAATTCCCTCCTTCACAAACTCTGCAGCTGAAACCAGACAATCACTATGCTCTCAAATGAACACACACAGGAAAATGACAGAAGATATAACACACTGCATCAGTCATGGGCAAACATTTTTCACAAAGCAATCATTCTACGTTTGACCTCTCAGTCCTTGTCTTGTAGGGAAACATGCACATGAACAAAAGATGAACAGTTGAACTTAAATTCACAACATTTCTACACACTAAAAATACGGGGTTTCAATAAAGACATTAGTTACTACAACAATCTGTATCCCACTAATCTGCCCCCCTTTTGTCCTATGATTGCAGGGATGTTAATAGGACACTACACTTCAAATGATCCCTTGAAATGCGGTAATTATTTATGCCAAATTGTCTGTTCCATCTTGTATTTAGTAGTGATATTCTGGAGTTGTCTTCAAATAGAGTGAAGTAGCATATTAGTGAAAAATCAACACGAGAGCATCTTCTCTTGGCATAATTAATCCTCCTCTCCGAGAGGCTGTAGTTATGTTGATGAGAGACTTCTCCTTTCACATAGCACTGGCTACACACAGAGGGTTAGGTAGGCTTAACTAATTCATTTCAGTGTGCAGATTTTTTATACCTCTGAGTGATGTAGTTATGCCAAGATAGGTCTGTAGTGTAGATCTGGCCCCAGGGAAGCAGAGCTCTGTGCTGCTCAGAAGCTTGTGTCTCTCAGCAACAGAAGTTGGCTTAATGAAAGGTATGACCTCACCCACCTTGTCTGTCTCATATCCTGGGACCAACATGGCTACAACACCACTGCCAACAACTTAGTAAAGTGACACCTACAGAATGCTACTATGGTAGAGCTTTTCCTGGGATTTTGTGGGGGCTTATAGGATGTCATTTATTCAGTTATGTTTCTCATATACTTGTGATATTAAAATCCTGTCTGTAGTTAGATTTTAAAGGACTGTGGTACCCTGCTTTCTGGTGGAGAAGTTTTATTATTATCTACCTTTTTCTTAGCATTTGCTTTTAAATGCTGCTTTATTTCCACCACTTAAATTGGCTAGTTGCATTTGTCAGATGGTGATTCCCTGGGGTTGGTTGAAGGGTCACATGTCTCTAATACAGCACCAAGCTCATTTGGGAAAGCAAGAAACTCATTGCTAGAAATGTAGAGTACATATACCTGTACAACAATCCTTTTATCTGAGCTGGCATAAGTCCTCCCTCCATACCAGGAGTGATCCCAGAGGGAAATTCCTATTACAGACACAGCTTCCTTTAAAAATAGGGCAAAGGGCCTCATTCACAGATTAAAGCTCACCGACCTGATCAATTATACAGACAACCCAATTTAATTCAGGATGAAGGTACATTTTAATCCCCTTTATTGTACACTCTCCAGTGCTTACAATGCAGTGTTAGCTCAGATGAGTCATCCTGCCTAATGCATAGGGTTATTCTGGTCTCTTTGCTGCAGGGTTGGTCTTTGCTTTCTGGGTGCATCTGGCAACTTCCTATAACTCTGTTCTCTGCTATCCTGGTACAGCTCTTCCACTGCAGAGTGCTCTGCTGTTCCCCTCTCCTGTTGGGCTCCTCTTCCAGCAAAAAGTGAAAGTCCATATTGACAGAGGAGAATCTGCAGCATTCTTCCTCATTCCCCAGCATCTAGCTGGAAGGGTCAGCAAGCTGAACAGAAAAATGTGAGCTGCATTTCCTGAAAAGATATATCTGTGGACATGCTCCCCTTGCACATCTGAGAGCTCTGGGAAATATGACACCATCCTGAGTAAAGGACTATTTCCGTACCTGATGCTTACGACAGGTTTGCACCTTCCTTCCTCATATCCCAAATTGTCTGCTGAAATCTAGTGGGTGTGTAAGGGCCCAAGGGATAAAGGACAGGCCCAATAATGGAAAATATATGTATAGAACTTTGTTCTCAGGACACATTCATGTTTCTAAACAATAAGTTGGAGTATAAAAATAAATAATACGGGTATTTATTTGAGTCCCTAGTCCACCCTCAATAGAGCACACAAGTTCTGAGTTAGTCTTCAAAATGTATCGCTTTTTGGAGTTTCTTTATTGCTACCTCAGAAACAATTAGAAAACATGAATCTAGTCTAAGCTTCTAGATCAGTCTTGACTGTTTCTCGTTCTGGCATTTCCCTCCAGGCCCACCTATGGCCTAGTTCCTACTGTATGCAGAAAAACTCCTTAATAGGCTGGTGGGAGTTAATATGACACAACAGCTAGCACGCCTCAGCAGTAATTTCCCAGAAATGTTGTGCAGGCTTAACTTAATAGCTTTGCATTTTTATTCAGGGTCTTTAGCCTTGTTAGACTGGGGGAAATGGCACACAGACATTCACACTAATTCTAACAGTGGTTCAACACATTAGAATTGAAGGGATTTTTTGTCACTTCCCCAGTGGCACTAGAACAATTTTTAGAGTGGTAATGCTGAGTTACACCTGGTTTGTGCCTCTCTAATATTACCAACTCTCTCTGGACCAATCAGACAGCATTTGTGACAATGATGTCCAGTCTGTAGGGGCCAGGAGAGTTAACAACCCTAGTCCCTTACTGTTCACAGGGGAGCCAGAGCTGGGGGTGACAGCTGAGGCCTGGGTTGCTGGCGGGACCTCATGGGGCAGTAGAGACTCTAAAGCTGGTAGCCTAGAGCCTGGGGCCAGCAGGACACATGGGGCTGTGGATCCCATAGGGGTCCAGACAGCAGGTCCCTGAGGTCAGCAAGTGGCAGTGAGGCCAACAGGATCCCAGAAGCCCAGCAGGACCACACGGGAGACCCTAGAGGCCGGGATTCAGGGCTGGCGAAGCCAAAAGAGGTTCAGCAGCCCCTGGGCATGAGGAAGCTGCCAACAAAACTGCAACATTTCCACATGCACCCCTACTTCCTGTACCTATGCACTTCCCCAATGGATACATGACCACCATCCTGTTACTTGGAATAAATAAGTATCCGGAAATTTATATTCTCTTTGGTGTTTTCCCAGCTGTTTTTCCTGATTGTGTTCTCTTTAGTATTAGAGCTAGTCATTTGGCCACATTCAGTATGTGCTTAATAGATTTATTTCCCTGAGGCTACATCTACATTGGTAAGATTTTGTGTAAATACTTTTAACACAAGAATTTTTGTGTTAAAGTATTTGCACAAGAGAGCGTCTACACTGCTTTTGTGCTTTTGTGTAAGAGATGTGCTTTTGTGCAAAAGCATCCGTGCCAGTGTAGACGCTCTCTTGTGCAAGAAGGCTCCGATGGCCATTTTAGACATCGGGTTTTCTTGCACAAGAAATTTATGTTGCCTGTCTACACTGGCCTCTTGCACAAGAACACTTGCACAAGAGGGCTTATTCCTGAGCGGGAGCATCATAGTTCTTGCGCAAGAAGCACTGATTTCTTACATTAGAACGTCAGTGTTCTTGCGCAAGAACTCACGGCCAGTGTAGACAGGTGGCAAGTTTTTGCACAAAAGCAACTGCTTTTGCGTAAAATCTTGCCAATGTAGACACAGCCTGAAAGTAACCTGGAGAACATATTAATTTTTCTTCCCAATTGGTACAATTGTAGATTTCTGGTGAACTCCATCACGGGTTTCTCTAACTCTGCTCTTGACTTGATTTCATCAGCTATTTCTTTATGATTGCAGCTTTCTCAGGAAGGGCTGTCCTGTCCTTTTGAATGCCATTTCACTTTATGTGTGTGTGTGTGTGTGTGTGTGTGTGTTTTAAATCAGTTACAAGGTGTTTAACAAATACCACAACATCCATATTCAATGGCCTTCTCTTATGAGTCTCTGTGTGGCTCCTCTATGTCAGTATGTATTCAAGTAAATGTGTGCACTCTTCTCTACCCACAGCATAAGCTTTCCATATTAGTAAATCAATTAATGCCATATTGTTTCAACAAGTCAGAATTTAAACCCATACTTCTCCTAATGCAAAGCTACATAAATCTGAAGACAGAGTTGTGGAAGCTCACCTACGCCACACCTCAGTAAGCTCAATGAACTGTTAGAGCTTGATTCCTTATTTAAAAATGGTCGTGGAACAGCCCTTGAACCATCTTTCCATGTTTAATCACGCTCCCTTGTTTTTATAGGTTGCAGTGGCAATGTTTTACTGTGGAAATGCTGCATGGATAGCTTGCAGGCTAGAAAGGCTGCAATATAAAAATATATTTTGATAAAAATTCTATGAAGCAGAATGTCACTTTCTTGTCTCCCAGTAACAAATCACTATGTGGAAGGCCAAATTAGTATCTTGCCATTTTCAGAAACAAATCCTTACCAGGCTTTTTAAAAAAGGGTATTCTTTAAAGAGGTTGGTGGGGGCAGTGATGATAAGACAAAGCTGGATGAATTACTTTCCTTTCCACAAAGGGGATCATGAGAGAAGAAAATTCACTTAATCATGACAGTTTTAGTCAATATCTCAAATCGCTTGTCATGTATAGACTAGCCTTGTTTGTATAGCCCAGTATTCAGTTCTTTTAAAACAAACCACAAACACATCTTTGTAAGTCTTCCTTCACTTCTTAGTTGTGCTTTAAATAACCATCCAGTTTAAAACAATTAAACTAAAATGGAGTCTTCTTAGTTCAGAGGTAAAAAAGAGTCTACCTGCCACATAGCCACACATCCCTGTGAAACAGCCTTTGATAATGATTTACTATGTGGTCTTTAGTTACTTAACCTCAATGTGTCTCAGTGTCACAATCTGTAAAATGGAGATCAGGGCCTGACTAAGACATGCTGAGGCCCTAAGATATGTCAAGTTTAAGAGGCCCCATAGCATGACCCAAAATGTGTATTATTCTAACAGAAAGGACAATGAAAATAGAAATACAGTGAAGTCCAGATTAACCAACACCCGGTAATCTGACACTTTGCTTTATCCGACCCTGCAGCTCCTGGGGACTTGGTTGCTGCCCCGCTTGCTGCCCCGTCACTCTCTAGGAGAAGCTGCTGCTGCTGCTGCTACTGCTACCAGGACGCTTCCAGGCAGGACCGGCAGCAGCAGCAGCTTCTCCTAGAGAGCAAGGGAATTACTGATGCTGCTCCTGCGGGGGACGTCCCCCACAGGAGCAGCATCCTTTGTTCTCTAGGCGAAGCTGCAGCTGCTCTTGCACCTGCCTGGAAGTGTCCCGGCAGCAGCAACAGCAGCGGCTTCTCCTAGAGAGCAAGGAAACAGCTGATGCCGCTCCTGCCTGGAAGTATCCAGGCAGAAGCGGCAGCAGCTGCTCCTAGAGAGCAACGGAACAGCTGATGCTGCTCGGTGGGGACTTCGTCCCCGGCAGGAGCGGCATCAGCTGTTCTGTTGCTCTCTACAGTAGAGTCTGTATCATCCAACATATCATCCATGTGTCGGTCCTGTTTAGCTCGGATGATAGGGACTCTACTGTAGTAGTTTTATATTTGCATATATTCCACTACATAGGCAAGGATGCAACTAAAAACTAGTCTTTTTTTTTTTTTTTTTTTTTTTTGCATTTAGAGGCCTCTCATACTCTGCAGTCCTAAACAGTAGTTTACTTAGTTTGTGAATAAATTCAGCATAGACGGAGTTAATGTTTTCTTACACATTTTCATAAAGGTATTGTGAGGGTTACATTTTTCATATTTCTTCACAATGTAAATGTTTGCCAGAAGCTCAGAATGGGTGCCAGGGGATGCATCACTTGATGTTTGCCTGTTCTGTTCATGGACACCTGGCATGTGCCACTGTCAGAAGACAGGGTTAGATGAAACTTGGTCTGATCCAGTGTGGCCATTCTTATGTAAATTATCACATAAATGTTTAAATATCATTACTAAAATGAATGACACATATAAGTGTACTGAATATCTTCTGAATATTTGAAATTCAGGAATGGGTCAAATCTCAGAGATATTAAAAACATAAAAAAGGACATTTTAGTTACGCTGTTTCCCAATTTGATTTCAATATCTTATATTAATATTGCAACATCACTATAAAGTCAGATGGTAACTGACAAATTGTCCATCAAATGCATGCCAGGCAGTCTGTTAACACTATGGAGGTAAGCAAAGTCTACAATCATTTTGTGAATAGCAAGATTTGTTGTTCAGCTATCGGTTAATATATGCAGTCCATCTTACAAAGAACAATCGAGTGAAGAAAAAAGGAATGCGAGTGCTAAGCTATAGTTTATGCTTTTGAAAGGATCTCTGCTTCACCCTGTTTACCTCAGGTGTGTGTATGTGGGGAGAGCAAATCATTTAAAGTGTGACCTCTTTTGAGAAATGCCTGGCAACTAATATGTGATCACCAGCTTTTGTGCTGTTAAAGCAACAGTCTCTTCTCTGACCCATCTAGACTCTTATTATCTCTCATCTGTCACACGTGCTGTAGTAAAAGAGTTTGGGTTAAGGTCAAGCTGTTAGTAGCAAGGATGGCAGATAAAAGATATGCTCTACTCTTTGGTGAACTAGTTTCAGTTCTCTTTCGATAATGTTAATCAATTCATCAAGACTTTCATGAGTGCCAAATGTTTCCTTTCTCTGCAATTCTATCTAACTACAAAGGTCCTAAGTAAAACTTTTTACTTTAATCACTTTCCAGTTAGTCTTTACAAATTTTCCATGCACATATAGTTGAGTGGTAAAACACAGCTGTGGTCAGTCTTTTCAAGAAAGTAAAAGAAAGTTAATGTCAAGGAGCGATTTCGTTTTCTTTTAGATTTGGGCAAAACAATAAGTTATAGAGTCTCCTACCCTGGAGGATGAAAAATCCAACAGACATTGGTTCTTATCTTCTTTTATGAAGCCTATGTAACATGAAGTTTTGTTGAATATTGGAGCTTTATTAAATTTCAATTACATTACTATACCTCAGTGTTTTTCAGTGCTGCTTCAAAGCTTCATAAATGATATTGACTAATTCTTGCATTGACTAATTCTTCCAAAACATCCCCAGGCCTTGATCCTGTAAAATTGAAACCTGTATAATAACACTTTATATTTATTATAACCATTTTTACTACAGCCCTAATTTTCAAATGAGATTTGCCTTAGCCTGCCTCACATGTAGTTCATTGCAGGCAAGGTTGAGACCTTAATAAAACAGATTAGATGATCCTTGTTTACTGGAATTAGGTTTATTTTCTGGGGTCATTTATTGGGCCAGGAGACCTTCCTGAGTGTTCTACTGGAGAATAATATTCTGCCATTGGAGGGGAGAATGGATTTGATATATTTTCCTTCTTTAAGTGATGTGAGCATAAGAGCTTCATGCCAGTATCATAAGTTGGTTCTAAAGCAGAGATGTGGACTCTTTTCCAGTCAGGAGTCATTGACCCACAGAAAAAAAAATCACTCGAGGGCCACAAAAATGCTTCAATGACTAGGGTTGCCACGTGTCCAGTTTTTGCCCAGACAGTCTGGTAATTGTGTCTTCTGTCCGTTAAACCCCCCCAGAAAAACAGAAAAAAAACTTTGTTTTTCTTGGCTGGAAGGCTGGTGGGGACATGTTCCCCCTGCCGCATCTGGCAGGGGCCGGGGGAGCCGGGAGTGCAAATTTAAGGGTGCAGCCACTTTTTTGTTTTGTTGTTCAACCAATTTTTTTCCCTGCCATGTTCGGGATTTTTGGTGAAAGTATCTGGCAACCCTATCACTGACCTGCTTCCAAGTGAGAAGCAGCTCAGCTAGGGCTCCATGCATGCTCTAGCCCCACAGAGGAAATGTTAATGCTTGGGGCTTCGCCGAACAACAGGACAAGCCAGTGCTCATACTCCAGCCCTGTGATAAGGAGAGTGCCAAGGCTCAACGGTAGCACCGCAGTGGAGTAATCCAGTGCTCATAAAATATCAATAATTCATAGCAAATTACAGAGGTCTATAAAGGAAGGAACAAGAATTAAATCTTCAACAGGAATGCTGAACAAAATGTGTGGGCTTTCTGAGGCAGGGACTGCTTCCTAATATGTATCTGTTAGCCTGTCCATTTGCTTCATGAATAACTGAACCCAGGAGAGGGGGCGTCTTAGCCATCTACTATATATGACCTAGTATTGGTAAATTCAGTCCTGTGAAACCATTTAGCACAAGTCCTAAGGGAGACTGATGTGGTGCATAGATTTTATGCTGACCTATGCACAGATGAATTTTGCCCCGATGTAAGAGTAGGTATCTGCATAGCTCTATTGTTCCTTGAACTTACCAAACACACTCAGTGCTGTGTTGCTGATTTATAGACAATTTCAAGTTGATAAGCTGGTGTGAACTAATATATCACTCTTTCCTTGTAATAAACTTGTCCTGTAATGCTGTTTTTTCCACTGTATCATAATAGCATATACTGGATATTTGGATTGGATTAGCTTACTCCTATTCTTCTCAAACTGAATGCAGCAATTGGTGGCCAAATCTTCTTTTATTAACATATCTAAAGGTGGGGAACCAACCCAAGCTGTAGTTCAGACATCATCTTTGTCTGAAGGGATCGACATTATTACAGGACCTCAGAGAATACCTCCACTTAATTTTCAACTCAATTTGACCACGTCACATTGCCATCTGTTTTCCTAATTCTAACTCTGAAAAGGTCAAGAGGTGTTTTCTCATATTTTTCCAGACCATTTTTTTGTACTTGTGTCTTAGCCTAGGTTTCAGGAGTATGTGCTCTCTTCCACAATACAGAAATCTACTAAAATGTACTGATAAATGCCATAGTGAAAAAATAATATATAATTATGCAGAAATATTGCCTTTGTTCAGTCTGCCCTATGTTGAAAGAATTTTAAAAAATTATTACTTTAGAAATTTTAGAAAATTATGATTTTATAATAAAGTCTATTATACTGATTTTTATCCAGCATAAAGGAAATAATGAAAAAAAAATTGTCAGCTACTACAAAGATTTTATATAACATTCTGAGTCAGTGAAAGTTGCCATCTTGGTTTACCTGAGAGACTAAACAGGGACTCTCCAAGTTTTAAAATCATGAATCTCTATATCTTAAACTCAAGAGCTAGGCCCTGTAGATGAGAACTATAACATGCAACACACTCACCTGTGGGTTAGGTAGGAGTTTCCACAAAGTAGGGTCAATAGCTAGAAGATGGGTTCTGCTGCTGACAACAAAGCTCTGCAAATATCAGAAAAGGAAGAATCAAATAATTTTTATAGGGAATAGAAATAAACTATGTATAAAGATAATGCCAAATTCACATCCGATATAAACCGGAGCAACTCTGTTGTTTTAGTTGACTCCTTACTTTCCTCATCTTCCCTGGAAATTTGGGTTATATCTAGACAGCAAACTTCTTTCGGAAGAAGCTTATCCGGAGGAGATCTTCTGAAAAAAACCTTCTTCTGAAAGAGAGTGTCCACACTGCCAAAGTGCATCAAAAAAGCGATCTTTTAACTTTAACTATAGATGCTGTAAATATTTTCTTGAGCCATTTCTTCCAGAAACAGCAACATTCTGGAGCGCAGATGGACTAAAAGATCTTGTGTTTATATACAGCAGGTGTGGGGAAACTTTTCTGGGTTGGGGGCCACTAACCCACAGAAAAATCAGTTGGGGGCCCACAAGTGAAAAGGAAAAAAAACCCCTCACTGATATGGCCTCTGACAGAGAAGGAGAAAAACACTCCCCACATTCCCCGTGCACACCAGAGCCTAGGGAGGCCCTAGCTGGTAGATTTTGTGTGCTCCATCCCCTGTGTCTTTTGAACACATCTGCTATTGTGAAATATAGAGGACGCGCTATTTCGGCATCCCCTGTAACCCTTGTTGCACGAGAGATAAGGGATGTCTCGAAATAGTGTTTTATTTCAAAATTTGGTGCTGTGTAGACACACCAAATTTTGAAATAGCTTATTTAGTAAAAGAATTGAAATAAGGTACACAATTTGTGTTGAGCAAATTGTGTATCTTATTTTGAACTAAGGGTGCAGTGTAGATGCACCCTAAGATACTAATTTGATTCCCTCACATACGCACTACAATTCTACCTTGTCTCTCCTGTATCCCTGCTATCACCGGCCATGCTCCCCCCAATTTCTGATCCATCTTCCAGGTCTCCATGTTTTTCACTTACCTGCAGGCTTTTTTTATCTGGACCCATGGAACCTAATATAAAGCCCTCCTCACTAGGTTAGCTAGTCTGTATCCATATACTCTCTTCCCCTTCCTTGATAGGTGGACCTCATCTCTGCTTAGCAGTCCTTCCTGGAACAGTATCTCTTGGTCAAGAAAGCCAAAGCCCTCCTGGCGACATGATCTTCACAGCCAAGCATTCACCTGACATTGGTAATATGGGGGGATACCTGGAGGTCACAGTGGGTGAGTGGCTGCTTAATGGTGGTCACAAATGCATGTTTTTAATTCAATCGGATGACACACACCACAGCTTTTTTTTTCTTTGATTTTTGTCAGAGTACGAAAAAAGTTCTATAGTTACATACCAAACTGATCCAGTATGCACAGTAAAATGGCGTTGAGAATCTCCCTATACCTTCCCAGGAGGCTGCCTCTTCCTAATTTGGAGGAATTCCACATAGAAATAGGTAGCTTCGTCCCCATGCCATCAGCTTTTGGTGCTTTTGAGACTCCCAGCAGAGCAGCCAGCGGGTCTCTCTCATGTTATCAGTTTTGATGTGGCACTTGTGGCCACTTAATTAGCATTAAGATTATAAAAAGTAGTTTGGATAAAATGAGTGTCCAACCAGTTTATTAATGTGCTGAGCTACAGCAATGAGCATAGAAAGAATAATTAAAATAGGGGGAAAGGAATTTAAAAACAAAAATGAAAACGAGTGCACTATGCAATGTGAGTATGAGCTGTCATATGTTTGACCTCTTATCTTTTCCCTACCCGAAGTGTGTACAGAGGAGTGGGGGGGGGGGGGGGGGGAGGGGGCGAGTGAGGGATTAAAACTTTTAGCCATAAGTGTATCAGAATCTGGATGTGTATTATAAAAGGTATTTGTATTTTATACAATGTACATCTTGTAACTTTCTTGACATGTTTAATTACAATTCACACATACATAGATCTTTTAAATGGATAGACTTTTCTTTTCTAAATAAACTATTCACTTACCCCAGGAGTATAGTCTCTCTAATGTTACCTGTAAATTAGCTGAGATCCATTTACATATCTGCCTGTGGCAGCACTACATTACCCTAGACAATGCAGAAACTCTGTATCACAGATAATCATAGTTTCACTGACTTCAATGATGCTTCAATGGTGCTATGACAATTTACACTGACTGAGTAGGGCACCACTTCGGGAGGTCAGGAGTGGCTACAGCCATGCGTATCAGAATGCTGCTTGCTCTTCTTCCCATTTCTCTATCAGGGAGCGAGGGGAAAGTACACAGCTTGCGTGAATTACTGCGCTGCTGCCTCCTCTCATCAGTCAGGAGTGAGAGGAATGTACTTTCCCCTTGCTCTCTGATAGGAGAATGGGAAGAACAGGAATCACTATTCCTGTATACCAGGCCTGGGCAAAACACGGCCCGTGGGCCGCATTCGGCCCAACAAGCCACCGGATCCAGCCTGCGGAGGCAGTAGGGAGCCCCAGGTAGGCTCCTCAGCTTGCCCCACAGCCCTGCGCGCCATGTAGAAAAGTGGCTGCAGGGCTCAGTTTCTCTTTTGAGGGTGGGGAGAAGTTTTAGGAGCCACCTCACTCTCAGCACATTCCCACTGGCCAGTCTCTGGCAGAACCTGGCCAATGGGAGCTACTTGTTAGAATAACAGGCAGCTAAGAAGAATCACGCCCCCTCTCCTGGGCTCAGTTATTCATGATGCACATGGCCCGACAAGCAGGCTGCCTGGCTGTGAAACATTTTAAGTTCTGCAGGCAGGCAGGTTAGTTTGGCAGCTGACAAGTAAATCTCTTGGCCACAGCCTGCTTCTGGCACCCCAGCCCTTTGCTGCCCCAACTCTCTGGCCCTTCCCTCCCCCCCCCACACACACTCAACATACCCAAAACCTCTGTCCCCCTCTTACACCCATACCCCCTCCCAGATCTGGCATCCCCAATCTCCTACCCCAGATCATAATCCCCTCTTACCTTAGGTCACATCCCAAACCGCTGCACTCCAGTCACCTGCCCTAGGTCACAACTGCCTGCTTCATCCCAACTCCCTCCCAGATTCCAATCTCTCTCCTGCACCCCAGTCCCTTACCCCAAGTTCCCTTCTGGACCCAAACTCCATTCCAGACCCTGCATTTCCATTAATATCATGGAAGAGTGCGGCCCACCACCATTTTCCAAAATCTTGGAGTGGCCACCCCATCAAAATTATTGCCCATTCCTGTTATCTACGCAGCAACAATGCCCGCTCCCCACCTTCCCACAGTGTCACTCTTGCCCACACATGCATTAGCAAGGTTGTTTGTGACAGCCTAAATAGGTGCTGTTTAAATTGGGTGGGTTTGTCTCTTCTCTTTCAATGGCATATTAAAATGCTTAAAATTCTCACATATCAATTCGTTTCCTGATTATTGCAATTTCCTCTTTATGTCTCTTAATCACCTGCTTCTGAACTTCAAGGGAATCATTAGAATCCTGCAGCTAGGTTACTTTCTTTTTCCAGAAAACAAAACCATATCAGCTTAAACGTATTTCATTATTCAACGACTTCAAGGACACCCTCTTTCTTCATTTCTGTCCTCATTTCTGCTCATTCCACTCCTTTCAACCTTGATTTCCTGTACTCCATCTTACTAGAACTCCCATTCCTCTCTCTGAACCATTGAGTCATTTCTTCCATTTAAATACCACCTGGACACCATCAATTTTTCTTTAGTGTTATGACTAACTCTGGATAGAGCAGTGTAATACTGAATGTCAGTGATGCCATATACAAAAATAAATTGTAGTGTAGAAACATTAATAGGATACAAATTGGTATGTTTTTTCAGATTTCAGTAGAAATGAGTCTTAAACTAATGAGACATTGATATTTTCAAAATTTCTTAAAACAATTAGGAAATATGGATATCTGAATATATTCACTTTAATTTAATATTCCAATTAATTATTTGTATCTTCCTTTGGTTATTTAATTCATGCTGAATGATAGATGCTTGCAAATTTTGAAATAATGGACCTTAAACATACAGTAATGACTTAAAAAGATTTTCAGAGTATTTAAGCATTTTATGAAATATTTAAAGAATGGCGGTCTATCAGCAGTTTAGAAGGGTACAGAAGGTCAAGTGTAATGGCTTTTACTTTATAAAAGGTCATATTTAACATTTAATGTAAATTTGCCCTATTTGCCATCACGACTGAAAATATTATTCAAAACAAAACTCAGTTTTCAGTCACTAATTACTGCACATAATCAAAAGAATGATTTACCATTTTCCTTCTCTAAATACAGAGCTGAGTTTCTTGCAAATGGATTTAAAACTTCTTCAAATTGTAGATCTTATGGAGAACTTATGTGCAAGTCAAATGTAAAGTTAGATTTTTCAAACACAAAGGGAAATTAGGCTTCCAACTTTGTAAATCAATGGAAGCTGAGCCCCAATTCCCATTTGTGCCTTTGATTATCTTCCCTAGTACAATTTCACACAACTGCACTGTGAGCACAAGTTGACATGTGCAAATGGATTAGCTACACACATTCAAATTTCTGTATGCATCCACTGTGAGCAGATTTTCATATGCACATACACTTACATATTTTTGCATATCTTAGAGTTTATCTTTTGATATTTTATCCCTAATTCACAATAAATCTTAGTGATAGCCTATTTTTCAGAAATATGGCTGGACCAACAATGATGTATGTGTGAGACCAAATAGATAGCTGAGTGCACAAAACATAGTTATCAACTTGCTTACAAGAGGATACAAGTATGTGGGCAGCCTCAATGCCTCACTTATGTGCTAAGTCATTTTGTACTCAGTTTCTGCATGGGAAATCGGGTGTCAATTCAGTACTATACCTTTCACAAACATCAATCTACACGTTTCAAAAGGAATGTATAAGACTATATGCAAATTAGCCTGTTACCTAAATTGTATAAAATATTACAGCTATAACAATTGTGCCACCTGGAGTGCCTACTACAGGCAGTCCCCGGGTTACGTACAAGATAGGGACTGTAGGTTTGTTCTTAAGTTGAATCTGTATGTAAGTCGGAACTGGCGTCCAGATTCAGCCGCTGCTGAAACTGATCAGTTTCAACAGCGGCTGAATCTGGACGCCAGTTCTGACTTACATACAGATTCAACTTAAGAACCCCAGGCATCCCCAAGTCACCTGCTGCTGAAACTCATCAGCGGCTGATTCCAGGAAGCCCGGGGCAGGGGCTTCCTGTAGTCAGCCACTGGTCAGTTTCAGCAGCGGCTGACTTGGGGACGCCTGGGGCAGAGCAGCTGGGGTGCTGCTGGGTTGGTCCAGTAGCGCCGCCGCTCCTCGGCGCTACTGGACCAACCCAGCAGCACCCAAGCTGCTCTGCCCCAGGCGTCCTGATTCAGCCGCTGCTGAAACTGACCAGCAGTGACTGAATCAGGACGTCTGGGGCAGAGCAGCTGGGATGCTGCCGGGTTGGTCCAGTAGCGCCCAGAGCAGCGCTACGGGACCAACTGGCAGCGCCCTAGCTGCTGTACTACAGGTGTCTGGAGCAAAGCCGCGGAGCAGGGGGCAGCGGGACAGCCCAGACGCGCCGTGGCTGTCCTGCTGCCCTCGGGCTCCGTGGCTTTGCTCTGCTTTGCTCCCCGTCTCCCTGGTCTGCAGAAACAGAAAGGAATATTATTTCCTACAGTCCACTATCTGTAGATGAAATAATTATTGTTTTAATTGCTAAGTAACTTAGTCTCTGTCCAGTTTGATTTAATCCAACACAGGCTATCCATCTTGTTAGTCTTTAAAGTGCTACATAGTCCTGTTTTTTGTTTCAGCTACACCAGACTAACACGGCTACATTTCTATCAATATTGAACTAGGTTATTTCAAAATAATAACTCCTGAAATAGCTATTTTGAAATAAGTTTATTCCTCTTCACAAGCAGGAGTTACTATTTCAAAATAACAAGCCCATTGTTTTGAAATAACGGGTTTGGTAGTGTGGACACTTGCCTTGTTATTTCAAAATAAGGGAGTTATTTGAAATAACTCCTTAGTGTAGACATGCTCAAAGTGACTGGTGGGAGGAGGAGCAGAAGTTTCAGCACTTTCACTTGGCCCAATTAACATTTACTTATAGAACACAAAGTGGAATTGCAAGACAGGGAAATCCCCACATCAGAACATCAAATAGTCTGGTGGTTAGTGTGCTTACCAGAGGGGTAGGGAATCCCTGTTCATATCCCTTCTCATAAGGAGGGAATTGAACAAGTATCTCTCCCATGAGTGCTCAGTGCATCACTACCAGATCATGCTCCACAAGCAATGTGAGGGGAGCTCCTATTTTCACCTAGTTTGGGAAATTTGTTGTGCTGAGGCATTGTTGCCGGCAAGAGTGAGTCTCAGGTCTGACATTGGGTTCTCAAAGTACTAAAAACGTTACACAGGTATCTGTCAAACTCAAGCAGTTTATTTCCTGACAGCTATCAGCTGTGCCCGTTACTTAAAAGAAAAACATGATAGGAAAAGCAGCATTTCTTACATCCCTTTGGGTAGCTGGAAACCTCATTTCGGCTGTGGATGAAGTGGGAGACTGTCTCAGCTTCCAAGGCGCCGGTACCCAAAGCCCATCAGTGAGGTCCACATTGTTGTGCTCTGGTGCAGCTTTAAATACTGTGTGTTTACCTTGTTTGTGACAGTTTGAAAATATCCGGGGGTTACTCATTGCTTGTTACAGTATGGCTCAACTGTACTGCTTGACCTTTGACTTTGTTTACATGATCAGTACATTTAGGTAAACAAGATTGTTATGTTCCCACCCTTATCTACAATTCACTCTTGCTACAATGGCGTATGTTCCTAGATGCTTGCTTCTGGCTCATCAGTAGTAGGAAAGGGGGGAGGGAATGGGAAATTGGGGGGGGGGGAATGCAGGCCTCACAACCCCTATACTTCACATGTACAAAGTTCTTCCACAATTGACCCCTACAGGTATGAATTAGGCAGCTGGCTGCTTGCCTGAGGTCACAGTGCGTGTGCCCAGAGACAGAAACGTCAATGGCTAGAGCAATTTAGCAGTGAAAATGTGAAGTATTTTTAGTGTGGAGTGAGATTAGGCACTCATGGAGTTAGGCAGCCAGCTGATAAGCAGGGTTCATTTGGATCATAGTGGCACCTAAATCCCTTTGTAAATCTCAGCCATAATAAGTAGAGGGTTTTTTTTTCAGTAGCACTGAATTTCCACCTCAATAAGCATTTTCCAGTTTCTGTTGAAAACTTTTTTTGATACATTAGTAGAGCTGAATGGCAAATGTGCCATACAAGTCTGATGTTCAACTTGTTGTCACAACCAATATCTAATAATTGAAATGAACAAAGAACAAAGAAATGTAATTGTCCATGTAGCAAAGTCAGGTTCGGGATGCCCTAAGCCTCCCTCCCCCTTTGCTCTGCTTCTGTCCTCCTTTTATCACTTTTTAGTGTGCCCCGTCCCACAGTCACTGCAAGGGTATGTCTATACTACAACGTTAATTCGAACTAACTTAGTTCGAATTAGTTAATTCGAACTAAGCAAACTCGAACTAACGGATCCAGACTAAAAAACTAGTTTGAATTAGCGTTTTGCTAATTCGAACTAGCATGTCCACATTAAGTGGACCCTGAACCGGGGTTAAGGATGGCCGGAAGCAGTGCCGGCAGGGCATCAGAGGAGGACATAGAGCGTGGAGATGCTGTCTCAGGCTAGCCGAGGGCTGTGCTTAAAGGGTCCCGACCCCCACCCCGGACAGACAGTTCTCAGGGGTGCCCCACTTGCAAAGCAGTCCTGGCTTGGATTGCCCGGACTACCCACACTGGGCACATCACAGCACTCGGCCATCAGCCCGGCTGCACTTGCCGCAGGCTGCCATCTGGGGAGAGGGGGCAACTGGGGGGCTGCAGGAGAGCTTCCACCCCCAGAAGCCCGCAGAGCCAGCCCAGTCCTCCCCATTGGGGGCTCGTGCCCCATTCCTCCCTCACCTCCTTCCACTTACCCTTCCCTAGCCCCTCTTATTGATATACAAAATAAAGATAACGTGTCTTCCAAAAAGGTATCTGTCTTTATTGAACAAAACTGGGGGAGACTGGGAAAAGGAGGTGGGAGAGGGGAAGAGAGAGGCTGGGAGAGGGGAGGGCAACTAAAATGATCAGGGGTTGGGAACAGGTCCCATATGAAGAGAGGCTAAAGAGACTGAGACTTTTCAGCTTAGAAAAGAGGAGACGGAGGGGAGACAGGATAGAGGTCTCTAAAAGCATGAGTGGGGTGGAGAGGGTGCATACGAAAAGTTCTTCATTAGTTCCCATAAAGAAGGACTAGAGGACACCAAAGGAAAGGAATGGGTAGCAGGCTTCAAACTAGTAACAGAAAGTTGTTCTTCACAAAGCAAAGAGTCAACCTGTGGAACTCCTTGCTGCAGGAGGCTGTGAAGGCTAGAACTAGAACAGAGTTTAAAGGGAAGTGAGATCAAGTCATGGAGGTTGGGTCAATGGAGTGGTATTAGCCAGGGGGTAGGAGTGGTGTCCCTGCCCAAGGTTTGTGGAAGGCTGGAGAGGGATGGCACGAGACAAATGGCTTGGTCACTGTCTTCAGTCCATCCCCTCCAGGGTTCCTAGGGTTGGCCGCTGTCAGCAGACAGGCTACTGGGCTAGATGGACCTTTGGTCTGACCCAGGACGGCTATTGTAAGCTTAGGGCTCAGGGTCGGGGGTCTCAGTGGACCCCCTTGATTCTCTTGCACACCTGCTCCTGGGTGGCCAGGTTGGCAGCTCTCCTGCCCTAGACGGCCGCTTTCCTGTGACTAGTGCAGAGATCGTGGACGAGGTCCACAATGTCTGCACTAGCCCAGGCGGGTACCCGCCTCTTGCGGTCCTGGGCAAGCTCCCGTGAGCTGCTAGCCTGGTCCCAGGAAGAGAGGGAGGGCTGGGGGGCATCGGGTGGGTGGCTCGATCCGTGCCAGGTGCAGGGTCTGCTGGCTGGGTGCTGGCAGGCTTGCACCTGGCACGGGCACCGTAGCCAGCCCGTGCCCCTTTAAGGGGTCCAGGGCCGGGAGGGGGGCATAGAGTTTCCCTGGTGTTAGCCAGAGTGGCCACCAGGGAAACCTGGGGAGGGCTAGCCTCCCACTAGTTCGAATTAAGGGGCTACACACCCCTTAATTTGAACTAGCTAGTTCGAACTAGGCTTAATCCTCGTAAAATGAGGATTTCCTAGTTCGAACTAAGCGCTCCGCTAGTTCGATTTAAATTCGAACTAGCGGAGCGCTAGTGTAGCGCCTATTAAAGTTAATGCGAACTAACTAGTTAGTTCGAATTAACTTTGTAGTGTAGACATACCCCAAGTTAATGCCTGGTTGCAAGTATCAATTCGGGTTCCTTCAAGTCCTCCTTCCTTCTGACTCCTTTGCCAGGCCCGATAAACTCTGTCTCAGTCACGTCCGCCCCTTCCTTGTGGGCTACCTTCTCTGGGCTTCCTGGGGGTGAGAGCACAACCAGCCCTTGTTCTCTCCCCTCCTCTCCAGTCCCCCCTCCCTTTTGAATCTCCCGCCTTACGCTGTCCAGCATCCCCACACTGAGGGTGGCCGGTGGCCTCGGGGTGCTAGCACCGCTGCATTAGGGCAAGAGCACCCCCACACATGCGCAGCGGGCTTGATGTCCGCCAGTCTGCATGCCCAGTGCGGGGGTCCAGCCCCTTTTCACACACCTCCCCCCTTAGAGATCCACTATTCTCTATTGGTATGTCTACACTACAAAGTTAATTCAAAATAACAGCAGTTATTTCAAATTAACTTTAATAGCGTCTACATAGCCAAACTACTATTTTGAAATAAATTCAAAATAGTGGAGCCCTTATTTTGAATTTGGTAAACCTCATTCTACAAGGAATAACACCAAATTCGAAATAGCTAATTCGAAATAAGTGCTGCGTAGACACTTATTTCGAATTAGGGGGCCTCCAGCCCTTCCCAAGGAGCCCTGGTGGCCATTCTGGGCATAGCCAGGAAAACTTGTCTGCTCCCCCACAGCCCCGGAGCCCTTAAAGGGGCAGACTCTGGCCACAGTGCCTGTGCCAGGTGCAAGCCTGCCAGCACACAGCCAGCAAACCGTGCACCTGACACAGCATGAGCCAGAAACCCACTGCCACCCAGCCCTCCGCCGCTCCCCAGGACCAGGGTGGTGGCTCCCAGGAGCCTGCCAGAGGCCACAAAAGGCAGGCACCTTCCTGGTCTAGTACAGAGATGGACCTCATTGAGGTTTCGGGGGAGGCCTCCAATGCCCATGATCTCTGCACTAGGTGCAGGAATGTGGCCATCTACCAGTCTGGCCACCAGAGGCCACATGAGCAGCCAGGAGCAGGTGCACAGCTAAATTAAAAAACTGCGGCAGGCCTATGCCAGGGCCTCCCAACCAATGGCTGACCTGGAGGCCTGCCCGCAGTAAGAAGCCCTGGACAGCATCCTGGGGGTCAGACGGTCCATGCCCCCCTGGTCATCATCGACCCCGGGGCAGAGGGCCCTGCCCCTGACACAGGGGAAGAGGAGGAAGAGGAGGACGATGGCAGTCAGGAGCCTGCAGGGAACGTGCCCTGCACCCAGGACCCCCCGAGCTGAACCGGAGAGCCCATCAGCAGCCTCATCCGAGGCCAGGGAGGCCTCCACATGTGAGTGATAT
Organism: Pelodiscus sinensis; assembly: GCF_049634645.1. Lineage (NCBI taxonomy): Eukaryota > Metazoa > Chordata > Testudines > Trionychidae > Pelodiscus > Pelodiscus sinensis. The sequence continues at coordinate 44,212,337 of NC_134712.1, read as the reverse complement.
CACGGTCCCCTTATGCGGGGTGAGGGGGAGAGGGGAAGCCCAGGGACCGTGCGCGACGGCCTTGATGACCACGGAGCAGGTGGCAACCAGTGCATCTGCCATGCCATCCAGGACATGTGGCCCCAGCTGGGTGCCATGCAGGGGCCCTGGCCTGTTCCCCACATGTGTCTACACATGAAGGCACATGACAGGCTCCTGACCCCGGGGAGAGACACCACGCTGCCCTCCCTCCAGACGCCCCCTCTACACAGAGGCAGAGCATATCTCCCCTCCCCCCACACACACCACATTATAGGCAGCCCAGGGGCTGAGGTTCAGTCCTGGGCCAGCTTACACTCCCGGGGATAGCAGGACGTGATAGTGCGGAGACCTGCCGTCCTCATCTTGCAGAGAGGGTCTGGGCTTCACCTACTGTGTCCCCAGGGAGAACTGACCATTTCTCTTGTTTCACTGCAGCCACAGCACCTGCAAGTGCAGGATGCACCACCCTGCCTAGAACATCCACGCGCACCCAGGCCATCTGGTGCCCCAGCAACCAGGAGGACTTCCAGAGGTAGTAGCTGCGGTTACAGGGACGGCAGGTCCACAGCCAGGAGCAGTGGGTGCAAGAGGACCTGCAGCTGTGGCAGGAGAGCTTACTTGAGCTGCAGGAGCAGGGCCATGCCCTTCGCTAGCACCTGCAGGCCCTGGAAGACCGATTGCTGCCTCCTGCTGCTCCAGCCCCCACAGCCGCCCCAGATATCGCTCCTCCTCCCACCCTTAGTCCCCCTCCCGTTTCTTCTGCCCCCCATCGTTCCTCCTACCCCACCCTCCATACCCACTCTCCCCCAGGAATGCCGAGGCTCCCGCACCCCTGGTGCTGCGAGACGGGAGGGCCGGCAAGTCCTGCAACCCTGAACTTCCCCTCCCCCTTTTTCTCCTTGCCTCCCCCTTCCAGCTAAATCCTTCCAGGTTTCCCCCCTCCCCTCTCCCACCCTCATTCCTCCCCAGCCCAGTTATGTTAAATAAAGCAAGTTTTTTGTGGAAACACAGGTATTTTTATTGTATATCAGGAAGGGGGTTAGGGAGGGGAAAGGGGAAGGAGGTGGGAATGAAATATAAGGCACAAGGCACCAGTGGGGCTCACCAGGGGGACTTCAGTCCTCATCCGCCTGGAAGCTCTCCCTCAGGGCTTCCCGGATCCGGACAGCCCCCCAAAGGGCCTCCTGGCTCGCAGCCGTGTGGGGCTGTGCATATTGGCCAGCCATGTGATCAGCTTCTTTTCCTCTCACATAAATTGTGGAGCACATAGCACGCTGACACCATACGCAGAATATTGTGTTGTGAGAGGTCGAGGCGGGTGAAAAGGCATCTAAATTGTGCTTTCGGTCAGCCGAAGGCCCCCTCAACCACAATGCGGGCCCTGATGAGCCTGGCGTTGAAGGTCTGCCGGGAGGGGTTGAGCTGTCCCATGTAGGGCTTCATCCACAAGGGCTGTAGGGGGTAGGCCCCATCTCCCAAGAGGTACACTGGCATGTCCACGTCCCCAACCCTGATGTGGCAGTTGGGGAAGAAAGTTCTGGCGTGCAGCCTCTGGCACATGGAGGAGTTGCGATACATCTGTGCGTCGTGTGCCTTGCCGGACCAGCCCACATTGATGTCTATGAACTGGCCCCAGTGGTCAGACATGGCCTGCAGGATCATGGAGAAGTACCCTTCCTGTTGATGTAGAGGGAGGCCTGATGTTCTGGGGCACAGATGGGGATGTGCGTCACGTCGATTGCCCCCCCACAGTTGGGGAAGCCCAGGGCGCCAAACCCCTGGATGACCGCATCCAGGTCGGTGAGGTGGACGACAATGTGGAGCAGCACCCTATTGATGGCCTTGACCACCTGCAGAGAAACACAGAAAACCAATGGTCATTGGGGTGCCCATGAGGCTGGGAGTGTTCATTCCCCATCACTACCCCATGTCTCACTCTGAGGCGCAACCCCCGCTGCAATCCTGGCCACCGCGGGCAGTCTGTAGCGCGGCTGGAACAAACTGAACCCTCCTGGGGAGGGCACTTACACCACCTCCCCCCCATTTTCCCTGAGGCAGCCCATATCCTCCTTGCAGTCCCCCCTCCTGGCCCAGTGGCTGGTGAGTGCCATACCTGCATGAGCTCCGCTCCGATGGTGGATCTCCCCATGCCAAACTGGTTCCCCACAGATCGGTAGCTATCTGGCATGGAGAGCTTCCAGAATGCGATGGCCACCCGCTTGTGTAGGGGAATGGTGGGCCTCATGCATATGTCCTGTCGCCGCACAGCAGGGGCGAGCCACTCGCAGAGCTTGAGGAAGGTATCCTTCTTCATCCTGAAGTTCTGGGTCCACTGTTGGTCTCTCCAGCGCCCCAGGACGATGTGGTCCCACCAGTCGCTGCTGGTGTCCAGATGCTGGATGTGGTAGGGCACACTGGCATCCAGGCGCCGCTCTTCCAGGGCCCCCAGGGGGGTAGGAGGAGGGCCAGGGGGCTGGCCTACAGCAGAAGGTGCCAGGCAGCCTCCAGCAATTGCTGCCAGGCTTACAGAAAGACATTCAGCATGAGCACCAGAGTGCCCAGGGGCGGCTCTGACTCCATGGTGCCGAGTGCTGTGGTGTCCCTGATGAGAGTGACCAAGCAGACGTAGAGGAAAATGCTTTGCTGTCCCTCAGTGAGGTAGGCAAGCAAGTGGAAGAGCTGAGAACCGGCTGTCCAGGGGGGGTCCCTTTAAGTACGAGCCTCAGATAGCCTCAGACAGCAGCCGCACAAAGCAACTACTGACCTGATGCCCTGCTGGAACCAATTTCAACTGCCCTTAAATGTGATCCAGCATCCAATCAGTGTGGACGTGCTATTTCGAAATAGCAAAATGCTATTTTGAATTAGTTTTTGTGTCCAGATGCGTTATTTTGAATTAGCTTATTTCAAATTAACTAATTTGAAATAAGCTAATTCAAAATAGCACTGTAGTGTAGACATACCCTATGTCCGCTGTCTCACTTACACACCAAGACAGAAAATCTGTGTTACCACGAGTCTGCCCCGACCTATGCAAAACTTGAAATTTATACTGTTGCAAAAATAAATACCACTTCATTATGCACGGGTTGGTCTCATTCATGGTTTGAATCCATTTTAACGGTGCATGGTTGGTCATCAATTGGAAGGAATTCCCCAACAGGAAGTACCGGAGGGATTATACTGCCCATTTAACTGCTAATGCTTTCTTTTCTATAGTTGAATATAGCTGCTCTCGTGGTATTAGTTTGAGGCTTATATATAAAATGAGGTGCTCCCTCCCCGTCTTGTTCCTAGGAAAACACAGCTCCTATCCTCACATTCGATGTGTCTGTTTGCACTAGGAATGTATTAGAGAAATCAGGTTGGGTCAATAGAGGGGCCCCCGTGAGCCATTGTTTTAATCTTTGGAATGCCTCTACATTGTTCAGTCCATCGCACCCTTTGGGGCTTCCCTCCTTTTATCAAGTCTGTTAATGATGCCGCCACTGTGGCAAAGTGCAGTATGAACCGCTGATAGTACAGTATGAACCGCCAGTATGAACCGCCGATAGTGCAGTATGAACCGCCAGTCCCAAGAATTGACGTACCTGCTTCTTCATGGTAGGTGTCTGGTAGTTTCTCACGGCCTCCACCGTGTCTACCTGGGGCTTTAGCTGTCCTCTACCGATGATATACCCCAGGTACGTCACTTCTGGTCTTTCAAATGTGCACTACCTCGGGTTGGCTGTTAACTGTGCTTCTGCTAAGGTCTTGAGGATGGCTCGAATGTGTTGTAAGTGTTCCTCCCATGAAGTACTATAAATGACGATATCGTCTATATAGGCTGTGGCATACATCTGGTGGTCACTTAAGATTTTGTCCATTAAATGCTGGAATGTTGCTGCCATCCCATTTAATCTGAACAGCATTTTTAAAAAGTGATACAACTCCAAAGGAGTGACAAAGGCTGTCTTCTCCTGTGATGCAAGAGTGAGGGGGATTTGCCAGTATCCCTCTGTGAGGTCAATTTTGAACAAATACTAAGCCTTGCCTAGCCTCTCTAGGAGTTTGTACGTGTGGGGTACGCGTCAAAGCATGAAATGGCATTGACTTTTTGGAAATCAATGAAGAATCTGAGTGAGCCGTTGGGCTTAGGGACCAGGACTACAGGGCTCCTCCACTCGCTTTGTGACTCCCAAATGACTCCCATCTGCAGCATCTTTGGGATTTCCTCTCGCACTGGGTCCCATAGTTTCCTTGGTAGGGGTCAGAGGGGTTCACGTACCTTTTGTCCAGGAGTTGTTTTAATATGGTGGTTTGCTAGGGGTGACTTTACTGGTTGTGTTGAGAGGACAGTTGTAAATTCCTGTAAAAGGGCCCTCACCTCCTCCTTCTGTTGGGCTGTCAGGTCTGCTCTTAGGGATGCCTCTCCCAGCGCCTCCAGGTCCCCTCCCATGGTCCTAATTTGGGCTCGGAAGGTTGCCGTGTTATCAACATGCCCTCTTGCGGCTTCCATTTTTTTATTAAATTCACATGGTAGATTTGGGTATTTTTACGTCTGCCTGTTAACTTAATTTCGTAGTCCATGGGTCCCACCTGTCAGAGGACCTCATATGGGCCTTGCCATTTGACCATCAGCTTTGACTTGGTGGAGGGTAAGAGTAATAAGACTCTATCTCCTGGTGTAAATGTACGGAGTTTCGCTCCCCGATTATAATATTGGGCCTGTTTTCCTCGGGCCCGTAACAGGTTTCCTTTAGCTAACTCTCTCGCCACCCGCAACTTTTTCCTTAGATCCAGGATGTACGGTATCATCCCTTTTACCTGCGAGTCTTGTCCCTCCCAATTTTCTTTTAATAAATCTAGGATTCCTCGGGGCTGTCTCCCATATAATAACTCAAAAGGGGAGAAGCCTGTGGATGCTTGGGGTACTTCCCTAACTGCAAATAGAGGGGCGGGTAGAAAGACGTCCCAGTCTCTCGGATCTACGCCCACAAATTTTCTTAACATTGCCTTTAAGGTTCTATTAAAATGTTCCACAATCCCATCAGTTTGTGGGTGGTATACAGGTGTTTGGAGGATTTTTTCCCTCATTAACCATTATAACTCAGCCATTACCTGTCCCGTTAGGTTGCCTCTCCGTGACCTCTCCAGTGGGCCCACCTGGTCCAAGGCTATTCTTTTGAATGGAATGTCAGCTACAGGGAGGGGGACTAACAGGGCTTTTGGTATGGCCCTTCCCCCTGCCTGCTGGCACTCCGGGCAGGACTCACAATAGTCTTTCACTTCCTTATACATGCCCAGCCAATAGAACCATTGCAGGATTCTTTGTAAAGTCTTTTCACGCCCTAAATGTCCCACCCAGGGGTTGGCGTGGGCCAGATCCATCATCCGCCACTAGAATCAAGTTGATACTAGTAGTTGTTTGGCTTCCCCCATCTCACCCAGCTGGTCCTCTATCCTATACAGCCGATCCACTCTTTGGGGCCTGCAGCGAGCCTCTCTGTCCCCTGACTCCCTCTCCTTGGGGAGTGCCAGTTTGCTCCCATGTGTGCGTTAGGGACAGGTCCTCCCGCTGTCCCCATAGGAAGTCACTTTCCGCTCCGAGTTCCTCCATCCTGGGTTTGGTGGGGGAGGCATCTGCGACCTGGGCCTCCGGCAATTTCTCCTCTCTTAGCTGGGGATTGGGTCCCCAGGATGGAGCTACCTGCTTGACCCTTCCCCATTTTTCTATCAGGCGGCAAAAACCTGGCCAATCTTGCCCCAACACCACCGGATATGTTAGCTTTGGGGCTACTGCCACCTGGCACTTCTCTTCAGAAGAGAAAAAGAAAAGAAAAGAGAAGATTGAGAGAGGACATGATAGCAGTTTTCAGGTATCTAAAAGGGTGTCATAGGGTATGTCTACACTACCCCGCTAGTTCGAACTAGCGGGGTAATGTATGCATACCGCACTTGCTAATGAAGCCCGGGATTTGAATTTCCCGGGCTTCATTAGCATAAGCGGGGAGCCGCCATTTTTAAATCCCCGCTGCTTCGAACCCCGTGTAGCGCGGCTACACGGGGCTCGAACTAGGTAGTTCGGACTAGGGTCCTATTCCGAACTACCGTTACTCCTCGTGAAACGAGGTGTACCGGTAGTTCGGAATAGGCACCCTAGTCCGAACTACCTAGTTCGAGCCCCGTGTAGCCGCGCTACACGGGGTTCGAAGCAGCGGGGATTTAAAAATGGCGGCTCCCCGCTTATGCTAATGAAGCCCGGGAAATTCAAATCCCGGGCTTCATTAGCAAGTGCGGTATGCATACATTACCCCGCTAGTTCGAACTAGCGGGGTAGTGTAGACATACCCATAAGGAGGAGGGAAAAAACTTGTTCATCTTGGCCTCTGAGGATAGAACAAGAAGCAATGGGCTTAAACTGCAGCAAGGGAGGTTTAGGTTGGACATTAGGAAAAACTTCCTAACTGTCAGGGTAGTCAAACACTGGAATAAATTGCCCAGGGAGGTTGTGGAATCTCCATCTCTGGAGATATTTAAGAGTAGGTTAGATAAATGTCTATCAGGGATGGTCTAGGCAGTACTTGGTCCTGCCATGAGAGCAGGGGACTGAACTCGATGACCTCTCGAGGTCCCTTCCTGTCCTAGTATTCTATGATTCTCTCACCCCATCTGCTATGTGTACCCACTGCATGGGGTAGTTCCGAACGTCTCCGTGTACACATTGCCTGGTGACTGGCCAGCTGTTTGGGCCTCCCTCTGGTATTAACTTGGCCCACACCACAGTTTGGTTGCAACCCGAGTGTACCAGGGCCAATACCTTTTCCTCTTCCAGGCTTAACTGGACTGTTATCTTGGAGAAGTCCCTACCTCGGGCTTGTTGGTCTGCTGCCATCATCCTCCCATACGAGCAGTAACAGGCACCCTACTTCTCCGGGACTGGGCTGGAGCGTCTCCTCTCCCAAGCTCTGCTTGGGCGGCCTCCAGTGCAGGGGTCTGGTCCCTCATCACAGTCCAGTTATATTCATCTATTTATTTTGGGGGTAAGAGGTAGACCCCTACTGCAGTCAGGAAGGGATTAAAAAGCTCTACTGGACTCAGTCTACCTCAGCCTGGTACTCCTGTGAGATTTGTCAAGCTCTAAGATGGGCAAGTCCTTAAAAAGGAGAACACGAGGTCTGTCTAAAGCTATTGCAGCTTGTGCTGCAATTCATATAGCATTTTTAACAGGCTATAGCCCAGGCTCTGCAGGAACCCAGCTCCCAGCTCCTCTGGGTGACCCTTCTCAGATCTCTGCGAGCACGGCTCATGCAGCTAGATCCTGCCCACCCTCCCCTTCACACCGTGTACCACCACCTCTGGCATCTGGACACCAGTGCAGACTGGTGGGATCGGATCATCATAGAGTGGTGTGGAGCCAGAAATGGCTCCAGAATTGCAGGATGAGGAAGGACATGTTTTTGGAACTGTGTGACTGGCTTGCCACTGCCCTGAGGTGACGGGACAGTCACATGAGATTCGCCATCCCCCTCCAGTAGCATGTCACCATTGCTCTCTAGAATCTCACCATGCCGGATAGCTACCAATACATTGGGAACTAGTTTGGAATGGGGAGATCGACCATGCTCTTGCATGAGCTATTGTTCCAAGATAGGGTAGACTGCTGGTAAGGGGATGGTGCAGGGTGGTGCAAGCCCCCTCCTTAGGAGTTTTTTTCAGTCCTGCCCTCACAAAGCCAAATGATCAGGATGTGACTTTTGTGGGCTGTGGAAGCATTCTGAGCATTCTGACCCTTTGTATGGATTATTTTAACATTTACTCACCCCTAATGAAGGGATAGATGGTGGGGCTGTGCTCTGGACACACAGACAAGGTGGGTGCTGTTTCTCTTTCCACAGTGGGTACAAAAGAGCTATAGCCTATTGAGAAACCACCTTCTTTTGTCTGGCTGTAATCAGTGTAGAATTGAAGTATGAGACCTGTTTACCTTGATTTAGAATGCAGATCTGTTAATATTATTTAGTATATAATTAGCTAAACTTATTTAAATTCAACAACAACATTTGGCCATGGCAGCGTGTTCTATGGGCTGACTAGATGCTTTATGCTTATACTTCTTTTCATTCTCCCTTTTCTGTAAATTTACCAGTCATTAATTTCATTGAGTGAGTCTCTATCCTATCAGTATAGGACAGTATAAAAAGGAGGGATTGAACAGTTTCCATTATAATCTTATACACTTCAATCAAGTGTCTTCAAACTCTTTCTGACAGTGCTACCTTATCAGTTAATGATGTGCTGCAGGAAGTCATTCCTCACTGAGAATGGATTGGATAAGATGGTCTAATAGGGGTTTTCAATCTTTAACTTCTTTTCTATCTAACTCTCCTAAATAACCACATTTTCTTGATATTTCTACACAAATGATAGGGGTGAAATAGCTAACAGTGCTGATACATCAATTTCTTTCTTAGTCTTTTCAATTAATGTCAGGTTGAGATGAATATGTAAAGGTCACAGAGCTTTGGAGATGTTGTTTTAGGTGTAATGATTGGTGCTGTAAATGTTAATCCCAGACAGCCTGTGGAAAGATACAAAAGAATCTCTCAAAATTGGGTGACTGGGAAACAAAATGGCAGATGAAATTTAATGTTGATAAATACAAAGTAATCCACATTGGAAAACACAATCCCAACTTCGTATATAAAATGTTATGGTCTAAATAAGCTGATACTACTCAAAAAGAGATCTTGGAGTCATTGTTGATAGTTCTCTGAAAACATCCACTAAATGTGCTGTGGCAGTCAAAAAAGAGAACAGAATATTGGGAATCATTAAGAGAGGTATGGATAATAAGACAGAAAATAGCATTTTGCCTCAATATAAATCCATGGTAACCCACATCTTGAATATTGCATCCAAATATGTTCATCCTATCTCAAAAAAGATATATTGGAAATGGAAACGGTTCAGAAAATGCAACAAAAATAATTAGTGGTATGGAATGGTTTCCATATGAGGAGAGATTAATAAGATTGGGACTTTTCAGCTTGGAAAAGAGATAATTAAGGAGGGAAAGGATTGGGGGCCTTTAAAATCATGACTCATGTACAAAAAGTAGATAAGTTTGTGCTACTTGCTCCTTCTCATGACATAAGAACTAGGGGTATATCTACACTTGCAGCCTAATTCAAACTAGGGCTGCAAATGTAGGCATTGAGAATTGCAAATCAAGCCCGGGATTTAAATATCCCGTGCTTGATTTGCATCTTCCAGGCTGGGCACCATTTTTTGAAATTTACAAGCCCGAAGTAACTGCCCGCGTCTACACGCGGCAGTGAAATGGGCGTTTGAAAGAAAGCCCTAGTTCGAACTACCTGTTAAACCTGATTGCAGGAGGAATAATTGTGTCCAGTTCTGGACATCACATTTCAAGCAAGATGTGGAAAAATTGGAGAAGGTCCAGAGAAGAGCAACAAAAATGATTAAAGGCCTAGAAAGCATGAGCTATGAGGGAAGACTGACTGAATTGGGCTTGTTTAGTTTAGAAAAGAGAAGACTGATAGGGGACATAATAGCAGTTTTCAAGTATCTAAAAGGTTGTTATAAGGAGGAGGGAGAAAAATTGTTCTCCTTGGCCTCTGATGACAGGACAAGAAGCAATCGGCTTAAATTGCAGCAAGGGAGGTTTAGGTTGGACATTAGGAAAAACTTCTTAACTGTCAGGGTGGTTAAACACTGGAATAAATTTCTGAGGGAGGCTGTGGAATCTCATCACTGGAGATATTTAACAGCAGTTTGGATAGACATGTATCAGGACAATCTAGATGATGCTTAGTACTGCCGTGAGGTCCCCTTCCAGTTCTAGTATTCTGTGATTCTTAGAGAATTTAATAGGTACTTCAGTGCAAATAAAATGCTGATTTTTTTTAGTCAGTTCCCTTTTATTAACTATAAAGTATTTATTTTGTTTTTGGGGGCTCGTTACTATAGCTCTGCACTAACTTAAGTGGAGACGGAATGGGATGTATAATATAAGCACATAAATCACTCTTACTTCATGGAAGTAGCTGAAATATACCTTGAATTATTTTATTCTTCCTCTAGTTAACAGTGACAACTTTTAAAAACAAATCTGACCTCTACTCTGGTGTTCACTGTTTCTTAAAAAGCTAAATGTAACTGTAGTTTGGTAATGAGAGGTGTAAATTGGGTGGAAGTGTCTAACTTTATATATTTTTGCATTTATTTACTAGTTTTATTTTATTAAAACAAACTATACATGAAGTCATAAATCTTTTTCTTTAGACACTCAGCTGAATGATAGAAAATGAATCTTACAAATATCGTTTAGCCTTTAATGTTTCTTAAAATATATGTTCAGTAAATAGATAATACATTGGTCATTTTAATTTCAATAAGAGTATTCCTGATTCTTCGCTGACCTGTATCTTATGTGGTCTCTTGCACCCAGCTTTCATAAGTGTGTACTGGATATAAAACACTACTAGCCAGATATGATACTGATTTGTGTCACAGGGTTACAGTCACAGATTCTAAAGCCAAAATGGACCATTGTGATAACGTGGCTTGACCTCCTATTTAACACTAGCTACAGGACTTTCTCAAAGTAATAAAGATAAAGCATTTATTTAAAATAAATAAATAATAAATCCAATGTTGACTTACATTGCCAGTAATGGAGAATGCACAGGGACACATTGTTCCAGTAGTTAATTACCTGTTAAAAACAGATGACTTATTTCCAGTGTGAATTAGATTAGCTTCCACTTCTAGCCATTGGATCTTTTTAAACCTTTGTCTGGTAGACTGAGGAGCTCATTAGAAATATTTTCTCTCCATTCAGGTACTTTTAGGCTGTGATCAAATCATCCTTTAACCTTCCATTTGTCAAGCTAAAGAGACTTAGATCCATAGTTCCCTCCAAGACAGTGATTCCCAACCACCGGTCCATGGACCAGTGCTGGGCCACGTCCCGCTGGCTGCTGGGCTGCGACATACTGCTAGGCCACGACCATGCCATGTAGACACATGGTGTCCCTGCCAATTTCACTCCTGGGCTTCAAGGCAATGCTGAGCCCCGCGGTTTGCCTCTCCCCAAGCAGCACTGGCTCCTCCAGGCTGCCATGGCACTGTGGGTAGAGTGGAGCCCCATTGGCATTTGGCTCCTCATCCGCTTTCCCCCCAGAAACTGACACACATGGAAGGAAGTGGTGTGCATGGGGCTGGGATCCTGATGGCACGGAAGAAAGATGCTGCTGTCTCTAGGGAATTGCTATCTATGGGGAGCAGAAAAGCCATCCCTGAGCTGCCAAGGGCCGGGCAGAAGGGGAAGACTGAGCACTGGCCATTGAAGAGTAGGAGACAGAGTGGTGATTGGGAGGGGCTTTGTTCAAATGTGTGTTATTGTGCCCCTTCCAGGTCAGGGCACTGATGGCGATGAGCGGGCCAGGGACGCAGCCTGAGCAGTGTGCTCAGGAGGCTCACACAGGAAGTGTTGCACAAGCTGCGGCATCACTCGGATAGTCAGTGCATCTGACAGGCAGCTAGGGAAAGGAGAGGAGCAAGGTGCTAAGACCTAGCTTGTTTGGGGCCAGCAAGGCCTCTTCCTCCCTTCCCACTGGAAATGCTCATGCACCTGTGAGTGCCCTGGAGAAGCAGCATGCAGGCTTATGCTATCCCTTTCAGCAGCTTACTCAGAGGCTGTGAGAAGTGGCACCAGGCTGGCTGTGAGGGAAAGTCACCAAGCCCAGAGATGACCTATTCTGATTGTAACCACTGGAGGAGTTTTGGCAAACAGTAAATTTCCTGCCAAATGCATCATTTGGAAGATGCCCAAACCTGTCACAAATGCTGGAGCAAATTTGGTGAATACTTTCAGCCGGGAAACAAACAAACCAATCAACCCTAAAAACAAAATGCTTGGCCAGGGTAAAATGATTTGGTTTTTCAAGTATAGAAACAAACTATTTTGACATATTGTTTTTGGTCTGTGCCTTCTGTAGATATCTGAAAATTCTGATTCATTACAATAACATGTATTGTGTGCATACATATGTGATGTAAAATAACATGTGACCTCTTATAATTAATTACCATAATGAAGATGCAAATGAAATGTTACTGGTCCACCAAGTTTGTTAATGGGTTTGCCAGTCCATAGTATAAAAAACGGTTGGGAACCACTGCTCTAAGGTGCACACCTGCAAGGGTGCACAGCAAGAATTTGCATGCTGCCTACCTCCTTAGCAGAGCTGCACAGTGGCTGCTCAGCTGCTCTGGGGGGGTTGTATGGCGGGTAGCTGCCCTGTCCCAGGAGCAGCTGGGCAGCCACCATGGGACCCTGGCCCTAACTTCAGCCCTTCCCCAGGGCTGGAGCTGCAGCCAGTATGGGCTGCATGGTGGCTGCTTAAGCTAGAGCCTAGACTGCAGTTCTAAAAATAGCACTGCACCCACTGCTGCAGTCCTGGCACATGGACCAGCTCTCCACCACGTGGCTGGGACTGGAACTGGGGCAATGGTGCTATTTTTAGTACTGTAGTCCCAGCCCTAGCTGCCACACGATCTGGCCCCACCTCCTCCCGGGGCTGGGCTGCATGGTGATAGCTGGAGGGCCATGGTGCTATTTTTGTGCCATGGTCCCAGACCCAGCCCCCATACAACCCTAGATGCTCCTGGGACTGGGCTGTGTGGCGGGCATGTGCTCAGTGTGCCAGAACTGGAGCTGGACCATGGTGCAGCTACTCCTGGGCCAGGGCCAGGGTGTAAAAAATAGCATCACAGCCCCAGTTCCAGGCCTGGTACACAGAGCAGCTGCCTGCCACATTGCCCCACACTGACCTCAGGGGGCTAGAGGAGGTTCAGGGGTGAAGGTGAGGGAAGGGACAGGGGGAGTACTAAGGTGAAGCTGGGGGTGAGAAGACAGAAGAGGAGGGTAAGGAGGTGGGGGCAGCTGAAGGTACTGGGGGAGCAGATGGGGTGAGGGAAAGATAGGAAACATGGCAGCAGGAGGAAAAGGAAGAGGTTTATAACTTGGGTGCCATGGTGGCACACATCCGAACAAGTGCACATAACTTGAATATTGGCGCACAAGACAAAACTCACTCTGCTCATGGATGGAAAATCTTGGAGCACTGCTTAGATCCTTCAGTCTATCACTATCAGCCATGTTTTCCAATCCTTTAGTCACTTTCAGTTGCCTTCTGTGAACCTTCTCCAATTCGTCAATGTCCTTGAAGTGTCAAATGTAAAATTAAAATAACTTTTCTCCTTCTACTCATTCTAGCACCTGAAGACCACATTAGCTCTTTTGGCCACACAATTGCACTTGGAGCTCAAACTTAGCTGATGATTCACCATGACCCTCATTTTTTTAGACTTACTGCTTCTCAAAATAGTGTTCCCTATCATGTAAGTATGGCCTACATTGTTTGTTCCTAGAGATTAACATTTTGCCATATTCAAATGCACTACTTGTGCTCAGCTTACTGAGCAACCCAGCTTGTTCTGTATCAATTACCTTAGTAATTTACTCCTCTCCCAATCTTTTTGTCATCTGCAAACTTTATCACTAATGATTTTTTAGTTTTTTCAAGATTATTAAGAAAAATGTTAAATAGTATAGGTACAATAACTGATCTCTCTAGGACTCACCAGGAACTTACATGCTTGGTGATTGTTTGTGATTTACAATTGTACTTGGAGATTTATCAGCATGTGCCATGTTAATTTTGCTTTATAATGCATTACCAGGTCAAAAGCCTTAGAGAAGGCAGAGTGTTGAACATCAATACATTTAATATTTGTAAAAAGAAATCAAGACAGGATCTATTTTTCCATAAACTCAGTTGATTGGCATTAAGTATATTAACGCTCTTTAACTTTTTATTAATGGACTCCCAGATCAGCTGTTATACCATCTTTCCCAGAATTGATAGTATAACAGAACTGAGGCTACCTCTGGACTACAGGCTTTCGAAGAGATCTTCTGAAAAAACTTCTTCTGAAAGAGAGCATCCACACTGCAAAAATGCATCAAAAAAGCGATCTGCTTTTTTGAAAGAGAGCGTCCAGACTGAATGGATGCTCTCTCGCATGTAAGCTGTTATTGCTATGTACGGAATGGCCACCAGGGCACATGTGCCTTTTTCCTCTTTCCTCATCCTCCAAAAGAACTCCCTCTCCCCCGTCCACACACACCTTTTTGCGAAAGAGCTCTTTCGCAAAAAGTGTTCTTCCTCGTAGAATGAGGATTACCAGTGCCAGAAAAACCCCTCTGTTCTTTCGATTTTCTTGCGGAAGAATGCAATTGCAGTGCCTCCCTGCGAGGCATGTAATTACCCACATCATCCCATTTATCCATTTTAAATACTGGCACAACATTCCAGTCCTTTGGAGCTTCCCCATTGTTTCAATACCTAAGGAAAATCAACATTAATGGTTCAGTGAGCTCCTCAGTCAACTCCTTTTAAAACTCTTGAATGAAAATTATCTAAGCTTGCTGATTGTAAAATGTTGAACTTCAATACCTGCACCAGCAAGGTAGCATAGAATGAGTCTCACTGTGTCTGAAGATTTGTGGGACTAGAAAGGCACAAGCCCTGCCCCAAACTGCTTACAATTTATGTCCAATAAAGGTAAGAATTTAGACCTATATCTTTTATCTGATGAAAACATATGTTACTGACATCTGAAGTGCTTCAGCAACTTGAGTATATTTGAGGTTTTTCTAGTGTTCCTATCTGACTTCCCAGTCTTTTTGACAGCAATAAGTGGCATCCCTGTGTGACGTAGTGGGGGTACCTGGCTGGTTTCTATGCTGCTGGCTCTGGGGTAACCCCCACTGGCTGTCGTGGGGACCACGACCCAGCAAAACAGGATGAGTCACTATGCAAACCAGTGGCCAGACACCCCCCATGGAGAGGAACAAAGGAAGGTGGAATGCTGCCTTGGCTGGGGGGCAGGGCTGGAAGTTAGTGAGTTAGTTGGTTGGTGGCTGTCTGTGAGCATGGAGGAGACAGCCTAGGGAGAGGAGCTGGAGTTTTAGGGGCCCAGTCTCCCCCATCTCAAGGGGGCCTGAGGCATCCTAGCCCAGTTCCTGTAACCAGATTACATCTGTGCTGCGCTGTGCTGGAGGAGCAATAAACCACCCTCAATTCCACTGGCTGGTACAGTCTGTTTGTGCCATTTCGGGGTGCAGGAGACGGGGAACCCCCAACGTGCCGTCACACTGGTGTCAGGGGTGGGATCCACTGCACCCCGTGGATGAAGCTCCCAGCGGCAAGCGACAAGGCGCAGTAGAAGCAAGAGCCCTGGAGCCAGGCGTGCTGGAGACAGAGCGAAGTGGTTCCTGGGAATCGTGGGGTGCTGCAGCACTAGACTGGTGAGTCTGCACCGAGGGGCCCAGCGGGCAGATGGCCTACGCCCGACTCTTGAAGGCAGAGCTGGTGGGGCTGTGCAGAGAGAGGGGCTTGCCTGTGCGGAACGCAACCAAGGCCCAGCTGATTGCCCAGCTGGAAGATAATGACCAGCCACAGGGCCAGGATCTTGTCCCCAGGGGAAGCAGCGAGACACCCCCTGAGAGTGTGTCAGGCTCAGAGAGGGGGAGGAGCGCTGGAACCCAACGGAGAGATGAGACAGCGTCTCCCGGGAGGCCTGCAAGCCGTAGCCCATCTAGGGCAGGGGCCAGCCCAGCGGAGCTGCGGCGGCTGGAGATCCAGCTGCGGATCAGGGAATTGGAAGTAGAGGACCGAGAGAAGGACCGCCAGGACCGAGAGAGGGAGCGCCAGGACCGAGAGAAGGAGCGCCAAGATCGAGAGAGGCAGCGACAGCATGAGCTGGCCATGGCAGAGCGGAGAACCGGCGGGGCACCGGCTGCGCCAAGTGCGGATGGGCCCCGGGGTCCCAGGACTGCCAGATGCTTGGAGAGGCTCATGGTGGCCCAATTGAAGGACATGGGCGACATAGACGGGTTCCTCAGCTCCTTTGAGAGGGCCTGTGGACTGCAACGGGTTCCCCCAGCTGACTGGCTGCAGGAGCTCATCCCCGCACTGAACCAGGAGGCGGCCGGAGTGCTCAGTCAGCTGGAGGACCTACAGCCAGGGGATTACAACCGAGTCAAGGAGGCCCTGCTGCACAAGTTCGGGCTGACCCCCGAGATGTACAGGAAGAAGTTCCGGGGGGTACAGAAAGGGCCACGGGAGACCTATGTGGACCTGGCCTCCCGCCTGGCGCAATACTGCCGCAAGTGGGTGTCTGGAGTCGGAGCCCAGACCGCAGAGGAGCTGCTCAAGCTGGTCATGATGGAGCAGCTCTATGAAGCGTGCCCACCCAAACTGAGGCTGTGGCTCAAGGACCGGAGACCAGAGAACCCCCAGGAGGCCGGGAGACTGGCGGATGAGTTCACGGAGAGCCGGTCCGGGTGTGAACGGGAGTCCCGGAGAGAAAGGGAACCGCGCAGAGACCGGATCTCGGCTGAGCGACGGAGGGAGTCAACTACGGGGCGAGACCAAGGAACAGGTCGTCTGCGCCCCGGAGAACCAGCCAGGGCCTGGACAGAGACAGCCCGAAGCCTAACTTGCCATCGCTGTGGGCAAAAAGGCCACAAGAGGGCTCAGTGCACCAGGTCCCAGGACCGGGGACTTTCCAGGGTTAACTGGCTGGGGCGGGAGGAAGGGCAGGCTGCCCCAGAGGCAGGGGCTGGCAGGCAAACCTCAGCTCAGAGAGAGGGGAAGGATGCTCAGTGCACCTCCCCTGGGAGGTCTGATTCTCAGGAGGCGGATTTCTCCGTGTACCGGGTGGGGGCAGGACGGCCCCTGCGGAGCGAGTGCCTCATACCCCTGGAGGTGGATGGTAGGAAGGTGACGGGCTTCTGGGACACGGGGGCGGAGGTGACTCTGGCCCGATCCGACATAGTGGCCCCAGAGCGGATACTACCCCACGCGCAGCTGACCCTGAAGGGCATAGACGGGTCCCCGTTTAAGGTGCCTGTAGCCCGGGTGCATCTGAAATGGGGGGCGAAGGAAGGCCTCAAGGAAGTGGGGGTGCACCCGCACTTGCCCACCGAGGTGCTGATGGGGAATGACCTAGAGGAGTGGCCCCATGAATCCCAGCGGGCTCTAGTCACTACCCGGAGCCAGAGCCAGCGGGGGGCTGACAACGTGGGTCCAGGGAAGGACTCCTGGCAGCATCCTCAGGGTCCCATCCCAGTGGACACGGGGTCCAGCCAGGCTGGGACTCCGGACCTAGGCAGAGGTGGGGGACAGGTCCCGATCCCTGCCTCAGCAGCTGAATTCCAGGCTGAGGTGCAGGCAGACCCCTCCTTGCAGAGGCTGAGGGACCAGGCTGGCCTCCATGCAGCTCAGCCCCGGGGGAGAGGTGGCCAGGAGAGATTCCTGCGGGAGCGTGGGCTCCTGTTCCGTGAGTGGCTCCCCCCCAGGAAGGCGAGGGCATGGAGGGTAGGGCGGCAGCTGGTCGTCCCCCGAAAGTATCGCCTCAAGCTGCTGTATTTGGCCCACGATTCCCCTGTTGGGGGCCACCGGGGGATCCGGAGCACCCGGCTGAAGCTGCTCCAGCACTTCTATTGGCCGGGAATCTTTACAGCCGTGCAGCGGTACTGCCGGTCCTGTGACTCCTGCCAGAGGGGCGGGAAGGCCCAAGACAGTAGGAAAGCGGCTTGGGGGTCTCTACCCCAGATAGAGGACCCTCTGGGCTTGCTGAGAGAGTTATGGGAGGGGAAGACCTCCCTGGATGGAGCATCGGGGATGGAAGCCGCCCTGGTTGTCCAGAGAAGGCTCGCTGGGTTCATGGCCCCGTCCCGAGAGACCCTGGCCAGAGATCAAGGCCAGCAGAAGGGTGGGTGTGACCCCCGAGAACAGGCCTGTGCCAGTCGCCCTGGAGCGGGGCGGCGAGTGGACAGAGGGAAGCCAATTCATGTGGGGCCTTGCCATGGCCGGCCCGAGTCAAGGGGAGCACCCATGTCCCCAGGGCGGGTTCCCACGCAGAGGACCCGAACTTCCCTAGGTCACGAGCGGAGTGACCCTGCTCAGTTCGCTCTCGGAGGGGGGAGAACTGTGACGTAGTGGGGGTACCTGGCTGGTTTCTATGCTGCTGGCTCTGGGGTAACCCCCACTGGCTGTCGTGGGGACCACGACCCAGCAAAACAGGATGAGTCACTATGCAAACCAGTGGCCAGACACCCCCCATGGAGAGGAACAAAGGAAGGTGGAATGCTGCCTTGGCTGGGGGGCAGGGCTGGAAGTTAGTGAGTTAGTTGGTTGGTGGCTGTCTGTGAGCATGGAGGAGACAGCCTAGGGAGAGGAGCTGGAGTTTTAGGGGCCCAGTCTCCCCCATCTCAAGGGGGCCTGAGGCATCCTAGCCCAGTTCCTGTAACCAGATTACATCTGTGCTGCGCTGTGCTGGAGGAGCAATAAACCACCCTCAATTCCACTGGCTGGTACAGTCTGTTTGTGCCATTTCGGGGTGCAGGAGACGGGGAACCCCCAACGTGCCGTCACACTCCCTGATACTGCTGTTTTTATGTATCTGACAGGATCAGTAACCTTTTGCCACATTCTGTTTTCTCCTCTCCTTCCCCTCCCTGTCTCCCTTCCCCCTTTCATTCTTCCACCTCCTCCAACCTCATTCCTTCCTTAATCTACCCTCACCTAATCAATAAAGAGCTTTCAAAATGGCTGCCAGGACACTTGCAGCATGTGTGCTTCCAGATACCAATTCACACTAGAATTCACAATGGACATGATGGTGTTCATGAATGTTCTTGCAAATAAAAATTTGAAGTCAGATACTTGCATCTATGACAACAGGTATGTTTGGGGAAGCAGGAACAAGTTTTCATTTGCAAGATGTTGATGATTACGTAGGTCCTGAGGAATTGTTTCCCACAGTAATGAAGAAATTAAATATATTGTCATCATTCCCCTTCTCTCTCTTTTTTGGAGGGATGAGGTTATTTTTAAGAATTTGCATAATGGAATTAGTAAAAATATTTTAAAATAAAGTTATTGTAGACTGACATGAACAAAATACCATCTCGGCTTATGCCAATTAGTTACTTCATTAACTATTACCACTTTTCTATACTTTTTTTCCTATTGGTAATATTAATGTTAAAATAATTCACAAGTATGTTGAACTGCAAAAAAAGTGTTTGCCATTTACAAATACAGAAGTGGTAATTACATCACTTGCAAAGCATTTAGTGGAAAATATATATAGTAATGAATACTGTAGTCCCATACATTTCCTTTCAAGTGATCCAGGGCTAAACATTGTGTGAATTAATTACTTTGTCTCAAGGGATAAAGTAATTTCCGCCTTGCTAAAGAACAAATTGTGAATATTTTTAATGTATAACCATAACCAGTTTGCCACTGCATTACAATTATCCAAGTTTTTTTCAAGGGAAAACATACTTTGATGTATTAGAGATAGCAATTATCAGCCTACACTGACACTTGTTAGATGTGAACCATGTTTTATTTTGTTTTTGAAAGCCCAGCCGGCAAAGCAAAATGTTCAGTAAATCAATCAATTTACTTATCCCTGAGTCATCGGTAAGAATGCAATAATAAAAGTTGCAGTATGTGTCTGTTTTCACTCTCTGGGATGAATCATTGTCTTCCTATCATTTCTTCCCATATTCTATATTGATTCAGTATTTTTGTTCAACTTTTTTGTTCTACTATTTTACCTATAGAATCCCTTGTTTAACCCACTCATTCTATTTGACGGTGCAAATTACTGAGGCCAATAGAAAGGCTCCGGTTGAGTTAGATGGGTATTATAAAAAACCCCAGATGATTTATATTTCCTTTAAAATCAACCATTTCCTCTAGACCCATCTTAATCTGTGCCTTGGTCACCTTTTGCCTTGACCAGCCTCTTGTCTGTTTTTTTTTTTAGCTTTCTTTATCCAGCTATCTCTATCTCCGGTCCATCCAAAATGTCACAGTTAAATAATCTTTCTCCTATTACTCTGCCCTCCACTCTGAAACTTTCCATTGATTCCAGTCCTTTTCAGTGTCAAATTCAGTTCATTATCTTTACCTTTAATGTTCTCATGGCTCCACCCATACCTGTGCCTCAGTTCCAATTCAGCTATGTACCACCTTCAGAGCTCTTCCTGTGTCCATTTCTCTTCCCTAATGCTCCCCTTTTCTTTTCTCTTGAATTTGTAGTTTCATTCATGTTTCCCCCTGGTGTGGGAGCTATGACTCTGTTCCTGAGCCCCAAGTGCTTTTTGTCTTTTCTTTCATGTCTTGCTTTGAAATCTACTTATTTCATCTAGCTTTCTGCCATCAATCTGCTAAGGATTTTTCTTGTCTTTATCCTGTCTTGTGCTTCATTCTTAAAATGTTTTATTTGTATCTGCTCAGGTTTGATTGTAAGTTCCTCCATGGAGGATTCTGTCTGTGTAGTACAGCTTGTTCCCCTGTGATATGGCGTTATAGAAATGAATATTATTCCCAATATGTCAAGTAGTAGCAGAGGGCCATGCAGGCCAGTTACCAATTAGAGAAGAAATTAGTGACATGTGTCCTGGATATATTCCTTGTGAAACTTGTTTATTTTACACAATATACACCAGTCCTTAATCAGTGGGGGTCAGACAGCATGTAGACAATCAGATCTTTCAGGAATCCCAGTTAAAACACCAATACCTAGAAAGTTCCCAGGGAGCAACTCTACACCATAATTGATTTAAGTTAGCAAGATTAAGGCAGAAAGCAAATGTTCCTGCTGATTGTAACAGCTCCGCCTAAAGAAAGCTTTATCACAATACTTCAACATTTCTTCAAAGACTACTCACTGCTTGTATGCCAAGAAAAAAAATTATGACACTGTTTTTGTCCTATCTGGTGGCTCCATTCATAACAATTTATTGGGTTAGATCTTTAGCTGGTATAGAAAGACATGGTTCCATTGAAGGCAACACAGCTATACTGATTTACATCACCTGAGGATATGGCGCAATAACAATAATGCTAATACATTCGTGATGTTCTTATTATATTTATTAACCATATTTATTGCATATTCTAACTGACTAACTGGGTCCACTGGAGGCTTTCATCTCTAATTCCTTTAGCACTCATCAACCCTTAACCCTTAATTCATGGTCATGTCATCTCAAAAATGATATCTTGAAATTGGAAAAGGTTAAAAAAAGGGCAACAAAAATGTTTAGAGGTATTGAATCACTGCCATATGAGGTGATTAATAAGAGTGGAACTTTTCAGTTTAGAAAGAGACTAAGGGGAAATATGATTGAGGTCTATAAAATCATAAAATGTGCAGAGAAAGTAAATAAGGAAAAGTTATTTACTCCCTCCTACAGCACAAGAACTAGAGGCCACCAAAATGAAAGTAATAAGCAGATTTAAAACAAACAAAAGGAAATATTTCTTCATACAATGCATAGTCAACCTGTGGAACTCACTGCGGGTATGTCTACACTACAGCGTTATTTCGAAATATCTTATTTCAAAATAGTTATTTCAAAATAGCTTATTTTGAAATAACGCGTCTAGACACAAAATGCATTTCAAAATACTATTTTGCTATTTCAGAATAGCACGTCCACACTGATAGGACTCTGAATCTCATTTAAGGCAGGGTGGAACCAGTTCTGGCAGGGCATCAGCTCAGGAGTTACTTTGTGTGGCTGCTGCCTGAGGCTATCTGAGAACTGTGCTTAAAGGAACCTCCCCGGACAGCTGGTTCTAAGGTTTCTCTGATTGCTTGCCTACCTCACTGAGGGACTGCAAAGCTTTTTTTTCTCTGCATGCTCTGGTTGCCCTCACTCAGGACACCACAACACTCTGCAGCATGGAGCTGGAGCCTTCCCTGGGCACTCTGGTGCTTCTCCTGGGTGTGTTGCTGCAAGCCTGGCAGCACATTCTGCAGACAGTAACAGTCTCCCTGGTGTGTCCCACCGGGGGCTTGTGCCTCATTCCTCCCTCACGTCCTTCCACTTACCCCTCCCTAATCCCCCTTCCTGCTGTATACTAAAAGACACGTGTTCATTACAACAAAGCCTCCTTATTGAACAAAACTGGGATGAGGAATGAAACTGAAGTGAGACTGGGGAAAGTAAGTGGGAGAGCGGAGGACGGAGGATGGGAGAGGGGAAGGGGAAACCTGGGAGGAGGGAGCTGGCAGGGGGAAGCAAGGGAAAGAAGGGGGAGGAGAACGTCAGGGCTCAGGATTGGGGGTTTCGCTGGCCCAACTGTCTCCCGGCACTGTAGGTGTGGGGTCCTCAGCATCCCTGGAGGTGTGGGGAGGGTGGGGAGGAAGTAGCAGGATGGGGAGAAGGAGTGGGAGGAGGAGCGGTAGCTGGGGAGACAGCAGGAGGCAACAAGCTCTGGGTTGATGACCACTTAGAAGGCATGGACCATCCTGCCCCCAGGATGCGGTCTATGGCATCAAAATAGTGGCAGGGGTCTGAGTCTGCCCTTGGTTGGGAGCTGTGCCCTGTGGCCCTGGCATACGCCTGCCGCAGCTCCTTTATTTTCATGCGAACCTGCTTCTGGGTTCGCATGTGGCCTTTGGTGGTCAGACTGGCAGTCATCCGCCTGTAGACGGTTACGTTCCTCCGGTTAGTGCGGAGATCATGGATGTTGGAGGCATCCCCCCAAACCTGAATTAGGTCCCTGATCTCTGCACTGGACCAGGCAGGCGCCCACCTTTTCCAGCCCCTGGCAGGCTCCTTGGAGCTGGCAGACTGGTCCTGGGAAGCGGTGGAGGGCTGGCTGGCACTGGCTGCCTGGCTCATGCTGGGCCACTGGGTCAGGTGCAGCAACTGCTGGCTCTGGGCTGGCAGGCTTGGAGCTGGCACAGGCACTGTGGCCAGAGTCTATCCCTTTAAGGGCTCTGGGGAGGGTGGGAGGGAGAGGAGTTTTCTTGGTTGTGCCCAGAGTGGCCACCAGGGCACCCTGAGAAAGATTGGAGGCTCCCTATTTCAAAATAAGCATCTACACAGTGCTTATTTCGAAATAGCAATTTCGAAATTGGCGCTATTCCTCGTGGAATGAGGTTTACCAATTTTGAAATAAGCCCTCCACTATTTCGATTTCATTTTGAAATAGTGGTTTGGCTGTGTAGACGCTGGTAAAATTATTTCAAAATAACGGCTGTTATTTCAAAATAACTTTGCTGTGTAGACATGCCCTGCCAGAATATGTTGTGAAGGCCAGGAGTTTAACAGGGTTCAAAAAAGAGCTAGATAAATACATGACAAGATGGGGAAGGATGGTATTCCTAGCCTCTATTTGTCAGGGCAGGGAATTTGTGACAGAGAATGTATCACTAGATGATAATCTGTTCTGTTAATTTCCTTTGGGACACCTAGAATTGGCCACTGTTGGCAGACAGGATACTGGTCTAGATAGACTTTTGGTTTGACCCAGTATGGCTGTTCTTATATTTTTATGTTCGGCTATATAAATATATATATATATATAAAAAAGAAGACTGGATCAAACCCTGATGTCCTCATCCAGTGTTCTTATCCTCACACAAGAAAATTTCCAGTTGACATCATTCATGAAATAGAGATTAACTATATAAATGCATGGTATATCTCTGCCGAACTTTTCTAATGTCTAAGAAATGAAACAAGATATAATTGCTCTCTCCCCTAAATATCTGAGGAAAACAGGAAAGACATCGTTTTGACCCTTAGCATAATACATAACAAATACTTATATTTAAATGTACACAATTATTATAGATAAAATTCATCTCAATGCTGAGAACCTGTAAATAGCTTCACACACTATCTAAATCTCACCAAAGACGTTAAAATGGCATATTAAGTGATGTACAAGGACCTGCACAGATGCTTTTCTCCAACATGAATTCCTCCTTTATATGCATCAAATTGAATACAATAAATTTACATTCCCCGATATTTAGACATATTAGTATACTTATTGCCAGTTAAATCCATGTTAATGTCACAGTGAAGATGGCTTGAACAACAGTCTTTTCAATTTTGTGCATAATGAGCCAAGTTTAGAGAGTTATGCTAAATTCATCTATAAGACTTATTCCAGACTGAACAGTTTGTTTATGCATTTAGTAAGCATTTTATACAGTGTGCCACTTGGTGTAGCTAAATACTTTAAATAAATTTTGTCCAAAATGAGTTGGTCTCTAACGTGCAAGCTCATATTAGTGTAGTATCATTTTAGCTCAATCTCTTTCCTTGTCAGTTTTATTTCAAATAAACTCGCATCTATTTGCAGCGTACCTTTAAGATATGTCTTTTAGTTAAATGGTTTCAAATGCCAGATCATGCATGGTGGAACACTCTCTGGAGATCAGAAAGATTAATAACTGAAGCTAGCACTTAATATGGTGCTCTGCTTAATAAGTCATGTGTCACAATGGAAGCATATTATACTTTTGCTCCATAATCTGCACTGACTGCCAGTAGGTTTCTGGGTGCAGTTCAAAATGTTGATTTTATTCTCTACAAGTCTAGATCTTACCTACACAGAGAGGAAATATCTACTATTAGAGGCCTCTTTAATTTTACAGGCAAAAGCATAAAAAGATTGAGGGACTTGAAGTTAAATTCTGAAAAACAGAAATGGGAAATAAGACACAATTTTTTAACAGCCAGGGTAATCAACTACTGGAAAATATTAGCAAGGGATGTGGTAAATTCTCCTTTATTTGGAGTTCTTAAATCAAGACTGGATGTCTTTCCAGAAATATGTACTCGAATTCAAGTTGTGGAACTGGATTCAAGAATTATTGGATGGAATTTTAGGTTCTATTTTATGTAAGGAGTCTGATCTTAAAATCTCTCACAATCAATGCTTTGTGAAATTAAAGGAATTATATCTTTGTGCAATAAATATAACTGAAGTTGTGATTATTGGAGGCACTTGAGCTGAAGCCTCAGCTTTGAAAACAACATTTTCCTCTTCACAAGTCAGGCTACAAAGTGATGGAAGTCATAAATTTCATGGCTTTCCAGGACCTCTCTAGTTTCTGCAGCAGCTGGTGTGTTTGGCCCAGAGGTCACCAGAGCAGCTCAGGCAACCTCTGGACTAGCTACACATGTTGCTGCTGGAGCTATCTTGGGCTACTGTGCGACCCCTTCCCACAGAAGAAACAGCAGGAGTTTCGGTATGGGAGAGGGCTCAGGGCTTGGACAAGGGGTTGGATGCGGAAGGGGGTGAGGGCTCTGAGTGGCGCTAACCTCAGGGGGTTCCCAAAAGTGGCAACATGTTCCTCAATTCCTAGGCAGAAGCACATCCAGGCACATCTGCACAATTTCTCCTCCCGTGGGCACCACCTCCACATTTCCCATTGGCTGTGGTTCCTGGCCAATGGGAGCTGTTTGAGTTGGCAGTCAAGGCAGAGGCAGTGTGCAGAACTCTGTGGCTGAAGAACGTGTCATCAATTCTGGGGAGCCACATGGAGCCATGTAGGGAGCTTGTCAGCCCTGCCCATTCCCCTCCCCGACCACCTCACCAACTGCAGTGGGAGACTCAGGCCTCTTGCCGCCACCCAGTACCCCCAGCACGAGTGAGGGTCCTAGACCACTCCTCCCAGAGCATCTGGGTTCCCAATCTGTTCCCCCCCCCCCCCACAAGCATCCCAACTTTCACCAGAGGTATATAGTACAAGTTATGGACAGGTGAATATTTGTTTACTACCTGTGACCTGTTCATGACTTTTACTAAAAGTATATGACCAAAATGTAGCCTTATTCATAAGGAACTTGCTGTCTACCTGCTCGCAGCTACTGCTGTTAGGCTCTGCAGTATGCAATGATAGATTTTCTTTTTTTCTGGTAGTTTAAGACTAACCAATATAATTCAGGTAAAGTGGAGGATTATGATAATTTTTGTAGTGTCTTTTGCTGTAAAAGGAGTCTGTCTTGAGCTAATTTTAATAACAATCAGAAAGAGCCAGAACCAAAAACATCTTGAAATTTGATGAATCTATTGAAAAACCATTAGGGGAGATTTATTACTTATTCCAACAGTGTACATTTACTGTAAATTCTGTGTACAGGTCAATCACTGAGTTCAGCATATACTTTGTATTGCAAGGTTTTGTTTTTGTTTTAAACAG
This sequence comes from Pelodiscus sinensis, assembly GCF_049634645.1. Lineage (NCBI taxonomy): Eukaryota > Metazoa > Chordata > Testudines > Trionychidae > Pelodiscus > Pelodiscus sinensis. The sequence goes on along the minus strand of NC_134712.1, from coordinate 44,186,201 downwards.
TGTAAAGCTGTTAGAGTCAAATATTTCAGCTGAAATCTATGGAAGTAAATGTTTAATGTACTGTGTGGACAACTAGCTGATCAACTGGACAATATGTGAAACTGGAAGTAATCAAACGGGCAAAAAGTTAATAAGGAAAAGTTATTTATTTGTTCCTATAACATAAAAAGTAGGAGTCACCAAATCAAATTCATAGGTAGCAGGTTTAAAACAAACAAAAGGAAGTTTTTCATCACATAATACATAGCCAACCTGTGGAACTCCTTGCCAAAGGATGTTGTGAATGCCAGGACTTTAACAGGGTTCAAAAAATAATTAGATAAATTCACAGAGGTTAGGTCCATCAATACTTATTAGCCAGGGTGGGTAGGAATGGAGTCCCTGCCCTCTGTCAGAGTCTTGAAATAGGTAACAAGAATTGGATCACTTCATGATTACTGATTCTGTTCCCTCCCCCTGGGGCATCTGGCATTGGCCACTGTCAGAATCCAAGAAACTGGGCTAGATAGACCTTTGTTCTGATCCATTATGTCTATTCCTATGTGAGGGTATGTCTACACTACAGCACTAATTCGAACTAACTTAATTCGAAATAGTTAATTCGAACTAAGCTAATTCGAACTAATGCATCTAGACCTAAAAAATAGTTCGAATTAGCATTTCGCTAATTCGAGCCAGCATGTCCCCATTGAGTGGACCCTGAACCGAGGTTAAGGCTGGCCGGAAGCAGTGCCGGCAGGGCATCAGATGAGGACTTAGAGCATGGAGCTGCTGTCTCAGACTAGCCGAGGGCTGAGCTTAAAGGGACAGTTTCAGGGGTTCCCCGCTTGAAAAGCAGTCCTGGCCTGGAGTTCCCTGAGTGCCCACACTCGGCACATCACAGCACTCAGCCATCGGCCCGGCTGCACTTGCCGCAGGCTGCCATCCGGGGGGGGGGGTGTCAATCGGAGGGGCAGCAGGAGAGTTTCCACCCCAAGGAGCTCGCAGAGCCATCCCAGTCCTCCCCATTGGGGGCTCGTACCCCATTCCTCCCTCACCTCCTTTCACTTACCCCTCCCTAGCCGCCCCTTCCTGATGTACAAAATAAAGGACACCTGTGTTCAAAAATAGAAACTCTCTTTATTGAACAAAACTCAGGGAGACTGGGAAAAGGAGGTGGGAGAGGGGAAGAGAGAGGGTAGGAGAGGAGAAGTCAACTAAAATGATCAGGGGTTTGGAACAGGTCCCATATGAAGAGATGCTAAAGAGACTGGGACTTTTTAGCTTGGAAAAGAGGAGACTGAGGGGGGATGTGATAGAGGTCTATAAAATCACAAGTGGTGTGGAGAGGGTGCATAAAGAAAAGTTCTTCATTAGTTCCCATAATAGAAGAACTAGAGGACACCAAATGAAATGAATGGGTAGCAGGCTTCAAACTAATAACAGAAAGTTGTTCTTCACAAAGCAAATAGTCAACCCGTGGAACTCCTTGCTGCAGGAGGCTGTGAAGGCTAGAACTAGAACAGAGTTTAAAGAGAAGTTAGATAAATTCATGGAGGTTGGGTCCATGGAATGGTGTTAGCCAGGGGGTAGAAATGGTGTCCCTGGCTTCTGTTTGTGGAAGGCTGGAGATGGATGGCACGAGACAAATGGCTTGGTCATTGTCTTCGGTCCATCCCCTCCAGGGTCCCTAGTGTTGGCCGCTGTCAGCAGACAGGCTACTGGGCTAGATGGACCTTTGCTCTGACCCAGTATGGCCATTGTAAGCTCAGAGCTCAGTGTCGGGGGTCTCACTGGACCACCCTGATTTTCATGCAAACCTGCTCCTGGGTGGCCAGGCTGGCAGCTCTCCTGCCCTAGACGGCCACTTTCCTGTGCCTAGTGCGGAGGTCGTGGATGAGGTCCACAATCTCCGCACTAGACCAGGTGGGCGCCTGCCTCTTGCAGACCTGGGCAGGCTCCCGGGAGCCACCAACCTGGTTCCAGGAAGAGACGGAGGGCTGGGTGGCAGCGGGTGGCTGGTTCATGCCGTGCCAGGTGCAGGGTCTGCTGGCTGGGTGCTGGCAGGCTTGCACCTGGCACGGGCACCGTAGCCAGCCCGTGCCCCTTTAAGGGGTCCGGGGCTGGGAGGGGGGCAGAAGAGTTTCCCTGGTGGTGCCCAGAGTGGCCACCAGGGAAAGCTGGGGGGGGCTAGCCTCCCACTAGTTCGAATTAAGTGGCTACACACCCCTTAATTCGAACTACTTAATTCGAACTAGGCATTAGTCCTTGTAGAATGAGGTTTACTTAGTTCGAATTAAGTGCTCCGCTAGTTCGAATTAAGTTCGAACTAGCGGTTTGCCTGTGTAGTGCCTATCAAAGTTAATTCGAACTAATGGCTGTTAGTTCGAATTAACTTTGTAGTGTAGACATACCCTTATATAGGTAATGCCAGAGACAAAAAAATCATCCTCTTCCTTCCTCCTTCCCCAAGCTCTCCCCCCCTCCCAAGCACTTGTAATGCTGGTAGACCCCATTTGTCTGTGGGCATATTTGTACCTGGGACCACTGGAGCTTAATGTATGAGCTTCTACCGCATGAACTAAAAGCCAGCTGCCCTTTAGCAAAGCCTGTAGAGAAGTCATTATTCTGCACTGTGCTTGTATGGCATCTGAAAGGTAGGCACATCTGGGCCGCCTTTCTCCATTCCCCTCTCCTGGGACAGCCACTTAAAGCAGAATACTGGGACTGCCAGTGCAATGAAGCAGGAGCAGTGCTGGGGTCTGTGCAGCTTTCATGCCCTACTGTACCAGGAGAGGGCTGTGCTGTTTTAACCATCCCCGCCCCTGAACCCAGGAGTCAGACATGCCATTTTCCAACACATCCCTGCCTTGAGGAGGACAAACATGCAAACTCATATGGGGGCTGAGTCGGGATTTCACATGCTGCTGAATCTTGGACTGGAGGGGTCAGCTGCTGGCTCTGGAGCCCCAACTGCTCTTTGTTCAAAGTTATGAACATGTCAGAGTTATGGACAACCTCCATTCCTGAGGTGTCTGTAATGCCAAGGTTCTAATGTACATTAAATGTTGGCCTGTCAAAAATATTACTATTGCTGCACCTCTAATGGCTTTCTGATCACACCTTGCTTATCCTACTTGTTTACTAAGATTGATCTGTTATATGAAGCCTTTTTCTATTGATTTTTGTGCCATCTTTTTGGGCGGAGGTTCAGTGTCAGTGGTTGGATGGGCATATGTTTCTTCTTTTAAAACATATGCACTGTCAATAGCTTCCTGGATGTCTTTGCTTGGAGGTCTTGTGTTCCTTATCTAGGACTCGCTTACGTATAATGATGGTGCAGATGGTAAAACTATTATGCTGATAGGTTTCCAGCCACCATTTTTTAAAAAACATTTGCAATGGGATTACTGGCTGACAATCTTGTCACACTATATCTTCTGTAATAGATTCCAGGTGTATAGTCTCTTGTAGTTACTCCAGAATAAATGGAATTTGGCTCAAAAAGCTTGTTAGATGTTGACACTAATATTTTTGTACTTCCATCTATAAGATCCTGCAAGGCAGTAAAACATGATGTGGTGTTTTGTAATATTCTAACAATGGAAAATATGCAGTACTTCTAGGTCTGTCAACTCGCATGATTTTATTGTGAGTTTCATGATATTTAGGATGTTTTCTTAAAGCCACAGCTGCTGGAATCAAGATATTTTATGTGAATCTCAGCTTTATGCGAATTTCAGCTTTATGTGAATTTTAGCCTTCATTGTTGCAAAGAAAAACTTGAAAATATGAAACAAGTGAACCCTGAAATTTCAGAAAATAAAAAACAAATGAAAAGAATCCCAAAATATTATCTTTTACAAAAACTCATGAGTTTTCAAAAAGATAATCTCATTATTTAAAATTGTATTTTATTTCTGTTCTGACTCATAATTTTTGAATACTCATGGTTGGGACTATTGTGCTTGAATTTGCCAGTGATTTCTTTGATCAAATGCTTTACTATTTACTGCTAACTTTTCTTTTATTCCATTTGATCGTGCATTGAAAAGCAAATTGAAAAGGTGTAGGAGCTATGTGCTGAACTAATAGCAGGACCAAGCACCATCTAAACCATCCATGACTGGTGTTTAGAGATTTTTAATAGCAGGTCATACAATGATGCAGGTTCCATAACTTCCCTATGCAATTTATTCCAGTGCTTAACCTTCCTGGTGGTTAGAAAGTTTTTTCCTAATGTCCAACCTAAAGCTCTCTTGCTGCATTTTAAGCCCATTGCTTCTTGTTCTATTATAAGATGTTAAAAAGAATATTTTTCTCCCTCCTCCTTGTAAAAATCTTTTAGGTACTTGAAAGCTGTTATGCTCCCTCTCAGGCTTCTCTTTTCTAGACTTACAGGTACTGGGTCCTGCCGTGAGAGCAGGGGACTGGACTCGACCTCTCGAGGGCCCTTCCAGTTCTAGTATTCTATGGTTCTATGATTCTACTAGCAGGAGTTACCCAGTGTTGCTCAGGAAAGTGGAGGAACAAAATTTAGAAAAACAGTAGTCCATTATTGTTTTTTGAATGGTAGAAAAGTTGCACTGAGTTCTACAGGGTCTAAAATATATATAAAAAAAGTGTAAAACAGCCAATTTTACATGTTATCATCAAAATCTTTATTGCAAACTATATTTTTTGTTTCATTATTCTTAACAAATATGTACAAATTTTTTCCACTTCCAACTCTTGAACACGCAACATAGAGTTTTGTCCATTTGAAAAGCAAGATATCTCCAAATCAATTCCAACTACTTTAAGTGACTGTCCTTGCACTTTGTCAGTATACATTGTTGAAATATAAATTGACAGTTGATATAACTGAGGTGAGGATCCTGAAGAGAGGAAAGAAGAAGGGAGCCACGTACCTGTTGCCGGCACCCGAGCCCGCCCTCTGCTTTCTTGTCCCTCTGCCGGCCTTAGTAAGCAACTGTCCCCACCACTTCCCCTGGGAAGCCTCTTCTCCCCGCACTGCCAAGCTCCATGCAGCCCCAGGGAGAGGCGTTGGTCTCACATCTCTTCCCTCTCACAGTACCATAAAACCTTCTCCTGGATAAAAGATTCTCCCATGCAAAGTTTGGTTGCGATAGCTCTTAGGATATGTCTACACTAGCCCCGTAGTTTGAACTAGGGCGGCTAATGTAGGCATTTGAACTTGCAAATGAAGCCTGGGATTTAAATATCCCAGGCTTCATTTGCGTGTTCCCAGGCGGGCACCATTTTTAAATCCCCATAGTTCGAACTGACTGCCCGCAGCTACACATGGCAGTCAGAAGATAATCCAAACTAAATCCTTAATTCGGATTAACTGTTACACCTCATCGCAGGAGGAGTAACAGTTAATCTGAATTAAGGACATAGGGTATGTCTACACTACAGCGCTAATTCGAACTAACGGATCCAGACTAAAAAACTAGTTCGAATTAGCATTATGCTAATTCGAACTAGCATGTCCACATTAAGTGGACCCTGAACCGAGGTTAAGGATGGCCGGAAGCAGTGCCAGCAGGGCATCAGGTGAGGACTTACAGCGTGGAGCTGCTGCCTCAGGCTAGCCGAGGGCTGTGCTTAAAGGGACCCAACCCCCACCCCGGACAGACAGTTCTCAGGGGTGCCCCACTTGCAAAGCAGGCCTGGCTTGGAGTACCCTGAGTGCCCACACTGGGCACATCGCAGCACTCAGCCATCAGCCCGGCTGCACTTGCCGCAGGCTGCCATCTGGGGAGAGGGGGCGATTGGGGGGCTGCAGGAGAGTTTCCACCCCCAGAAGCCCGCAGAGCCAGCCCAGTCCTCCCCATCGGGGGCTCGTACCCCATTCCTCCCTCACCTCCTTCCACTCACCCTTCCCTATCCCCCCTTCCTCATGTACAAAATAAAGGACAATTGTGTTCAAAAATAGAATCTCTCTTTATTGAACAAAACTGGGGGAGACTGGGAAAAGGAGGTGGGAGAGGGGAAGAGAGAGGGTGGGAGAGGGGAGGGCAACTTAAATGATCAGGGGTTTGGAACAGGTCCCATATGAAGAGAGGCTAAAGAGACTGGGACTTTTCAGTTTAGAAAAGAGGAGACTGAGGGGGGATAGGATAGAGGTCTATAAAAGCATGAGTGGGGTGGAGAGGGTGCATCAAGAACAGTTCTCCATTGGTTCCCATAATAGAAGGACTGGAGGACACCAAAGGAAAGGAATGGGTAGCAGGCTTCAAACTAGTAACAGAAAGTTGTTCTTCACAAAGCAAAGAGTCAACCTGTGGAACTCCTTGCTGCAGGAGGCTGTGAAGGCTAGATCTAGAACAGAGTTTAAAGAGAAGTGAGATAAAGTGATGGAGGTTGGGTCCATGGAGTGGTATTAGCCAGGGGGTAGGAGTGGTGTCCCTGCCCAAAGTTTGTGGAAGGCTGGAGAGGGATGGCACGAGACAAATGGCTTGGTCACTGTCTTCGGTCCATCCCCTCCAGGGTTCCTAGGGTTGGCCGCTGTTGGCAGACAGGCTACTGGGCTAGATGGACCTTTGGTCTGACCCAGTACGGCCATTGTAAGCTCAGGGCTCAGGGTCGGGAGTCTCAGTGGACCACCTTGATTTTCATGCACACCTGCTCCTGGGTGGCCAGGCTGGCAGCTCTCCTGCCCTAGACGGCCACTTTCCTGTGCCTAGTGCGGAGGTCGTGGATGAGGTTCATGATGTCCGCACTAGACCAGGCGGGTGCCCGCCTCTTGTGGTCTCGGGCAAGCTCCCGGGAGCCGCCAGCCTGGTCCCGGGAAGAGGAGGCGGGCTGGGGGGGCATTGGGTGGCTGGCTCGAGCCGTGCCAGGTGCAGGCACTGCTAGCTGGGTGCTGGCAGGTTTGCACCTGGCACGGGCACCGTAGCCAGCCTGTGCCCCTTTAAGGGGTCCGGGGCTGGGAGGGGGGCAATAGAGTTTCCCTGGTGTTGGCCAGAGTGGCCACCAGGGAAAGCTGGGGAGGGCTAGCCTCCCACTAGTTCGAATTAAGGGGCTACACACCCCTTAATTCAAACTAGTAAGTTCGAACTAGGCTTAGTCCTCGTAGAATGAGGTTTACTTAGTTCGAACTAAGCGCTCCGCTAGTTCGAATTAAGTTCGAACTAGCGGAGCGCTAGTGTAGCGCCTATCAAAGTTAATTCGAACTAACGTCCGTTAGTTCGAATTAACTTTGTAGTGTAGACATACCCTTAGTTATTAGCACACAAATTTACAAACATTCTCCTTTATATACTAGATGATTCAATCCTCTCTTATAGGTAAGTTTTCTAGACTTTTAATCATTTTTGTTGCTCTTCTCTGGACCTTCTCCAATTTGTCCATATTTTTCCTGAAATGTGGCACCCAGAACTGTACACAGTACTTCAGCTGAGGCCTAATCAGTGCAGAATAGAATGGAAGGATGACTTCTTGTGTCTTGCTTACAACATTCCTGTTAATACATCCCAGAATGGTGTTTGCTTTTTTTGCATCAGTATCACATTGTTGACTCTTATTTGGCTTGTAGTCTACGATAATCCCTGGATCCCTTTCTGTAGTACTCCTCCTAGACAGTCATTTCCCATTTTATATTGGGAAATATATTCGTCCTTGTTGAATTTCATCCTCTTTACCTCAAACAGTTTCTCCAGTTTGTCCAGATCATTTAGAATTATATTCTATCCTCCAAAGCACTTGCAACTCCTCCCCCCTTGGTATCATCTGCAAACTTTATAAATGTATTCTCTATGCCATTATCTAAATGGTTGATGAAGATATTGAACAGAACTGGTCCCAAAACTGATTTCTGTAGAGCCCTACTTCTTATGCCCTTCCAGTATGAGCGTTTTATATATAGAGATATCAGATAAAAGAACAGTGGCCAAACTTACTAACTTTCTGAGCTCTATATGACCATCTACAGAATTTCAAAAGCCATGGGCGGTGCCTGTTGGGGTTCAAGGCTTCTGCCCTGTGGGGTTTGCCTCCTGGAGCTTCAGCCCTGTTCCTGCTGAAGCCCTAAGCCCCAACACACCCCCAACCTGCTTGCCCCACCTTGCTACAGGACAGAAGCTCTCCCCTCAGTCTGGTAGGTGGATAATGGGAAAGGACGGGGGAAGGGAGAGAAGAAACTCTGTGAGTTGCACTTTAATTGTAAATGAGCAGCCTGTGACTCACAAACTGTGGTTTGGTGACACCTGGTGTGTGTGTGTGTGTGCGTGTGTGTGTGTGCACGCATAATTTTTAAATTGAGTATCCATTAGGAATTCCTTCTTAATTCAAATAGTGTCTTGCCAACTTTAAAGTTTGATATCTTCCAGCACTGCAGGGAAATAACTAGGAACTTTATATAACTGAAGGGAGGAAATTTCCATCTTCCAAGGGAGAACTAGAAGATTTTTACCACTGGAACAACCCATTAAGCTATGGCTTTGATGCAGTTATGTTAGGCCTATTTAAGGCTCTCTTGGAGCCATGAAGAGTGTGTTCATAGGCATATGACTACAGGCAGGTGAAGGATTACAAAAATAATCTAAGTAAAAAGTTTGAAGCTCAGTAAAACAACTCTAAAAAAGTTTTCTGTAATATTTATGGTATAGACAGAGTACATAGTGTGGTACAAAGGTTTTATTGATACTTGTTTGGAAAGACTCACATCATTCATGTGATAAAACATTGTTTACCACATAACACTGTTGGGTTTCCTATACACACCACATAGGCAGCAATAATATTGATGTGACAAACTGCAAAATCACACAGAAAATACATTTATTGAGCACTTTTGACTAACTCGCTATCATTCAGATCACTGATCCCAGGGGGGACTCCTAACATTTCAAACCTCTGGGAAGATTTTTGCCTTTTAAAACAACCTTCCTTTTCCTCAAATATAGATTTTGGTCTCCCTAAATGCAGCCACAAAATTACATTGACCCAAGCCCAGTATTCATTCCAGTATTAGTTCTTTGTTTCTTGAGTGCAAGAGTGGAAGGAACCTTAAGAGTTCATCTAGTATAGTCCCCTGCACTCACTGTAGAACTGTCTAATAACTAAACCATCCCTAACAGGTTTTTGTTTAATTTGTTCTTAAAAATCTTTAATGATGAAGACTGTCTCAGCAGTTTGTTCCTAATTCTTTACCCTGACAGTTAGGAAGTTTTTAATAGTGTCCAACCTAAACCTCCCTTGCTTTCAGGTTAACACCTTTGCTTCTTGTTCTAGTCTGTCCTCGGAAGTTAATGGGAATTATTTCATCATCCTCCTTATAAAAATCTTTTTTGCCTCCTCTGTCTCTTCTTCAGACTAAACAAACTCAATTTTTAGTCCTTCCTCATAGAATATTTTTCTATATCTTCTCTGTACCCCCCAGGCCCAGGTCACAATCCCCTCCCAGATCCTATACCTCTTCCCATGCCCTGCACCCCCTCTTGCACCCTAATCCCCTACCGCCAGTTCCCCTCTCTACCCAACCTCCATCTCAAACCCGGGACTTCCTCCATTAATATCACAGAAGAGGGCAGCCCTTATCTACTTATCAAATTCTTCAAGTAGCCCTCCATAAAAAGTTACACCCACTCCTGATCTAACTCTGTTTCCCTAGTTTATGAGAAGTTTATATGAGACCCTATCAAAAGCCTTATTTGATGTACATGGGCAATGAGCTAAGGCAGCATTTGCAAGTTTAATTGTCAATTGCTGCCTCTGAAGTCCTTAACAATGTCATGTTGACATTCTCTTAAATGTTTTTTGATGAAAGAAAAATAAATGTTAGACATTTATTTGCCTCTGGTTTTCCTTGTCATGTATGCATATCTTGCTTCATTGCATATATATCAGAAAAGCACAAATGTGTAGGTTTATATTATGATGTCAAATTGAAATAAACCTGTTAGCTGCTGTCTCTGTTCTCCGTTTCTCAAGCAATAAAAATGTTAAGGAAATACTGGTTATAGAATGAGTGCCTTTGGCAGCTGAAATGTAGATGATCACATTACTTTTGTGTCAGGGAATATTTAAAATGAGATTGTATGCAATCCTTCTGTTTGTTGTCTTTCTTTCTTTCTTTCTTTCTTTCTTTCTTTCTTTCTTTCTTTCTTTCTTTCTTTCTTTCTTTCTTTCTTTCTTTCTTTCTTTCTTTCTTTCTTTCTTTCTTTCTTTCTTTCTTTCTTTCTTTCTTTCAACTAGTGTGGTATATTCTGTAAATTTATCTTCTTCAAGCCAGGATCCAGATATGTCTCCAGCTCAGACATTGCTTCCCTGCAGCTACTTTTTGAGCAAGTTGTCAGTTCTTCAGAGAATTAATTGAATTGTGGTCAGTCACCTTGGGTACATCTAGATTACAGGCTTTTGTCAACAGAGACTTTGTCGACAGATACTGTTGACAAAGCTTTTGTCGAAAAAGAGCATCTAGACTACATCCAGTTCTGTCGACAAAGCAAGCTGCTTTGTCGACATGAGAATGTAGACGCAAAGGACAGTGTAGATGCAATAACGCCTTCTGTCAACAGAACTCTGTCAATAAAAGGCGTTATTCCTCGTAGAATGAGGTTTACTGCCATCGACAAAATGGCTGAGTTCTGTTGACGTTATGTCGACAGAACTCGGCCGTAGTGTAGACACAGATATAGTTGACGTTATGTCGACAAAACCCTGTAGTCTAGACACGCCCCTTGTTTTTTTAGTATAGGTAGTAGACATGTATGTGCTAGAAAAATTCAGTTATTGCCTCACTGAACTGGTGCTAAGCCTTGTGTATGTTTAAAAGAAAAAAGTCTTTTGGGAAAAATAGAGAAATTTTCTTGGAAGGCCTTGTATTCACCAAGAAATGAAATTCACCCTTCTGCAGAGGGACAGCATAAAGCCTCTGGATTTATATGGGATTGATTTAAATTTATATATAAGCCTTGTACTGGCCTTGTAGGGACCTGATCCTGATTAATATTTGCAGTATCTTTATTGTATATTATCGCTGCTAATTAAGATGCATTTATGCTTAATATTCTTTTCTGAATTACCCCAGTTACTAGGAGTATTTTGTATTCCCAGCAACACAGTGCTAAATGGATGACCTACTACAATAATTGACACTGACAGTTAAATCAGCAACTAATATTTTTATTTGATATTAATTAAAACAAATGGAAGGATTGGCAAGATGTAATGTAAAAGCATGCTGAAGTTTTGCCAGTGTTTGAATTTGCGTCAGTATCTTTGGCAAATTTAGCAATATAAATTGTGAGGTAGGAAAAAGCTTTCTTCCTAAGTATGAATGGATGCCCAGGCATTTCTTTACACCAACAGTATACAATAGAGTACTTCAGTAAAAGTTAATTTTAACCAAGATGTGGTAAAGTCATTTTCTCACATCAACCTTTCAAAATAAAATGTGTTATAAATTCAGTCAATGTATTTTGAAATTGGATCCAACAAGCCATTTGTTAAATCTAACTCAGGGGTGGGCACAAGGGCATCTGCGGGCCGGATCCGGCCCACCAAGCAGGTTGATCTGGCCCATGGAGGCTCTGCTGCTCCCTTGCCCCCAGGTCAATTAGGGCCTGGGGGCAGAGGGAAGCACATGAAGTTTCCTCCACTCTGCCAGGAGTGTGGGGTCCCTGGCAGGGCAGGAGGAGACTTTACGCACTCCCCTGCCTCCAAGTCCTGATTGGACTGGGGGTGGAGGGAGCGCACGAAGTTTACTCTGCCCTGCAAGGAGCGTGCAGCACTTCAAAGCACCACATGCTCATGGCAGGGTGGGCGGAGACTTCACATGCTCCTCCGCCCCCAACCCCTAATTTGTCTGGGGGCAGAAGGGGGAGCACATGAAGTTTCTTCCCATCGCCAGGGGCATGGGCGCCTGGGGGAACTTCTGAGGGAGGCAAAGGTGCTTCCCCACCCCCAGACCAATCATAGTCTATGGGTGAGGAAGCAGGGAAGTATCCTGGCCCTGCCTCTTCTGCTTGATGCCCCACCCCTTTCGGTTTGGCCAAGGGACACTTCAAAAATTTCTGAAGTGACTCCCAGAAAAAAAATTATTGCCCACCCCTGCCTAACCTATTCAAATAACAAAAATAATTCAATGTCTCCTCCCCAGCATTATTTTATCTAATATAAGGTGAAATCTTGCAGTGGTACCACAATTTTTCTCCCTCCCTTTACCTTTCCCTCATCCCCATGCTAAGGTCCACCCATTCAGTATAATCAATATGTCTGCCTACCTTATGAGTTTGGGGGAGGACCAAACCTGTCAGTTCCCAACACCAGGGGAACTACTCTGCCTCCTGACATCTCCTCCAGTTTGCTCTGCCTCCCTGGCAGCTGGTGGTTCCCTCAAGTCTCCCTGTTTCAGAGCTTTTCTAGTTTAAGAAATTGGTTGCCTCTGTATGCGGGATGCAGCTTTTCTCACAGCCCAGTCCGGACAGGATTGCCTCAGCCACCCTCCCCCAGGCAGGCAATTGGAAAAGAACTAGCTAGTGGAGCAGAAAGTACACTTGCTCCCCACCCCCATTTCCATTATTGTGGGGAGTGAATCCAGGAGGGAGGCACACCAAACAGAAGGTCTTGCCTGAGTCCCTGTAGTTCAGATCAGCCATGCCTCTGATTGTGGTGCTCAACTGTCTCAACCCCCTCCTCCTCTGCTTCTCCAGGGGTCAGGGATGGAGGATGCCTGATGCAGCCAATGACAGTGTGTGGGGCAAGAGAGCTTTGGGCTCAGCCCCCTCTTCCTGCTGCCACCTCTATAGCAGATTTCCCCAGGGGCTCCCTACACCTATCCAAGGATGAGCCCTCTAGGGGTACATAATCCTATCTGGCTGCTGTGGATTCTCACAGTAGAGAAAGGTGGAGCTCCTGGGAAGCCCATCCTGGAACTCAAAGCCAACGTTTGCTTTAAGAGAGCCACAATATTGCCAGTTTTGAGAGATTATGAATCAGAACCCCACAAATCACAATTGTCCAAAAACCCTGTGAGAACTAAAAAAAGTGATCTTTTGGGTTTTGAATTTTTTGTGTTTGTGTGTGAAAGATCATTTTATTTCCTAATGTGTCATGGTTAATAATACAAACAGCACTGTTGCCACCGCTCCCCTTCATGGAGTACAGCAGGGCGGATAATCCTCTGAGCCACATTACTCTTCTCACACTCACAGAATGCAGCATGGTGGATAATGCAGAAAAGGCTAGATCATAGTGATGTGCTGATGCATCCGGGCAGGAACAGTCTTGCTCTTCCCTGCCTGAGAGAGAATTCTTCCTCCTTAGAGAAGGAAGGCTAACAGCAGATTAACAGAATCAGGTAACCAAATGTATTTAAAACAAACAATCCCTCCCCACCAAAGGACAGGGACTCTGTCAGGCAGGAGGGTACTGAGTATTACAAAAGTACTGTTAAGTGCTCTGCAGCTGCTCTAAACAAACTGCAGCTGTATATCCCTCTTATGCACATTTGGAAGGTGTCATAGACATTTCCTGCCACACCTAAAAGCAAGATAAAATAATGCATCTGGGGATAACAGCTGCTGAGGGTCTTCTTGTCCTAACTATTGGGCTGTCATTTCTAGCTATGGCAGGGTCATACCCTGCTCAGATACCCATATTATTGTTTCCAGCTTCTTTTCCATGCCATACCACCACCAATTCCTGTACACAGCAGCTAGCAATGGACCAATGAGGGGGTCTGGAACAGGAATTCATGCACAAGCTCTTTGATCTTTGGCCCCTTTTCTCCTCTCAAACCAGCCATCAACCTCTCTCACTCATGCTCTTTATTGTCAGTATCAGTTCCCACCACCTTTTACTTCAGCACTTCAGGCTTGTCACCTCAGAGACCACTAGCTTCTCTAGCTAGCTGGGGAGCACAGATTTCTATTCCCTGGCTCTTCCCTTTCCTCCTTCCTCTGCCTCCTTCCCTTCCCCCTGCTTCCTTCCTTCCTGCCTGCATTATGTACTCTCATGGCTAATAAGGCCAGCAGCTGTTCCCTGCTTGCCACTCACATTTGGGCTTACTCTGCCAGCTCCAATTACCCTTTCCTGTTGGAACTGGCATGACACAGCTCTGGTTCAGGCTTCCTACTCAGCAGCCTGTCACAGGGTAGCAGTTTCAGTGTGGAATAATCTTGTCTGGAAGTAAGAAGCCTCTTGGCCCACCATTTCTTTCTTTCTACCTCAGCCTCCATTTTATAAGGCCAGTTGTTAACTAAATATGCACTGCAGTACATAGAGGCTGTGTCTACACTGGCTGCCTATTACGGAATAGGCATGCAAATGCAGCACTTTGGAAGAGGCAAATCCGCGGGGGATTTAAATATCCCCCGCAGCATTTACATTTTCATGGCCGCCGCTTTTTTCCGGCTTGGAGATAAGCCAGAGAAAAGCGTCCAGACTGGCGCGATCCTCCGGAATAAAGCCCTATTCCGGAGGATCTCTTATTCCTACTTGCAAGCTGGAAAAAAGCGGCGGCCATGAAAATGCAAATGGTGTGGGGGATATTTAAATCCCCCGCAAATTTGCCTCTTCCAAAGTGCTACATTTGCATGCCTATTCCGTAATAGGGGCCAATGTAGATGTAGCCAGAAGGTATATTTTATGTATAGAAGCATGTGAAAAAATGCCTACTTGTCTGTCAAGAAAAGAACAACCAAGTGAAAAGTTGAGCCAGCAACTTGATCAGCAAGCAACGGAGTTAAACTAACCCTAATGTTAAGCACAAAAGTGCTCACACAATACATAATGAATAACTTTATAAAAATGTCATTAAAGTGAGCATCTGAATGTGGGTGTGCACTTGTAGTTAACCCTAAGCTGTGCCCAGTTTCAGTGGAGAGGTCACTCATTGAAGCAGCAAATTAACAACATTCTTCTTCAGGTCAAGTATCTGTCTGAAGCAGTGCATTCTGCATAGCAGGAAAAAGAATTGGTCAAAACATACCAATGAGCTTTTAATCTGGCATAACTACTGGAGATAAATGTGCCTATTTTCCTGGTACAGGCAGTCCCCGACTTACGCGGATCCGACTTATGTCGGGGCTTTCTCACCCCGGAGGTCAAGGTAGCGGATTGCTACCTGCGAGCTCCGGGGCGAGAAAGCCCCGTTCGTAAGATGCTCCGGTGCCCCTGGTCTGCTGGAGACCGTCTCCAGCAGACCAGGGGCACCGGGCGGGTTCCCGCGCTTCTGAGGCTTTGCCAGAGCAAAGCCTCAGAAGCGCGGGATCCGCCGCTGCTGCCGCTTGAGACCGGGTGCCTGTGGTCTGCTGGGAACCGTCCCCAGCAGACCACAGGCACCGGGACTGAAGCCGCAGCCGCTGCTGCTCTGCTCCCCGTGTCCCTGGTCTGCTGGGGGGGGGGGGGGGGCGCGGATAGTGTGCCCCCCCACAGCAGACCAGGCTTTTGTTTTGGACCCTGGAGCAGAGCAGCTGGGGCGCTGCGGATTGGTCCTGCAGCACCCGCTCTGGGCACTACTGGACCAACCCTGCAGCACCCCAGCTGCTCTGCCCCAGGTCCTGATTCAGCCGCTGCTGGTCAGTTTCAGCAGTGGCTGAATCAGGACGCCTGGGGCAGAGCAGCTGGGGTGCTGCTGGGTTGGTCCAGTAGCGCCGAGGAGCGGTGCTACTGGAGCAACCCAGCAGCACCCTAGTTGCTCTGCCCCAGGCGTCCCCAAGTCAGCCGCTGCTGAAACTGACCAGCGCTGACTACAGGAAGCCCGAGGCAGAGTTGCTCTGCCCCAGGCTTCCTGGAATCAGCGCTGATCAGTTTCAGCAGCAGCTGACTTGGGGAAGCTTGGGGTTCTTAAGTTGAATCTGTATGTAAGTCAGAACTGGCGGTCAGTTTCAGCAGCGGCTGAATCTGGACGCCAGTTCCGACTTACATACAGATTCAACTTAAGAACAAACCTACAGTCCCTATCTTGTACATAACCCGGGGACTGCCTGTAATCAGAGATGTGGCATTTGCATCTGGTAGACATTTTTAACTGAAAAAGCAGCGTCTTCATTATGCAGACCTTTCACAGGTGGCCAACTCCAGGAAAAAGTTGTCTCAGGTCTCTCCGTCAGGCATGAAAATTGTCAGAAGGCATTAGATCAATAAAAATAAACCAACAACTCTGAACTTTTGACACCTAAGTTCCTCTGTAAATATTCACATGTAAAGATAACATGGACTGTGTCTAGACTGGCAATTTTTCTGCAAAATCATCTGCTTTTGCGGAAAAACTTGCCAGCTGTCTACACTGGCCGCTTGAATTTCCGGAAAAGCAGGTTAACTGTTGAAGCAGCATGGTAATAATTATTGGAAAATATGAGGACACTAAGGCATGTATGCTTGTGACAAGGGACACAGCTGAGTCAGTGGTCTGACTTACCACTCCTTCCTAAACTGGCCAAAGACACGTCCTCTGAGATACATGCCAACAAATTATGTATTTCCCTTGATATAGCAGGGTTCCACCCTATCATGTGTTAGGGTGCCCATTACCTTGTACATGTTTGATCAAAAAATCTCTATTCATCTAGTTATCATCCTCACCTTATCTTTAGGAGGGGTCAATGTGTTCCTGGGTTTTTTGGAGAATGTGCTGCTGTCAAGGTGTTCTCCTATCACCCTTCTACAAAGGGCTCTGTGCCTAATCCCTCCTAGAACATGTGTTTCTGCAGTATCAGCCTGGTGCTTGCCAAATTCTGTGAGTAGGGCCTGCCTCTTGCTCATAGTCTAACTTTGCTTTATATCAGCAAAGTTTTCACCACTTCAACCCAGGCTTCAGGCCTCATTCCAAGCCTCTGATACATGGGCTTATGTTTCAAACTCTCTTCCTACTTCTACAAGAATGATGTTTTTGCTTCTGTTCTTAAAAGACAACACTGGTTCCCTATTTACTTCATGATCCAATTTCAACCGGACTTCTTTGTTTTTAAAACCCTCTATTACCCAAGCCTAGCACACAGATTTTAGTTTTGCATTTTTTTCTTCCCTCTTGTTCTCTACATCTTGCCTCGAACTCTTTCTGTCCCTTAATAGTCCCATTATTCTTGGTTTAGTTCCTTTTCCTCTTTAGCTCTTGCTTTTTCTTCAGCTACAGCTTTTTCTGTAACTGCCCACTCAATGACTCGTCTTGACTCTCCATCTCATACTGTCTCTTCTCTATTATTTACCAATATTAATGTAATTCTGTACCTTTAGATGATTACAATATATTTAGACTATAAGCTGTTTGGAGCAAGGACTGTCTGTTGGCTCTATGTATACTGTGACTAGCACAGGGGTTCCTGGTCCACAATTAGAGCTCCTAAATACTATGATGATTAAAATAATAAAATAACATTTTAGAATGCTGGACTCCACTCCACATTGTAAAGTCCTATAGTTTATGACAATCTTTCATAGCTTAGATTGTGGAGGACTGTGGTTTTTATTGTCCCATGTTAATATCTACTCGAAAGTCTTAACAGCCTCCCTGGGGTTCAGCAAACCATACTGCATAGACTGTTAAAGAAAAGAGTCTAGCAAATACTTTATTCAATATACTGCTACCCTTTCACCTCTTTGGGCATTTTATTCTTTTTACTAACTCAACGCAGTGGGTAGCATTTTCAAAATGCCCAAGAGACTAAGGTTTCTATAGCCCATGTTTTGGTGCTAAACTCATTTTAGGAGACCAAGTCCCTTTGACTTTCTGTGGCATATAGGTACCTAAGTTATATTTTCAAAATTGACTTTGGAGCCTAAGTCATATAGAAAGTTTTGAAAATTTTACTCCGTATTGTATTTGTGTGATGACTATAATCAGATACTGTTACTTTAAATATGTCTTTAACAAATGCCAAAATTAGTACATGTGAGCCATTTATGTATTTTTAAAATAAAAAACAAAAGCCAGAACCTAAGTATAAAGTATTCAAAAAGAACTGTTGTAAGCATTGCAAGTTTATACATATTTTGTAAATTCAAACACATTCTACATAAAATATTCTTTTTTTAAAAAAAGTCTTTCCATAATGCCTTGAGCAAAAATAAAATAATATCTGAAAACTAAATTTTAATTTGAGGTCCACCAATACTTAGAATGCACTCTCTCTTATGCCTATTTAAGCATTGAACTCAGCACTGGTACTTTCATGCATAGCCTCTCCTTCATACCACCACTGGCAAATTTGCTCTGCATGGACACTCTCTAAGTATTTTTACAAATGAAAGGCATGAATAGAAATATCAGCTAACACATTATTTTTTAGAAAAGTATATCACTCTCAGGACGCCTTCTGTATTTCACTGAATTTTAAAATAATAAATGTTATTCATTGCTTCATATATTTCTGGAAAAATATATTGCTCCTAGCAGTTTCACAAAGAAACCTAATTCTCATCTTAGAAAGAACAATCCTTGTCCATCAATTTTTTTCCATATTTTATTATTTTTATCTTAGCACATAGGGCTACTCATTTTTTACAGAAGGTTAGTGCTCATCCAATTTCATGGGGTTATTGGTTCATATCACAGATGTAAAAAAATGCAAGTGTTGGTTATTTCATCTATTCTAAAAATCCAAACTACTGCAGGACAGAGTAATGGCATTTGACTTATCTCTCAAGTACAAATATAATTTAGAGACTACTGGTGCATTTTAGGAAAGGAAGCACTAATTTCTTATGTAAAACACTAACCTCATTACAGTCTTCTGCAATCCTAAGCAGAGACTAGTTCAAAATTCTAATGTTATTTTCTTTCAATATTTGAAATGTATATACGGCACCCTGAAGTTTACCTAGCTATAGATAGCTCAGATAGGGCCAGTTTTAATAATCTTGTTCCAGTTTACCCCATTGGGATTATTCTAAAGTGCAATTCAACATAAAATTGTTTCTCAGAATGTGCTCCACGAGAATAGGATAGCTATGGAGAGAAGTAATGTGTTAAGGACCCTTCTACATGCACTCACTTGTTCAAATACAAGTCAAGTGAGGAGGTGAAACTTTGAATATTTATTAAGTGACTTATGCAAAATAAACTGGTTGACTCAGTTTTTAACATTCATCTCTGTTTTTAGTTTCAAAAGCAAGAAACAGCTGTGTGCATTAGCTGTCCTTTAGTAATTAATGCCCATCACTACTATGGGACAGGAAGGGGAAAAATGGCAATGAATCACCTGTTTGATTTTCCTGTTAAATACCTAGATATATGTCAGTGATAAATGTGTTACAAATAGAGACATGTAGATGGCCAGAACATTATACATTTGTGTGACTGCAAGTTCATGTGGTGTCTTCTTCTAGTTCCTGGCTTACAGAGAGGACAAAGGGACCTCTGTTAAAGTAGCTAAGCAAACAGCGGCACATATGTATTTTCATTACTACGTAATCTAAGCCAGCATGTACGGAGACAATGCATAGTAATATTAGGTACAGTAGGATACACAGATTGGCTCTAGGAGTAACTGAGAGTTTGTCTACATTACATAGTTTGATTGATGCAAGTTATGCCAAGAATAAAAAAATGTTATAATCCTTCTGTTGGTGGAATGGGTCCACAGTTGGTGCGCTAGAGAGCATAAGCTTTCATGTGTAAAACTCACTACCCATGAAAGCTTATTCCCTAATACATGTGTTAGTCTCTCAGGTGCCATAGGACTCCTCCTTATTGCTATGTAGGTCTGTGATGATAAGCAGTAGCTGCAGAAATTTTGGATGTGGAAAGCCAACTTCCACGAACTGTGACTGGAACTTGCACCAGCACTGTGGAGAGCTTGCACTAGCACTCCAGTCAGTCACAAATCAGTTTCAAGTCAGGAAGTCCACTGTTGGGACTTCCAGTTTGCAAGCATCCAGGGCAATGAAAGACTGTGGCTCTTAGCAATATGCATGAAATAGTGGATGTCTTTGGGCAATGGGTGGCATAATAGATGGCATGCATATTCCAGGGGTGGCTTCATACCATGTTGCAATGGAGTACATCAGTAGAAAGGGGTGATCTGTGTGCTTGTGAATCACCTTGACTATTTCACTGACATCCTCCTAGGAGGTTCCGGAAGATGCATGCTGCATACATTTTCAGGAACACTGTGCTGTACAGAAAGCTGCAAGCAGGGACTTCCTTTCTGGATCAAAATATTCCAGTGGGGGATGTTGAAATGCCCACAGAGAACCAGACTATCTCTTACTCCCATGCCTTATAGTGGGAATCTGGACAGCAGCAAGGAGAGCTTCAACTATAAGATAAGCAGGTACAGAATTACCATAAAATGTGCCTTTGGCATATTAAAAGCATGCTGACACTGCCTTTATAGCAGAATAGACCTAAATGGTCATAGGAGCCTGC
Organism: Pelodiscus sinensis; assembly: GCF_049634645.1. Classification (NCBI taxonomy): domain Eukaryota; kingdom Metazoa; phylum Chordata; order Testudines; family Trionychidae; genus Pelodiscus; species Pelodiscus sinensis. The sequence goes on along the minus strand of NC_134712.1, from coordinate 44,165,902 downwards.
TGTGCACTCCATAATATCTCTGAAGTTAAGGTAAGAAATTTACCCCAGGGTGAAGCATAGAGGCAGATCACCTGGTGACTAATTTTGAGCAGACAGACACCATGGCTATTAAAGGGGTGCAACAGGAGGCTATTTAAATCAGGGAGACTTTGAGGCAACATTTTGACAATGAGCAGAGCAATGTATCTTTCTATACCGTACTCTGATATGCTTTGTTATCTTACTGCCTCACATGAAAATTGTGATGATTCCTGATCAAATTGCCACTATGTATTACTACCAGCCACAACCACCATGTGTAGGAGAAAAATAAAGATTGGTTATCTTTCAAAGAGTTTGCTTTTATTAAATACAAACACATACAAAAGATTTGATGGGAAGGGAAATAAGAATTCAGGGTACTCTAGGCTCTCAAAGCTGTGTACAGCTATTACTTTGGAATCTTTCTGAGGAAAGTGGTAGAAATGTAGCCGTGTTAGTTTGGTGCAGCTGAAACAAAAAACAGGACTGTGTAGCACTTTAAAGACTCACAAGATGGTTTAATAGGTGATGAGCTTTCGTGGGCCGGACCCACTTCCTCAGATCAAATAGTGGAAGAAAATTGTCACAACCATATATACCAAAGGATACAATTAAAAAAAATGAACACATATGAAAAGGACAAATCAAATTTCAGAACAGAAGGGGGATAGAGGGAGAGGAGGGAGGTAGGTAAATGTCTGTGAGCTAATGATATTAGAGGTGATAATTGGGGAAGCTATCTTTGTAATGGGTAAGATAATTAGCATCTTTATTCAAATTTGCATGTAGAGTGTCGAATTTAAGCATGAATGACAGTTCAGAGGAGTCTCTTTGAAGTGCAGTCTTAAAAGGTCTTTGAAGTAGGATGCAGGTAATCAAGTCGTTGAGACAATGTCCTTTCTGGTTGAAGTGGCAAGAAACTGTTTTTTCTTTGTGATCCTGTCTGATATCTGTTTTGTGGGCATTGATCCTTTGGCGAAGTGTCTGAGATGTTTGTCCAATGTACATAGCGGACGGACACTTTCGGCACACAATAGCATAAATTATATTTCTGGATGCGCAGGAATATGTGTTCTTGATCTTATAACTCACTTGGTTGGGTCCAATAATGGTATCAGCAGAGTGAATATGTGGACAAAGCTGGCAACGGGGTTTGTTGCAAGGGAAGGTACCAGGGTTGGTATTAGTGTGGTATGTCCTGTGGTTGTTGGTAAGAATCATCTTGAGGTTAGGTGGTTGTCTATAGGAGACTATGGGTCTGTCTCCCAGAGCCTCTCAGAGTTTAGTATCCTGTTCCAGAATAGGCTGTAGTTTATTGATAATGTGTTGGACAGGTTTAAGTTGGGGGTTGTAGGTGATGACAAGTGGTGTTCTATTGTTGGTTTTCTTGGGTCTGTCTTGAAGTAGATGGTTTCTAGGTATTCGTCTGGCTCTTTCAATTTGCTTTTTTATTTCTCTGGGTGGGTAGTTGAGGTTTATAAATGCTTGGTAGAGATCCTGAAGTTTCTGGTCTCTGTCAGTGGGATTAGAGCAGATGCAGTTGTATCGAAGGGCTTGGCTATAGATGACGGATCGTATGGTGTGTTCTGGATGGGAGCTGGAAGCATATAAGTAACTGTATGAGTCAGTGGGTTTTCTGTAGAGAGTGGTGTCTAATTTTCCATTGCTGATTTGTACTGTGGTGTCCAGGAAATGGATCTCTCATGTACAATGGTCCAGACTGAGATTGATGGTGGGGTATAGGTTGTTAAAATCTCTGTGGAATGTCTCCAGTGTTTCTTGGCCATGTGTCCAGATCATAAAGATGTCATTGATGTAGCGTAAGTAGAGAAGGGGTAAAAGAGGATGGGAGTTGAGGAAACGTTCTAAAAAAACATTTTTTAATTGTATCCTTTGGTATATATGGTTGTGACAATTTTCTTCCACTATTTGATCTGAGGAAGTGGGTCTGGCCCACGAAAGCACATCACCTATTAAACCATCTTATTAGTCTTTAAAGTGCTACACAGTCCTGTTTTTTGTTTCTGAGGAAACTGAGTGAATGGGGTACCAAGACATTCCAGGAAGTTGAAAGGAATGTGTAGGAGGAATTTGGGGATGCAAAGCAATTTTGTATTGGCTGTGAGGGGAACAAGGAAGACACGTGTTTATTCTGCATGAAGTGTGATTAGGGACTTCAATATCTCTATTTGCTCTTACATCATTTTTATCATCTGCTCCTGGCCCTTTACAATTTGTTCCTTTTTTTCCCTTCAAAGTCTCTTTCTTCTAGCCTGTGTTCCTTTTATTTTTTTCATTATCTGAGCATTAGATCACCTGTTGGAAGATGTCCTCCTTGCTCTGACTAGGTCACTTCTTTATATGGTGGAATTGCTTTGCTGGTGTGAAGAGAGTTTCCTGGAAGACCACATTTGTAGAAGCTCAAGAAATAATACACAGGAGCATGATTGTTAGTGCACACACCACATCCAATTATAGTAAAATACACCTTTTTACATACAAATCACATCTTCAATATCTCTTGGCAAAGACACATATCAGTGACCACCCATGGTAATTTTGGTTTGGGGTAGGGTGGAGGGAGTTCAAGATGGGGCAAAGTGTGGTAGTTTTTAAGGACATTACCATAGGCAACTAGAGATTGTAAATGCTGCCACCATTTTCCAAAGGCAAGAGACAGAGTAAACAAAGATGCATTTCCTGCATGCAGGTGGCTTCAGACCTAATTGCTATGCTGCTCACTGTGTGCCACTTTGGTAACTGCACAAGTGACTGCCAAATGGCGTGGGAAAGTTTTCTACAATGGGCAAAGAAATGAAGCAATTCTGCCAAGCAACCTTTGGCAAAGGATTGGCAAGTATTTAAATGAGTCAACAGTGTTTCATTGTGGCAAAAAAACCAAACGTTATTCTTGGATGCATTAACAGGAGTGTTGTGAGCAAGACACAAGAAGTCATTCTTCTGCTCCACTCTGCTCTGATTAGGCCTCAGTTGGGGTATTATGTCCAGTTCTGGGTACCACATTTTAAGAAAGATGTGGAGAAACTGGAGAAAGTCCAGAGTAGAACAACAAAAATGATTCAAGGCCTAGAAAACATGACCTGTGAGGGAAGACTGAAAGAATTGGGCTTGTTTAGTTTAGAAAAGAGAAGACTGAGAAGGGACATAATACAGTAGACTTCTGATAATCCGGAACCTATGGGACCTAGATGGTGCCGGATTATCAGATATGCCGGGGTATCAGGAGGTACTATAAGATGGTTATGTATATACTGTATATAGTATATACTGTATATTAAGTATTCTTAACCCTTTTTATTGTACATACTGTATACAGTATACGGTAATGTTTTAGTTTTTTTAACCCTTTTTTACCCTTTTCGCTCAGTTCAGCTTCTGCCGCTGTTACCTTGTGACTCATTTTTTGCCGAAGCTCACTCACTAGGCTCTTGTCATTTTGATGCCGGACTATCAGGAGTGCTGGATTATTGGATGCCAGACTATTGTATTTTTACTGTAGCAGTTTTCAAGGGAGGAGGAGAAAAATTGTTCACCTTGGCCTCTGATGGTAGGACAAGAAGCAATGGGCTTAAATTGCAGCGAGGGAGGCTTCGGGTAGATATTAGGAAATACTTCCTAACTGTCAGGGTGGTTAACCATGGAATAAATTGCCTAGGAAGACTGTGGAATCTTCATCACTGGAGACATTTAAGAGCAGTTTGAATAGACATCAACCAGGGATGATCTAGACAGTGCTTGATGATCTCTTGAGGTCCCTTCCAGTTCTAGTTTTCTATGATTCTTACCAGAGCTTTCTTCCCCTTCATCATGCATGCCAGAGATGGACTCCTGGGACTGGCTAGCTCCTACAAAGTTGAAAAGAGGCCCTGTCTCGCTGCACCAGTGGTAACCCAGCCATGCGATCCACATTGTCCTCCAGCTTGACCTCCTCGTTCATGTCTTCATTCTTGGGGTTGAGTCCACTATCTGCTATATCAATTTTTTCCATTTTTCCTCCTTCCCCCCTTTCTGTCTCCTCCCCCTCTCCTCTCCTTTTCTGCTTTACATTTCAAACTCTGGACCCCTTGCTGCATATTTGTCATCTGAAGAAGTGGATTATGCCCACGAAAGCTCATGATACTATTTATACATTTTTGTTAGTCTCTAAGGCTGTGTCCAGACTCAGGGGTTTTTTCAGAAAAAGTAGCCTTTTTCCGAAAAAACTTCACCTGCATCTAGACTGCAGCCGCGTTCTTTCGAAATTAAATCGAAAGAACGCGGCTTTTCTTTCAACGGCGGTAAATCTCATTTCACGAGGAAGAACGCCTTCTTTCGAAAGTGCTCTTTCGAAAGAAGGCGTTCTTGAATGTAAATAGGGCTTCTTCGAAAGAGAGCATCCAGACTCACTGGGTGCTTTCTTTCGAAAAAGCGGCTTGCTTTTTCGAAAGTTCCGCGTGCAGTCTAGACACTCTCTTTCGAAAGAGGCTCTTTCGAAAGATACTTTCGAAAGAGCCTCTTTCGAAAGAGGCTTGCAGTCTAGACATAGCCTAAGGTGCCACAGGACCATTGTTGTTTTTTAGGTTTTTTTTGTTTTTAGCTACAGACTAGCACAGCTGCCCCTCTGAGACCTCTAAGAGCCCAATAAGCAGTGGAAGTGTAGGAAATGCTGCTGGACAATACTGACCTCTTGTAGTTCAGCAAATTCTTTATTTCGGCACCAGTCAGGTACCAAGCATGCTGGACTAGAGAGGATCAATCGGTAGTCTCACCAAGCTATAGTTAAGGCAAAATCATGTGCAAGGTTCTGTTTATAAACATAATTTGAAAAAGTCTCACCAAACTCACCCCAAAAAATCAGTTATTTACATCAGAGGATGCCTTGTAAATGTAGCTTAAATAATCCTGGCTTCAATATCTATAATAGCAATTAATAAAAATGTGACTCTAATCTCACTGAATTAGTTATTAAGTATCTTGTCTATATTTCTTTCAGCAAAGCCTGTCAGAATATGTTTGTCACCTGTAGGAGACAGGAGAAGAAAGCTGCTGCTTTCTCTTTCATAGGACTCCTTTCAACTCTCCTAATGTACTATAAGTAACCTTAAAAATAAGCAGGCTGCTAACTGCTTTATGAGCCTCTAGATTGCCCATTACTGAGCTGAAAACAAAAGCAATAGTTCTTGCATGATCTCATCCAGCTAAAGATGGCTGGTTCTTTCATTCCACTAATGTACATAGGACCTAAATACAAAAGAGAAGGCAGTTCCATTCTGTACTTTGAAAGAAAATATGGTCATTAAAAATAGCATGGAAAATAACTTTAAAAGACACAATATCTCTAGAGGGGCAAGTTATTCAATGAGAAGAAACAGCAACATTGCAATAGGTAGTAATATAACTGAGTGTTAAAGCAGACAACTGGGAATCAAAATAACAATTCTATTTCTGACTCTTCCAGGGTATGTCTACACTAGTCCCCTAGTTCGAACTAGGGAGGCTAATGTAGGCATTCGAAGTTGCAAATGAAGCCCGGGATTTAAATATCCTGGGCTTTATTTGCATGTTCCCGTCAAGTCGCCATTTTAAAATTCCACTAGTCCGAAGTAACTGCCCGCGGCTACATGAGGCAGTGAAACGGTCATTCAAACTAAGTCCTTAGTTCAAATTAACTGTTACACCTCATTCCATGAGGAGTTTTTTTTACTCCATGAGGAGTAACAGTTAATTCGAACTAAGTCCTTAGTTCGAATTACCGTTTCACTGTCGCGTGTAGCCGCAGGCAGTTATTTTGGACTAGTGGAATTTAAAAATGGTGACCGGATGGGACCATGCAAATAAAGCCCAGGATATTTAAATCCCGGGCTTGATTTGCAACTTTGAATGCCTACATTAGCCTCCTTAGTTCAAACTAGGGGGCTAGTGTAGACATACCCCCAGAGACTAGCAGTGTGATCTTCAGAAGGTCATTTAGAATGTCTGAGCAGCAGTCTCTTCTCCATAAAATAGAGGAAATACTTACCTCAGGTGTACAGCTGCTAAAGCTTATAAAATATCTGATACTTACATGGAAGTAAAGATGTTGTGTAGACTAGGACTTTAGTAGCATTCAAAAAAGAGCTAAATAGATTCATGGAGGTTAGATCCATCAATGGCTAATAGCCAGGATGGGTAGGAATGGTATCCCTACCCTTTGTTTCTCTGGAAATGGATTACAGGAGAGGGATCATGTGAGGATTACCTGTTGTGTTCCCTCCCTCTAGGGCATCTGGCATTGGCCACTGTTAGAAGACAGGGTACTGGTCTAGATGGACCCAGTATGGCTGTTCTTATATTCTTATGTAAGTTACCATAAAAGGGCAAAATAACTATGATGGTGATAGCAGGAAGAACAAAAACAACCTATACAGAGTAGTAAAGCTAGTTAAGGAACTGTCCTCAGCATTGACACAACTATTAAGAGATGAAAATACCTTCTCGTCAATGATTGCAATAAAAGTACATGTAATACCATGAAGAGACAAAGAATGGGTTGATCTTTTTTATTTACCTGATGTAAACCAGCACCAATGGAATTCATGAAATGATACCAGTTTAACACCCACATAAGTGAGGTCAGACACCATCTATTCATACTAGAAGATAGCCATCTGAAACAGGAAATTAATGTTCCCATAGGGGTCACCAAATTAAATTAATGAATTGCAAGTTTAAAAAAACCAAAAAGGAAGTATTTCTTCATACAATACACAGTCAACCTGTGGAACTCCTTGCCAGAGAACATTGTGAAAACCAGGACTTTAAAAGGATTAAAAAAATAATCTACATAAATTCATGGAGGATAGGTCCATGGGTAGTTATTAGCCAGGATGAGTAGGAATGGTGTCCCTACCCTCTGTTTGTCAGAAGCTGCAAATGGTTGACACGGGAGGGATCCCTTGATGATTACCTGTTATGTTCACTCCCTCTTCGGCACCTGGCATTGGCCACTGTTGGAAGACAGGATATTGGGCAAGATGAACCTTTGATCTGACCCAGTATGGCCATTCTTATGTTCTTAAAGTATTCCTGACTGTAGTAGCAGAGCCTAAGTTGCTAGCCCATTTGGCAAATTATTAGAATACTAGCCAATTAACCCTTCAAAACACAGGATTTTCAGGTCTCTCCTCCATGTTGGTTTTCTCTCCTGAGCCTCTGGTCTCTCGCTTCTTTTCGCTCTCTCTCTCTCCTCCTTCTCCTACTGCCTCCCCCCCCCCCCAGCTCTCCTCTGCCTCCTGCCTCTCTCGCCTTCTGCCTCTCTCTCCGTCTCTTTCTTTCTCTTCTCCTCCTCCTCCTGCCTCTCTCTCCACTCCATCTCCCCCCACCCTCTTCCCATTCCACCATGGCACTCGGCTGAGTGCTGCGCCACTCAGCCGGGCCGCCGCGGGACAGGGGGGTAGGGCGGTGATGTACATGGCCAGGGAGCGGGGCCGTGTACGTCACCACCCTGCCCCCTTCCCCTCCCAGTGTGGCACTCACCTGAGTGCTGCGTGCTCAGCCAGACCATGGGGGGGGGGGGGCGGTGACGTATACGGCCAGCTGAGTGCCGCGGCGGGATGCAAGATCCCCCTCCAGAGGTGAGTCTGTAACACTACAGCTTTACAGACATTGGACTACTATATATATGGTAGTATGACCTTGACAAATTACATGATTGGTTTGAAGACAACAAGATGAAATTCATCAAAGACAAGTGCAAAGTACTACAATTAAGAAGGAAAAATCAAATGCATCGCTACAGAATGGATAATAACTATCTAGGGAGTAGCATGCTGAAAAGGAGCTGAGGGCAATATTGGATCACAAACTGAAAAGGAGTCAACAGTGTGATGCAGTTACAAAAAGTCTAATATTCTGTAGTGTATTAACGTAAATATCATCTGTAAGTCATGGCAGGTCATTGTCCCACTCTACTTGGTACTGGTGGGGCTTCAGCTAGAAGCATTGTCTGCAACTCTGGGCTCCACACTTTAAGAAAGATGCGGATAAATTGTAGACAGACCACAGGAGAGCAACAAAAATTATAAAAATTTCATCTAAGAAAAATGGGCATGTTTAATCTTGAGAAAAAAAGACAAAGAAGGGACATAAATCTCAATTATTGTGATGCCTGCTTTAAACAGGAGCATGATTAGTTGTTCTCTATGTCCACTGAAGCTACAAGGTTATAATGGGCTTACTCAGCAACAAGGGAGATGTAAGTTACATATTAGAAAGCACTCTAAGGGTAGTTAAACTCTGGAACTGGCTTCCAAGGGAGGTTGTGAATTGCCACCATTGGAGGTTTTGAAGAATAGGTAAGACAAACACCTGTCAGGGATAGTGAAGTTTTACTTGATCCTGACTCAGAGCAAGGAACTGGATTTGATGACCCCTTGAAGTCCCTTCCAGCCCCAGAGCCCCCCCCCTCCTATCCATAGGGCAATTCAGGGTAGACACCACAATCCCCATGCTTTGGGGGGTTCCACAGCAGTTGCCTCAATTGTCCTATACACAGGCGGGACCTAGAGTATTATAGGGGACTGGCATGGGGCAGCAACAGGGTTTACCCCCGCCCACCACAGTAGGGGTATGTCTACACTACCCCGCTAGTTCGAACTAGCGGGGGTAATGTAGTCATCCGCAATTGCAAATGAAGCCCGGGATTTGAATTTCCCGGGCTTCATTTGCATGAAGCCGGCCGGCGCCATTTTTAAATGCCGGGTAGGTCGAACCCCGTGCCGCGCGGCTACACGCGGCACGGAGTAGCTAGTTCGGATTAGGCTTCTAATCCAAACTAGCTGTACTCCTCGTGGAATGAGGAGTACAGCTAGTTTGGATTAGGAAGCCTAATCCAAACTAGCTACTCCGTGCCGCGTGTAGGCGCACGGCACGGGGTTCGACCTACCCGGCATTTAAAAATGGCGCCGGCCGGCTTCATGCAAATGAAGCCCGGGAAATTCAAATCCCGGGCTTCATTTGCAATTGCGGATGACTACATTACCCCCGCTAGTTCGAACTAGCGGGGTAGTGTAGACATACCCTAGTGCAGGGGTCTCCAAACTATGGCCCGGGGGCCGGATGCGGCCCGCGAGGCCCTCTCATCCGGCCCGTGGAGACCTTTTTGGATTCAAAGGCAGAAGAAGTGAGATTGTTTCAAAACCCATTTGAAGCAGATGTGGCCAGTTGCCCAGATGAACTGCAGCTGGAAGTCATTGAGTTGCAAGCAAATGACCTCCTTAGGGACAAGTTCAAAATAGGACTGGTGGGTTTTTACCAGTTTTTGCCCAAGGAAGACTTTCCTAATGTCAAAACTTTTGCATCAAGGTACCTTTCAATCTTTGGAACAACATACCTGTGTGAACAAACATTTTCAAGAATGAAATACGTGAAGAACAATTTGAGAACAAACTTGTCCGATGATAATCTCAGGTCACTGTTGATGTTAGGGACAACAAATCTAAAGCCAGAAATGTCTGCTATTTTGGCATCCAGGAAACAATTTCACCATTCACACTAATACAGGTGTTCATGTGTAGTGTATGAATGTGTTATTAAATAATAACTGAATAAAATAATATTAAATAAATAATTAAAAACAACATCCATGTTTTGATTGTTTTTTATTTGGACCTCAAGTGTGTAATCGGCCCCCGAACTGCTGTTTGATAGTTAATGCGGCCCTCGGGCTGAAAAGTTTGGAGACCCCTGCCCTAGTGGATGCTGAAGCAGTCTGGTAGCCTGTTCTGCTCCACTGCATTGCCCTCTTCCTGCCAGCAGTGCTCCACTGCTCCACAGCAGTCAGAAATGGAGTGCTCTAAGATGCTCCCCTTCCCACTACTGCAGAGAAGTGGGGGTGCAGTGGCCAGGAGAGAGCAGTGGGGCAGAGTGTAGCAAGCTGCTGGCCACTCCATATCCCAACATTCATAGAATCATAGAATAATAGGACTGGAAGGGACCTCAAGAGATCATCGAGTCCAGCCCCCCGCCCTCAAGGCAGGACCAAGCTCCACCTACACCATCCCTGACAGATGTCTATCTAACCTGTTCTTAAATATCTCCAGAGAGGGAGATTCCACCACCTCCCTTGGCAATTTATTCCAATATTTGACCACCCTGACGGTTAGGAATTTTTTCCTAATGTCCAATCTAAACCTCCCCTGCTGCACTTTAAGCCCATTACTCCTTGTCCTGTCCTCAGAAACCAAGAGGAACAAATTTTCTCCTTCCTCCTTGTGACACCCTTTTAGATATTTGAAAACCGCTATCATGTCCCCCCTTAATCTTCTTTTTTCCAAACTAAACAAGCCCAGTTCATGAAGCCTGGCTTCATAGGTCATGTTCTCTAGACCTTTAATCATTCTTGTCGCTCTTCTCTGTACCCTTTCCAATTTTTCCACATCTTTCTTGAAATGTGGCGCCCAGAACTGGACACAGTACTCCAGCTGAGGCCTAACTAGTGCAGAGTAGAGCGGCAGAATGACTTCACGAGTTTTGCTTACAACACACCTGTTGATACAACCTAGAATATGTGGTGAATATGGGAGATTGATCCCTACTGTAGCCCCTGCCAAGCCCTGTAATTCCCTTGGCATTGCTTGAGGGAGATGGCAAGGCGGGTGGAGAAGGGGGAGAAATGGGGGGTGGGATGGAGCAAAGGCAGGTGGGGGCAGGGCCTGTGGTAAGGAGATTGCTCTGTTGCCCCAGGTTCTGTGCCCCCCTGAGGCAGGCCCTGTCCAGCTCTACACGTCTATGATTGTTTACTCAATTTTCTAGGCATGTATTCAGTTTTCATAGTACCAAAAGGCAGGAGCAGTACAAATCCAAGAGAATCAAAAAATTAATATTAATAATACTTAGCTTTACACAGCACTTTGTATCATCAAAGAACTGTACAAATATTAACTCATGAATACAAACTAATTAATATTACTCCATTACTATTTCTTGGACCACAATGATACTAATAAAGCAAATTATTGATCCTCTATCTATCTTTTCATGTATCTAACACTCTGCATTTTGGGATGCAGTGCTGAAGTCCAGAAATCAATTTAGACAAACTAAGGAAAAGTCATGTAGGTATAATGTGGACTTCAGAATCCACTGTGGATCTTTATTAACATACAAGGTAGAAAACAGTGCCATGATTATTCTTAAAAAGAAGTACAGTATTCTGAAATAATCCCACTTGGTATGTTATTTTGTGAGTTAAGTACCACTGGGCATGAACGTTATTTATTTTTGCAATGGTTCATGTGTGGCTTGATATGTTGCAAGGTACTGTTGGTGATTCTATAGATGACTCAGCTCTTTGAGTTGGTATGTCCCAGTATGATATTAGCAGGCAACAAATTATTGTAGGTGACATGCTTTAGCGGAGATGTTAAAGCAATGTCCTGAACAACTGTGGTCCTTAAAGCATAACGAAGTGTATTTCACTGATTCATAAGTGTGTTATGGGAATTATTTCTTATTTATAAAGTACTTTGGAGAGGAAAGTGCTATAGAAATTTTAAGCATAATTACTAGAATATATTATTGTCCCATGTAATTTTTGTAGTAGTTTGAGTGTTGGTACTAGTGTCTTGGGCAACCTCCAATTTGCCTAAATAATTGCATTCTGTGTATTTAACATTGCCCCTGCAGTTTCAATTGTACATGCTATTTATCATTTCATATTCTAAACTATTGTGCAGCATGCTGTGGCCTGTTAATTGTTGCATTTCAATTGAAGTTGAAGTTATTCTGTGTGCCTGTGTGTGTGAAAGGGAAAGAGAACTAATTTCAGTCATGATGAATGGAAAACAAAACAGTGGAAATGAGATGGGGGAAGGGCAATGGGTATAGCAGTAGTATTACAAACTACCCAGCTAAGACTACTGGACAGCATAGTGAGCAAATGATTTTCATTTCAAATATACAAACAATAAATGAGTAGGTGTACTGACTCAACTCATGTGTATCTTGTACCAGATTTAGGCGTTAAAGAGGGAGAAAGTAATTGTCTGGCAGACCAACACAGCAAGATGTTGCAAATATAGGGAATAGGGTAGAAGAAAATTTAGAGACCACTATGGGAGAAGTGAACAAAGGGCCCCTCAAGGTAGATTGAAGGGGTAGGAACAAGCGAAATAATGTGATAAGAGAGCAGGCTAGCTAGGTAGGAGATGTTGTAGTTGTGCAGGGCTTTAAAGGAAAGAGCAAGCAGTTTAAACTTGATATATTAAACTCTATACAGAAGGACGCACCTAGGCTTTGGGAATCAGAGAATAGCAATAGAGCAGGGTATTTTGTCTACACAGTACATAAGTACATAAGAACGGCCATACTGGATCAGACCAAAGGTCCATCTAGCCCAGTATCCTGTCTTCTGACAGTGGCTAATGTTAGATGCACCAAAGGGAGGGAACACAACAGGTAATCCTCACGTGGTCCCTCTCCTGTCACCCATTTCCAGAGAAAAAGAGGGTAGGGAGACCATTCCTACCATCCTGGCAACCGCAGCTAATCTGGTAGCAGATCTATGTAACTATGTAAGCCCAAATCTAAGCCTCATGACCCAGAACTGAAACTGAAGCCCCTGGGCTTCAGGCCTGAGTTTCTGGGGGTGGGGGAAGACTCAGGCTTTGGCTTCAGTCCTGGACAGTGTGATTCAGATTACAGGTTCCCCTGCCTGAGACTGAATGCCTTGGGCTTGGGTTTTGGCCATTGCTCGGGACTGCAGGCTCAGGCTTTGGTCTCCCCTCCTCAGGTCATGTTGTAATTATTGTTGTCAGAAGAAGGTCGCTGTGCAAGGAAATTGACAGCCAATGTGCTAGATGAATGTGTAGGACTGGCTTTTGGATTTGAAAAGGTAGCTTTAGAGCAGTGGTCCCCAACGCGGTGCCCACGGGCGCCATGGTGCATGCGGGCGCCATGGTGCCTGCCGGGGCACTTATGTGTGCCTACTGAATGATCTGGGCTGGCCCAAGCCATTCTTGCGGCCCAGGCCCCAGGCACACGGTGCACACGCGGCCCTGCCCCCAGGTACCTGGCAGCCCCAAAAGGTTGTGGACCACTGCTTTAGAGCTTTTTTTCCCTCAGTCACTGATTTTAGTCCTTTATACCAGAACTTCATCAATGTTCTTACTGTCATCACAGAGCAGAACAATGTGATTCAGTGACAAAACTTCTATTTTTTTCCATTAACTAAACACTGAAGTAATTGGTTGTGAGAACGGAATTACCCAGAATTTTGTCTCCTACTCCCTCATGTGCTCTGTTTTTTATATATATGACACCCAGGGATATTAAGACAAAATTATATCTGACTTATTACTCACGGGTTAATTTAATGTTTGACTCTTTAGCAGGACTTTGCCAGAGAGATACTTAGTGAATGCAGATGTGTTTTCTCTTTATATACTAATAATGCATATCATGTGTTATTCCTGATATGGAATGGCTACCCATGTGAAACTATGGTTTATTTTTAGCAAAGATGCCATGATCTAAAACTAGGTTGAATGTGTAGTGTGTGGCATCCTGCAAAGTTTGTAGGCTCTGTTGATGGATTTCACTTTGTTTCCATAGTACTGAATCCAGAGCACAGTTTTAAAATGTGGACACTAAATCCTGCATTAGGTTACTTAAACAAGCACTTCTATATAGTTCTCACGAGCTCTCCCTGCTCCCCTCCATCACAATCTGTTCCCCTCTTCTGACCAGCACAAAACCACATCCCATATCCACATGCTGCTCTTTCTTTTGTTCCTAACCTGTGGTGGCCTTTGCACCAACTTTGGCCTATCTCCAATTCCCCACCCACCCTTGCCCCTTTCCAGCCATCTTTCCTAACCACAAGCCCAACTCTCTCCTTTCTACCTTTCTCTTGGCATCTTAGGAATGCTCCTGCCAGCTCTAAAAATATCTCAACCACCCACTGCCTCTTCACATCTTGCTGTCTCCAGCTTCTGGCTCTATAGAGGCTTGGATCCCTTAATCTGAAGTTGATGGTGATGTTGGGCTTCTCTTCTCCCATTCCAGCTGTTTCTAGCCCCCTCCTTTTTCTCCTTTCCCACTCTCTCTTCTGTGAAACCACATGGCATCTGACATGTTCTCCTCTCCCTCATATTGCTGTCATGAGCTGTCCACCCAATTGGCAATATTCGCTGTCTTATTCTTCTTCAAAAGATAGTTACTCTGTGTTGCTGGGTATTGATTTGTGCAATAGGTCATGGCAATGTGTCCCCCTTTTCTGGCACTTTGACTAAATAACCTGGCATACCTTCCAGTCCTTCATAACATGCATAACTTGTACACAATGTTCACACAGAAATTTCTTGTGTTCCCATGGTCCTCTCTTTCTTGATGATGCAGGAGGTAAACCTCTTAATTCACATTAAAATCCAGAGAATATTTGCCTTCAGTTTCCATGACAATAGATACTTCAACAGCCTTCCTGAATATGAGCCAAAGACAAAATGGTCACACAGGGCATCACTTAATGTTTATCCAAACTGACAATGATTTGACAAATTCCTTAGTGCAGCAACAAATTGTGCTATCGACTCTCCATTTCCCCAATGTCACTGGTGGAACCGATATTGTTCTGCTATTGTCAATGGTGTAGGAGAAAAATATTCCTGCATTGCTGCAGTAAATGTGGCATACATGGCATTTCTGAGCACAGTTGGAGACAATAGGTCATGCAGTGGTTTGTATGCTTTCAGACTCATCACTGTCAGCTAGTTTGAAACCATCCTTCTGGAATAGAGCTGTAAGCTACAAATTGCTCAAAACATTCGAGGTACATCACACATGAGACATGATTTCTGTCAAGCGCATTAATATTGCCCACAAAAAAAATGCCATTTCACTTCTTTCCTGTTAGATTTCACCCCCTCCTGGATGTTTGTTCATCAGGGATTTTTTTTAACTGCTCACTATCTCTACTTGATCCTTCTCTGCTGGCTGGGTGCTTACGTGCTTCCTTGGTTGTGCATGATCTGCTTCTGCTGGCTATAGCTCCTCAGTGCAAACTAAAGTATCTGTCTCTCTCGCTGCCTGCTTGCATGTGGTCAGCCAAGATGGATACTTGCTTCCAGCTTACTGCTTTGTCTCAGCAGCAGCTAGGCAGCAACAGCAGAACACTGCTCCTCACTGATTTGTTTGTCCAGCTCAGGCCCTAATTGCAGAACTTTTCTGCTTCTTTCTATCTTTAGTTGCCTACTTCTCCTCTTTTGTTATATGGTTCATGCTGCAATAGAAGTCTGGACCTTTGTGTTACTGGGTGACATTTTTTCCCTGCAAAAAATGTTGCTATTATCTGCTCACTTTTTCTTGTCCTCGTTCAGGCAGTGAAAGCATGGACACTATACAATGTCCTCATTGCTAAGATGACCATGCTTCCCAAAAGGAAAATGGGACACCGCACAGGGCTGGGGGCTGGCATTAATGCTTGCCAAAGCCCTCATTCCCTCTCCTCACCACACACACTGAGCTGGGCGTTGCTGAAACAAAATACAGGACTATGCAGCACTTTAACTTTAAAGACTAACAAGATGGTTTATGAGGTGATGAGCTTTCATGGGCCAGACCCACTTCCAAAGCTCATCACCTAATAAACCATCTTCTTAGTCTTTAAAGTGCTGCATAGTCCTGTATTTTGTTACAGCAAGACCAGACTAACATGGCTACATCTCTATTACTGAGCTGGGCCTGATACTGCTGCTCAGTTGAGCCCTCCCTCCCTCCTGTGCATCACAGTTTGATATCCCCTCCACACACGCCAGTGCCCACCTCCCCCCCCCCCCACACACACACTTTCCTCCGCACTTGACCTTTTTGATAAAAGTGGGCATTTGTCCCATTCTGTACAATAGTTGATATGTCTGGAATAGGATATATAGTCACCCTAATCTTTGCTCCTATGTTATATTTTGACTGAGCAGTGAAGGAGACAGAGACAGATGCAGAAGGAGTTGACAGAAAGACAGTTGTCGGCTGTGGAGACTTTACTGTTTAGGCATCAAACTGAAACCAACACAAAAGCTTTGTGCTGGACAGGACAGGAGTACTCAAGTACATCACACCAAGGATGGCTCTCTGATCTTTCTGTTGCTGAGTTCTCCTGTGACCCTCTATGACTTCTAGGCCATCAGTAGTGATCACTTCTCATCTAATCTCAGCCATTTTTAGGATTGCCAACTTTCTAATTGCACAAAACCGAACACTCTAGCCCTGCCTCTTCCTTGAGGCCCCCCACCACATTCCCTCCTTGAGGCCCCACACCTTGCTCACTACATTACCCCTCCCTTGGTAGCTTTCTCTTCCCCCATGCTCACTTGCTTTCACTGGGATGGGGCCTGGGGTTGAGGTGCAGGAGGGGTTTAGAACTCTAATTGGGGGTTCAGGCTCTGAGTTGGGGCCAGAAATAAGGGTTTCAGAGTAAAGGAAGGGACTCCAATCTGGCACAAGGAGTTGGGATGTAGGAGGAGGCTCTGGCTGGGGGTGCAGGCTCTGAGGTGGGGCTAGGGACAGCGGTTTGGGATGTAGGAGAGGACCAAGGAATTCAGAATGTGGGAGAGGGCTGTGGGTGAAGGCAGAGGGAGGGTTGGGGTGTGGGAGCACATGAGCATTGTGGTGTGGTCAGGGATGAGCAATTCAGAGTGCAGGAGGGGGCTTTGGGATTTGGGGGCAAGGCAGGGGGAAAGGATAGGTTGTGGGATTTGCTGGCTTATCTTGGGTGGTTCCAGTCAGCAGCACAGCAAGGCTAAGGCAGACTCCCTGCCTCTCCTAGCTCCATGCTGCATCCTGGAAGAAGCCAGAAGGTGTGGGACGTAGGCAGGGGCAGGAGGGTCAAGAGGCTCTGTGTGCTGCTCTTGCTCATAAGCACCACCCCCAGCTCCCACTTGCCAGTGCTTGAGACAGGGGCAGTATGTGGCAACCCATTCTCCACACCCACACCCCCACTGGGACTTAGTGCTGTGAGAAGCCAGGGGGGGACTACCCTGCCTAGCCCTGCATTACCTCTGACTGCACTTGTAACAGCACTTGTTGCTACTGACCAGATCCTATAGGGCCCCTTTTCAACCGGGTGTTGTGTTTGAAAATCGGCCACTTGGTCATTTTCGCCATCTCCCCTAGACTTTTCTTCTGCTAATGAGTGTAACTGATTCTCACAATATGTCACTGTCCTCCACTTTTGACTCTTTTGCCCCACTCTTCCATTGCAAAGTCTGCTTTACCAACCCCTTGCTCTGTCTCCTTCCAGCATCTGCTTCCCTCACTCCTTTTCATGCACTGATGGAGCACAGAGTTAGATGACAATAGAGCATCTCTGGGAGATCCTGTAACCAGGCTCACTTCCTCCACTACATTTTTTCCTTTTTCTTTGGCAGTGGTGCCAAATAAAGGAAATTCAGGGGGCAGGGTTGGGGAAGGCACTCTCCCAGGCAGAGGGTGTGTGAGGGGGTGGGGTGTTGCACTTACTCAGAGTAGCATTGTGGTGAAGTTGGGAGGCTATCTCCTGATCACTTTAAAGCAGTGGTTCTACATTAAATCAGTATGGCTGTTACTAGAATGGTCTGGAGTGTTTCTCTAGCTGGATTGTCACTGCACTTCTGTAATCTGTCCCAGCAGACCATCCATACAAATTCCAGTGCTATGAACATGTCATATGTCACTACCGATTAGTCCATAATTTTCAAACAAGCATTTTGGTACTTTTTTCCCATGCTGCCCCACGTAGTTGGGAGGAGCTCCCATAAACATTACAGATCTATCGGTGTAGAGTCACGATAGAATTAGGTTGATGCGTAGGGTAGACACTGCATGATTTACATCAACTGCTACTGTTCTTCAGAAATCTTCCACAATGCTTCACACTGACAGCATAATAGATACTACTAGCACTCCTGGTGCAAAAGTGTGCCGCCAACACAAGGGCCCACACATGCACACACACAAGCAATTTAGTATCTATGGTGGTTGTATGCTGATGTAAGTTAAATCAACATAAATTCATAATGTAGACATGGCCTTAAATTATAAAATTTTTAGGCAGAGACCATATTTGTGGAGGAGGGGGTGTTTGTTTGGGGGGGGGGAGAGGTGCTGTTTTTTGGTTGTAAAGCACTTAACACAGCTGATTCCAGGTCCATGACTAGGTCTCCTTAGTACTAAAGTCATACAAGTGGTAATAATTAATAAATGGACCTCTTGTGCACATATAGTAAGTCTCATTTTGAGTGTCTCCCAAGTATGAGATTTGAATACCCTATTAAGAAGTTCATATCTGAAAATTTTTCTCATGGTACAGAATTCCCAAAGTCTTTATAAGCTCACTACACCACTGTATAATTAGTTAGAAGTTACACACAATTTCCTTATGCTTTCAGCTTTCTTGGATGGGTGCTGGATTGCCACCCACCCCACATTACCATTTACTAGTGGTCTGTGTCTGTCCTTTCTGCAGCTGTGTCTCATAGTTATCACAACTGAGGAGAGCTCAGACCACATGTATTGGATCAGGCCTTACTGGTGAAATCAGTGTACTCCTGTCTAATTTGAGAATACTTGGGCCTCTGGGTTAGCATCTTGAGCTCTGTCTGTAAGCTCTTCATTTATTGTGGGATGACTTCTGTGCTTATGCAGCTTCACACACACCAATCACCAGCAACTTAGGCACCTAAGTTTTCAAAATGTCAGTGACTTATCAATGGAGGTATTAAGTGACTAGAGAGCAGTTAGGTGCCTTAATTCCTTTGAGAATCTGGGCTTTAGACTTTTCACTCAAATTTCTCTCTGTGTAAGATGAAGAATGAATAGATACTTCACATAGGTGAGTTGTTGCTTAATTAAACTGAAGTTAAGCCATGTAAATAGTGGTTATTTCTATTTAATGTTACAGGTGCTACCTACTATACACACTACACTGAGGCTATGTCTACATTACTTTTTCAGGAAGAGCAGACATGCTTTTCGGCATCCCTGCAAACCTCATTTTACGAGGAAGAAGGGATGTTCTGAAAAAGGTTTTTTTTTCCGATATTTGGCCCTGTGTAGACGGGTCAAATGTCGGAAAAGCCTCTTCCGAAAAAAGACGCGGGAAAAGCTATGCAGATTGCGGTTCACAACGTGCGTAGCTTTTTCCTGAAGAACAATGTAGTGTAAACATAGCCTGATTGATATACTATTAAACCGTTAGACTGGGTCAGAATTGGATGTCTTCTGTATATATTGCTGTTTATTGAAGGGGATATACTCTTGATGAGAATTACAGAAACTATACGTTGTTGAAAAGGTATATCAATTTTCAAGATTTACCTGTCTAGGAAGTAGGGGTATGTCTACACTACAAAGTTAATTCGAACTAACAGACGTTAGTTTGAATTAACTTTGATAGGCGCTACACTAGCGATCCTCTAGTTCGAACTTAATTCGAACTAGCGGAGCGCTTAATTCGAACTAGATAAACCTCATTCCACGAGGACTAATGCCTAGTTCAAATTAACTAGTTCAAATTAAGGGCTGTGTAGCCACTTAATTCGAACTAGTGGGAGGCTAGCCCTCCCCAGCTTTCCCTGGTGGCCACTCTGGGCACCACCAGGGAAACTCTTCTGCCCCCCTCCCAGCCCCGGACCCCTTAAAGGGGCACGGGCTGGCTATGGTGCCCGTGCCAGGTGAAAGCCTGCCAGCACCCAGCCAGCAGACCCTGCACCTGGCACGGCTCAAGCCAGCCACCCACTGCCACCCAGCCCTCCGCCTCTTCCCGGGACCAGGCTGGTGGCTCCCGGGAGCCTGCCCAGGTCCGCAAGAGGTGGGCACCCACCTGGTCTCATGCGGACATCGTGGACCTCATCCATGACTTCCACACTAGGCACAGGAAAGTGGCCATCTAGGGCAGGAGAGCTGCCAGCCTGGCCACCCAGGAGCAGGTTGGCATGAAAATCAAGGTGGTCCACTGAGACCCCCGACCCTGAGCCCTGAGCTTACAATGGCCGTACTGGGTCAGACCAAAGGTCCATCTAGCCGAGTAGTCTGTCTGCCGACAGCGGCCACCACTAGGGACCCTGGAGGGGATGGACCGAAGACAATGACCAAGCCATTTGTCTTGTGCCATCCCTCTCCAGCCTTCCACAAACAGAGGCCAGGGATACCATTTCTACCCCCTTGCTAATAGCACTCCATGGACCCAACCTCCATGACTTTATCTCACTTCTCTTTAAACTCAGTTCTAGTTCTAGCCTTCACAGCCTCCTGCAGCAAGGAGTTCCACAGGTTGACTATTTGCTTTGTGAAGAAGAACTTTCTGTTATTAGTTTGAAGCCTGCTACCCATTCATTTCCTTTGGTGTCCTTTAGTCCTTCTATTATGGGAAGTAATGAAGAACTTTTCTTTATACACCCTCTCCACACCACTCATGCTTTTATAGACCTCTATCATATCCCCCCTCAGTCTCCTCTTTTCCAAGCTGAAAAGTCCCAGTCTCTTTAGCCTCTCTTCATATGGGACCTGTTCCAAACCCCTGATCATTTTAGTTGCCCTCCCCTCTCCCACTTTCTCTCTTCCCCTCTCCCACCTCCTTTTCCCAGTCTCCCCGAGTTTAGCTCAATAAAGAGAGATTCTATTTTTGAACACACATGTCCTTTATTTTGTACATCAGGAAGGGGGGCTAGGGAGTGGTAAGTGGAAGGAGGTGAGGGAGGAATGGGGTACGAGCCCCCGATGGGGAGGACTGGGCTGGCTCTGCGGGCTTCTCGGGCTGGAAGCTCTCCTGAAGCCCCTTGATTGACTCCCCCACTCCAGATGGCAGCCTGCGGCCAGTGCAGCCGGGCTGATGGCTGAGTGCTGTGATGTACCGAGTGTGGGTACTCAGGGCACTCCAAGCCAGGACTGCTTTGGAAGCGGGGAACCCCTGAGAAGTGTCTGTCTGGGGTGGGGGTTGGGTCCCTTTAAGCACAGCCCTCGGCTAGCCTGAGACAGCAGCTCCACGCTCTAATTCCTAATCTGATGCCCTGCAGGCACTGCTTCCAGCCATCCTTAACCTCAGTTCATGGTCCACTCAGTGTGGACATGCTAGTTGAAAATTAGCAAAACGCTAATTAGAACTAGTTTTTAAGTCTAGATGCGCTAATTCGAATTAGCTTAGTTCGAATTAGTGCTGTAGTGTAGACATACCCTAGAATTCTCTGGTGATATATTCAGGGTGCATATGTTAGTTGTTGACAAAATGTCATTTAAAGGGTAAAAAGAACACCTGTAATTATCCAGATATGCTATGAAAATATTAAATAACTTTTGGATACTAATTCAGTGGTTCCTTCTATAAACTAAAGCCAAACACAGAATAATTATGAAATGAAATCACCTTCAGTATTTTGGGTTTGTTTAGTTTAGAAAAGAAAAGACTGAGAGGGGGCACGATAGCAGTTTTCAAGTATCTAAAATTGTGTTATAAGGAGGAGGGAGAAAAATTGTTCTCCTTGGCTTCTGATGATAGGACAAGAAGCAATGGCTTTAAATTACAGCAAGGGACGTTTAGATTGGACATTAGGAAAAACTTCCTAATTGTCAGGACAGTTAAACACTGGAATAAATTGCCTAGAGAGGTTGTGCAATCTCCATCAGTGGAGCTATTTAAGAGTAGGTTGGGTAGACATCTATCAGGGATGATTTAGATGGCGCTTTGTCCTGTACTAAGGGCAGGGGATTGAACTTGATGATCTCTCGAGGTCCCTTCCACTTCTAGTGTTCTATGATTCTATGATAAAACAATTCAAAATATGAATGACAAAGTGTTGCGATAGAGTAATGCTATTTAAATAGTCTTCTCTGAGGCTGCGTCTAGACTGGCAAGTTATTCCACAAAAGCACCTGCTTTTGCGGAAAAAATTGCCAGCTGTCTACACTGGCCACTTGAATTTCCGCAAGAACACTGACGATCTCATGTAAGATTGTCAGTGTTCTTGCAGAAATGCTATGCTGCTCCCGTTCAGGCAAAAGCCATCTTGCACAAATGCTTTTTTGCAAGAGGGCCAGTCTAGACAACGCGGTTTTGTTTTGTGCAAAAAAGCCCCGATCGCGAAAATGGCAATCGGGGCTTTCTTGAGCAAAACCGCATCTAGATTGGCACGGACGCTTTTCCGCAAAAAGTGCTTTTGCGCAAAAGCCTCCGTGCCAATCTAGATGCTCTTTTCCGCAAATGCTTTTAACGGAAAAACTTTTCCGTTAAAAGCTTTTGCGGAAAATCATGCCAGTCTAGACGTAGCCTGAGTGTTTGTTTACATGTGTTCCTCCTCTTGTGATACGAATATGCCTCAGACGCTGGAGATTATACCATTTTAATCAGCAATGTCTGTTGGTCACACCAGCTCCTCTGATGACCTAAGTGTCTCCCACCTCAAAGTATAGAGGTGATTAAGTGACCAGTTGACCTTATTTCCCTTCACCTGCTCCTGACTGTAAGATGTTGCAGAGAGTAGCCAACTCTTTTTTTTCAGTTATGTATTGTAGTAAGATTTTGTAAATATTTACTTAGAATAAATGTACAGTGTATTAATTGGTGGTGTGTTTTAATGGGTTTTAGATTTCTCTAGATTTATTTTCCACTCTGTACAGAGGCTTCTGTGGGACAAAACACCAGGACTTTAAATGCTGTGGGTGCTTCAGGCTGTTAGGTTCATTAGTGACCCATGTTTAAGCTGTCTATACTGTTTAGATGAGGAACATTTAAATCAGGGGTGGAGAACCTCAGGCCCGGGGGCCGTATGTGGCCCCCAGCTTGCCTGGATCCAGCCCCCATTCAGGGCCTTTCCCAGCATTGGGGAGTCTGCGCAGGTGCTCCAGCCTCCGGCTGCTCCACCACGGAGCTAGAGCCCCCTAGGCTCTGGTGTGAGAGGGGAGGGAATGTGGAAAGTGTCTGCTTCTAGGTCGAGCACCAGTGAGGTGGGTTTTGTTTTTGTTTTTTGGCATTCTCACAAGTGTGCAGTCCCAGACTGATTTTTCCCTGGGTCAGCGATACCGTTTGCAGACGTGCTTGCGCTAGCTCTCATTGTGCTAGCATGCTAAAAAAGAGTAGCGGGGCCACAGTAGCGTGGGAGACAGTGAGTGGCCACCGTTCACTATTGCCCATGCTAGCACAGCTACACTATTTTTATCATGCTAACTCAACGAGCACCAGCAAGTATGCCTGTGCGAGCTGGGAATCACACCCCTAGCTCCAAGTGTAGACAGAGCCTAACCATGCAGTTAAATCAGGGATAACAGGATGATGATCTTCTTTAGTGAGAGCTCACAGGCCGATCTCTGAACCACAAGGAGGGATGGGATTTCTCTCGTCTGGGACAGTTCTCACTGAAAAGTGTCCCAGCAACTGCCTTAATCTCTGTGGTTCTGTCTGGGGTGCTGCGCAGAGAAAGATGCACAACACTTGCTCAACAAAAAAGAGTCTTCGTTCCGCCCTTTGGGGAAGAAGAGAGCTCTGAGCCCATTACTCTTCTGTTTGGCAGGATTCCGCCTGGAAAATTTTGCCCATGTTTGTGTTATGGGCACCCAGGCAGAGCTCTGCTGCCAGCCCCACTACCTCCCTGGCCTGATCAGCTCTCAACTGTCTGCAGCAGGGGCTCCTTCTGATCACACTCCTTAAGAACTGGGTCAATTAGAAGCTCTGCAGGGCTGACTTGCTCAGTGCAGGCATCCTCAGTCAGAGAAGCAGCTGTCTGTGTATGTGCATTGGGAGCCTGCTTGCTGCTTCTAATGTACCAGCTCTGTATGAGTACCACCAGAATGGTCTTTCTTATTACCAGAAATCGATTTGTTCGTTCCATGCAGCCTGAATCTACTTTATTAGATATTTCAGTCAATTAGGGAATGCTTCTAAGACAGCCGGAGGTTACTGTGGTAAGCCCCATTTAGCGGGTAATTCTCAGAAACCATTATGAGCACTTCCCCTTAGAAAAGGAGGGTGGGTATTTGCTGTCATCCTTTCTGAGAACAGGGATGATTCACCCTTTCACCCTTTGGTGGTACCTTTTTATGACACCTATATGTTTAAGAGTCACGGTAGATATAGGAATAAATATAAGCAGGTCAGTTTAAAAGCTATTTGTTGGTACCCTATATCCTAGTCAGACTCATCTTATCCAGATGACAATACTAGTAGGCTTCACTGGCCGCTGTGGCTCTACCCTAGATCAAAATCTTTTTCCATTTCAGTTTCCAGGGTCAAATCTACTTCACTCCATGGTCCAGCTACCATGTAAAAGTAGTACCAGTGATCTCAGAGATGAAAAGGGACCGACGCGAGCCAGTTTGGCACTCCGGTAAGAACTGGTCATCAGACAGGCCTGCACACAGCCAACTGTTTGCTTCCTCCGTTGATGGCCCTGCTGGTAGGGTCTGGCAGTGCTTTGCTGCCCCTTTTGCAGAGCCAACATTAAATAGTGCAAGAACAATTAAAATTCCTGTAGACTAACAGATTTGGAGATCATTTCTATCTCCAAGTCAGTGGCACAGCCATGGGCACTCACATGGCACCACAATATGCCAACATCTCCCTTGAACAATGTTTCCTCAGCTCTCGCCCCCTAACACTCTTACTTTACTTACGCTACATTGATGACATCTTCATCATATGGACCCACGGAAAAGAGACTATTGAAGAATTCCACAAGGATTTCAACCACTTCCACCCCACCATCAACCTCA
Source organism: Pelodiscus sinensis (assembly GCF_049634645.1). Taxonomy (NCBI): domain Eukaryota; kingdom Metazoa; phylum Chordata; order Testudines; family Trionychidae; genus Pelodiscus; species Pelodiscus sinensis. The sequence continues at coordinate 44,141,173 of NC_134712.1, read as the reverse complement.
GCCTGGACCAGTCCACATGAGAAATCCACTTCCTGGACCCCTCAGTATAGTTAAATAATGGACAAATTTCCACCACCCTATATCAGAAACCCACCAACCGCTACTCTTACCTTCATGCCTCCAGCTTCCATTCCAGACACATTTCTCAGTCTATTGTATACAGCCAAGCCCTACGATACAACCGGATTTGCTCTGACCCCACAGACAGAGACAAATCACCTACAGGATTTTTACAGAGCATTCGTAAAACTTAAATACCCACCTGGAGAAGTGAAAAAACAAATTGACAGAGCCAAAAAAAGTACCCAGACATGAACTACTTCAAGACACACCCAAAAGAGAAAGTAACAGAACTCCTCTTGTTTTTACCTATAGTCTACAACTCAGACCCCTCCAGCGCATTATACACAATCTATAACCCATCTTGGAAAAGATCCCTCACTCACAGAGGCCTTGGGAGAAAAGCCTATTCTTGCTTACAGACAACTCCCCAACCTGAAATGAATTATTTCTAGTAACCATGTCACACAACCACTTCATAAGCCTCCAGGAACTCAGCCCTGCAACTAAAAATGATGCCAAGTCTGCCCACATATCTATACAGTGAATTTATCACTGGAGCCAACAACATAAGCTATCAAATCAAAAAATCATTTGACTGCACATACAGTAATTTGAACTATGCCATCAAATGCCAGCAGTGTCCCACTGTTATATATATATTGGACAAACTGGACTGTCTTTATGGGAAAGAATCAATGGACACAAATCATATATACAGAAATCTATTGGGGAACACTTCAATCTTCCAAATCACTGTTTAAAAGATCTTCGGGTAGCTGTCTTGTCACAAACCAGTTCTACAAGCCGGATCCACAGGGAAGCATTGGAATTAGAGTTCATCCACAAATTCAGTTCACATGCTAATGGACTCAATCGTGATGAAAGTTGGTTGGGACACTGCCAACTTAACAGTCATTGAAAGTGCAAACAGCTCTTTGTGTAGACTTCCATGTCAGGAAGGATTCTATCTATTGACTTTGATTCTTATCTGCTTCATTTTAACTACACAATCTTCAGATACTTATTGACTGATTCCATCTAGCTCTTTGTCTCCCATCCCCTTTCTTTTTTCTCCCTCCCCTTCCCCTTCCTCTTCCCCTCTCCTATTTATTTTGGGTGTGCACATCCTAAACTCATAATTCCAGTCATCTGAAGAAGTGAGCTGTGCCCACAAAAGCCCATGATACTATCTAAATGTTTTGTTAATATGTAAAGTGCTATCAGACCATTTGTTGTTTCTTTCTGTAAAAGACTAACCCCCTGAAGATTTAAATCTGTTAAACTAGATCTGTTAGTCTATACGGTGCCACGGGACTTCTCGTTGTTCTTGCAGATTCAGACTAACACCGATACCCTTCTGATATTAAATAGTGCAACAATGTTAATTAGTGCATGGCTAGGAACTGATTCTTGCTGAATCCCACTAGAAATATACCCACTCAATGATTCTTAGTTATCTAGCTTTTAATCCAGTTTTCTTCAACATCTTTATTCATTATCTGGATGAGGAGATGGAATGCATCCTCAGCAAGATCGCAGAAGACACTAAGCTAGGGGGAGAGGTAGATATATTGGAGGGTAGGGATGGGGTCCAGAGTGACCTAGATAAATTGGAGGATTGGGCCAAAAGAAATCTGATGAGGTTCAAGAAGGACAAGCACAAAGTCCTTCACTTTGATCCCGTCGCCTTGAGCCATGCCCCGGCCCAGGAGCAACAAGTGAGTGCACAGTGGGGCCGGTGTGTGGCGGCTGCAGGTAGGGGATGGTGCCCAGCTGGATTGCTCCCTCTCCTGGAGGCAGGAGGCTGGCGGCTGTGCAGGAACCGGGGCGGTGAGTGGCTGGCTCCTCCTCTCCTTCCACCGTAAATATACCCCCGGCACAGTCTTGTATACCTCGCGGGTTATACTCGTGCACAGGGTATATAAGATTTTTTTACTGAAACAGCAAAAACTGTGGGGTATATTTGGGTGTGGGGTATATTCGCTAAAATACGGTAGTGATTATTTCCCTTTATTCAGCACTGGTGAGGCCATATCTGGAGTACTGCATCCAATTCTGCCCCTCGCCCCTAATATTGAAAGGATGTGTATGCATTAGAGAAAGTCCAGCAGAAGGCAACCAAATGATTGGAGGGCTGGAGCACATGACTTATGAGGAGAGGCTGACGGATTTGGGCTTATTTAGTGTACAGAAGAATAAGGGGGATTTGATAGCAGTCTTCAACTACCTGAATCGGGTTCCAAAGATGATGGGGAGAGGTAACAGATGACAGAATGAAGAGCAATAGACTCAAGTTGCCATGGAGGAGGTCCAGGTTGGATATTAGGAAAAACTATTTCACTAGGATGGTGGAGAAGCACTGGAATGGGTTACCTAGAGAGGAGGTAGAATTTCCATCCCTAGAGATTTTATGTCCCAGCTTGACAAAGCCCTCTCTGAGATTATTAAGTTGCGGTTGGTCCTGCTTTTAGCAGGGGGTTGGACTCAATGACCTCCTGAGGTCTCTTCCAACCCTATGTTTCTATTATTCTGATCCATTTAATATGTGCCCTGTTTGTTTTGTAACATTCTTGTTTTTTATTCAAAATGTTTCACAGTGTTAAGTCAAATACTTTACAGAAACCTAAGAATTCTACATCAAACATTAGTACTTTAACTAACAAAACTTTTAATAAAAAAATCAAGTTAGTTTGACAGGTTCTATATTTCATTTTCCATATTGATTTGAATTTATTATATTATACTCCTGTAATTATTTATTAATTCAGTCCCAGGTTAGCTGCTACATTTCTATCCATTCAGCACACAAGAAATATTTTACACGTTAACAGGAGGACCAAGTGGTGCCTTTCAGGCTGGTGATATCTCTGAGAACTTTCACAAAATGTCTGGCTATGGTAGTGACATATTTCAAAGGGAAATATGTCAGTTTACCCACATCTCAATGATTGATCAGTGAGATGGTTTTCTCCAGAGCACATAATAAGCAATATTCAATATGTCATAAATCTGTTTTACCAACTGGGACTGAGTGTAAATCAGAAAAAGTTGCATTCAGTCCCAGCACAAAAGACAGAATTTGCTGGGACTGTAATTGGTTTCACAATGACTTGAACATATAGACCAAATTCGACGACATGCTGAAGTTGATAAATCAACTGCAAAAGAATCTATACACTTCAGCATGAATATGTCTCCAGCTTTTAAGTCACATGACTTCAGGTGCACTGGTCATGCTATTTGCCAGATTGTGTCTTTAGTGTCTTTTGAAGTGGTTATGGATGGTTAATAGCCCTGCTGTTCACAAGCCAAAGATGGTTATTTGCTTCCTTCAGTATATGTTGAACTCTCTCAGAAGGTGGAAAGATCCACATCAGGCCTTCAAGGGAGTTTCATTCTTCCCTGCACTTCCCACAAAGTCAGTAATTCCTGATGCTTCATTGGTAGCTTGGGGCTCTTACCTTGTCAACACTTGAAAGTACACATTCAATGGTCTCAAAGGAAGGCTTGGCTTTCTATTAACTTCCTGGAGCGCAGGGTGATATGGCTTGCCTGCATGGCCTTTCTACCTCATATCAAAGATCAGAGTGTACAAATTAGAACCCATAATACCACTACAGGTTGAACTTCTATAACAGTGGTTCCCAAACTTTTTGGCATCATACCCCCTTTTTGATTTTTGAGAAACCCTCACAGCCTCCACCTCCCTGCCCCCCATAGCAGCAAAACTTGTTGAGCAAAAGAAAAAAAAAAGGAACTGACCTGGGTTGAAAAACAAAATGCTAATTTGAACTAGTTTTTAGTTCTAGATGCGTTAGTTCGAATTAGCTTAGTTTGAATAAACTAATTCGAACTAAGTTAGTTTGAATTAACATTGTAGTGTAGACGTACCCTAAGAGACTTGGAGTATGTCTAGACTACATGCCTCTGCTGACAGAGGCATATAAATTAGACATACCGACATAGTCAATGAAGCGGGGATTTAAATATCACCCGCTTCATTAGAATAAAAATGGCCACCGTGTTGTGCTGGCTCAGCTGTTTGTTGGCACAAAGCGACAGTCAAGATGGGGATCAGTCGCAGAGGAAAGCCTTTGTCGACCGATCCCTTATGCCTCGTGAAACGAGATTTACAGGATTGGTCGACAAAGACTTTTCTTGGCGACCGATCCCCGTCTTGACTGCCACTTTGTGCTGACAAACAGCTGAGCCAGCCCGATGTGGTGGCCATTTTAATTCTAATGAAGCAGGGGATATTTAAATCTCCGCTTCATTGACTATGTTGGTATTTCTAATTTATATGCCTCTGTTGGCAGAGGCATGTACTCTAGACATACCCTTAGATAAGAACTGTTCTTCTGCTATACAGAACATACTCATTTAGAGCAAGAAGCAGTCCAAAAGAAAAAGTGATACTTCAAAACAGAAGCATTTTTCATCCTTGGTTTACCAACATAATCTTCTTGCATCAATCCTCATATCCTTGAGTATGTATTACCCTTGAAAACGCCTGGTTTGTTGCTAAGATCATTATGTGTTCCTTTGGCTGCTATCTCTGCATATCATCCCACCAATTCAGGACCATTCAGGTTTTTTTTCATCCTTCAGTGAAAAAAATGTGAAAGGTTTTGTGAGAGTTTTTCCTCCAATAAAACAATTTCCTCCAGCTTTTAATCTTTATATGGTACTTACCAGCCAGATGGGACCTCCATTTGAGCCATTAGCCTTATGTTCTTTGCTCCATTTGTCTATGAAGATATAATTCCTCATTGCAGTTATATATAAGCATTTAGGGCCTGTGAATTGCTCTTCCACATTTACAGTTTTTCACGGGGATAAAGTACACTCTGGCCACATACTAAAATTTCCTCCCAAAATAATCTGTGATTTTCATTAGAATCAGTCTTTTCACTAACCCTGTTTATTTCTTCCCTCAAAGCCTCATTCAACCAAGGATAAGGCTGCATCATGTACTTTAAATGATTTCCCGAACTCTGTCTTTTTATTTGCCTAGAACAAAACTATTCAGGCAATCCCTTAGGCAATTTATTTCCATTGTCTAGAGATTCAGGGTTCAGGCAATCTTGACTCAGAGAATCTCCAGTTTGGTGTCATGCTGCATAAAATAGTGTTATGAAGAATCCAGTATAGAATTCCTAGATAATATTAGGTCGTGTTGAACCAGAGCAAAGGCCATCTCTGCAGCCTCTCTTAGGGAAATGGCCGTAGCTGCTACTTGAATCAGTATACATACTTCTTTTAGCCATTATTCTTTAACTAGCCAATTAGCCCGTCATAAGAGGGAATTTTCTGGCCTCTCCTCCACGTCGGTCTTCTCTCCTGAGCCTCCGGTCTCTCGCTCCGTCTCTCTCTCTCTCTTTCCTCCTCCTCCTCCTGCCTCCCCCTCTCTCTTTCTCAGCTCTTCTCTACCTCCTGCCTCTCTCTTTCTCTTCTCCTCCTCCTCCTGCCTCTCACTCGGGGGACCGCAGAGCCCAAATGGCCATTTGGGCTCTGCACACCCCGTGCTGCATGGGGAGCGCGGAGCCCAAACAGCTGCTTGTGCCACTTGTTCCCCTGCGGCAGCTCTGCTGAGCGGCGCAGAAATCAGCCGAGCGCCACAGCAGGAGGTGAAGGGGGGCGGGGCAGTGACATTCACGGCCAGGGGGCAGGGCCTGGAGCTGCTGTCACGCTGCACGTCACTGACCTGCCACACTTCACCTCCCACCATGGCGCTCGGCTAACTTCTGCGCTGTTCAGCCGGGCCGCTGCAGGGGAGCAAGTGGACGTTTGGCCATGGTCCCCTGGCCATGTATGTCACCACCCTGTCCCCCTTCCCCTCCCGCCATGGCGCTCGGCTGACTTCTGCGCTGCTCAGACAGGAAGCAAGCGGTGTAAGCGGCCGTTTGGGCCCCACACTCCCTATGAAGCACGGGCCACCCAGAAGAAACAGCCAGCATTTCAGCATCAGCACTGCCCAGAGGGAACAGCCAGCATGTCAGGAACAGCACCGCCCAGAGGGAACAGCCAGCATTTCAGCGTTACAGACTCACAGACATTGGGCTACTATATATATGATTCAGGGAGCTTGTTCAGATGTCCGTTTAGGGAGCACTGATTTGCAGCCATGGTTTAATTACACTTGTGGTACCTTCCTTTATGTTTTACATGCTGTTCGGGAGTTGCCAGAATGGAGCATGTAAGCAAACACTTTAAAAAAGGTTATTTACCTTCAGCAAGAGAAGTTCTTTGTGATGTGCTGCTTACATGTGTTCCATGACCCATGCTCTTTGCCCACGATTACTGAGTCTAAGGGTATGTCTACACTGCAACGCTATTTTGGGATATTGGTGTATCCCAAAATAGGTATCCCACATCTTCACAGCATGCTTGTTATTTCGGGCTCACTATTCCAATGTCCCTGTAAACCTCATTCTATGAGGAGTAAGGGACATTTTGGAATAGCGCTTTATTTTGAAATATGGTGCAGTTTAGACAATAACAAATGGTGAAATAAGCTATTTCGAAATAGCACTGAAATAAGATACACAATTTGCGTCGCTCAAATTACATATCTTATTTCGAGTTACGGTGCAGTATAGATGCACCCTAACGGCCTGGATTTTATAATGATGCAAGAACAGAGGGTTGGTGGGTCTATCTGCCCCCTTTATAATCTTGAGAGAACAGGAACAGAGAGACCATCATCAAGGGAGCAGGTCTGACTCTCAGACACTGTTGACTAAAGTGTTTCAATCTCCACTATACAAGGTACATGTAAACCACTGGAAGTGGATCACATGTAGACTGTGTTAAGGAACTCTGTTAAAGGTAAGTCATTTTCCTATGCACAAACAAGTCTACCTGAATACTTTTCATTATGAGGGAAGTTCCATTTCTTTAGCTAGAGTTCTTTGTAAAAGACTCATTAAAGGGAGATTTGTTTTTTAAATAAAAGAAATATGTTTTGAAAAAAAACTGTTCAAAATCTCAGAGTATGCACCCACAGTTCAACATGAAATGTACATACACTTTTAAAGGTAAAATGAAAGGACTTTTGCCTGCCAAGACTTCCATGCAACCTCTTAAGTATCTTGGTATCTCTTTTGCATTTGTTGATATTATCAGTCTATAATACACAGGAGAAATAGCCTGCATTTCCAAATCCAGGAAAGAAAGAAACTTCTGTGACAGAAGAGACACTGGAACAGAGGGTATGTGGTCATAAAATCATAGAATCATAGGGCTGGAAGAGACCTCAGGAGTTCATCAAGTCCAGCCCTCTGCCCAAAGCAGGACCAATCTCAACTAAATCATCCTAGCCAGGGCTTTGTCAAGCCAGGATTTAAAAACCTCTAGGGATGAAGATTCCACCACCTCCCCAGGAAACCCATTTCAGTACTTCACCACCCTTCTAGTGAAATAGTTTTTCCTAATATCATAGAATCATAGACTACTAGGACTAGAAGGGACCTCGAGAGGTCATCGAGTCCAGTCCCCTGCCCCCATGGCAGGATCAAATACTATCTAGACCATCCCTGATAGACATTTATCTAGCCTACTCTTAAATATCTCCAGAGATGGGGATTCTACAACCTCTCTGGGCAATTTATTCCAGTGTTTGACTACCCTGACCTTTAGGAACTTTTTCCTAATGTCCAACCTAAACCTCCCTTGCTACAGTTTAAGCCCATTGCTTCTTGTTCTATCCTCAGAGGCCAAGATGAACAAGTTTTCTCCCTCCTCCTTATGACACCCTTTTAGATACCTGAAAACGGCTATCATGTCCCACCTCAGTCTTCTTTTTTCTAAACTAAACAAACCCAGTTCTTTCAGCCTTCCTTCATAGGTCATGTTCTCTAGACCTTTAATCATTCTTGTTGCGCTTCTCTGGACCCTCTCCAATTTCTCCACATCTTTCTTGAAATGCGGTGCCCAGAACTGGACACAATACTCCAACTGAGGCCTAACCAGGGCAGAATAGAGCGGAAGAATGACTTCTCATGTCTTGCTCACAACACAACTGTTAATGCAACCTAGACCTCCTGCACTGCAACTTGAGACCATTGCTTATTTTTCTGCCATCCGCCACTACTGAGAACAGCCTCTCTCCATCCTCTTTGGAACCTCCCTTCAAGAAATTGAAGGCTGCTATCAAATCCCCCCTCACTCTCCATTAATAGTGAGGGATCATTGTCAGTTATTTATGCTCATGTTGGTAAGCTTCTAAATATGATTATATTTTTGCTTTATTGCATAAATGACCACTTTAGAAATAATGTTTTCATGAGTGAAATTCATACCATCAATGGATGCTGATAAAAGATGGTACTTCCATGGCTGATGTATAAACATGATAAAAGCTTGGCCATGTAAAAGTAAATTGCAAAGCTCCCATTGACTTCAACTGAGCCAGAATTTCATCTGTAAAGTAACCCTTACTATACAGGGGGGGGACAGCATTTAACTGGGTTTGTTGGATGCAAATATACATCAGTGTGACAGAGCAGAATTTGGCCTATTTTTATAATCAGTATGCAAAACACTATAAGCAATTCACCATGTAATTCTAATAGATACTCAATATATTATGAACAAATTTCATACCACTTAGACTAGATAAAAATCAGAATATTTATTTTAAAAAAAATATGATGTTTCTATAGGTTTCCCAGGATTGTACACAAATATGATCAGTTTATACTTAAAGGAACAATTACATTCTTGACATAACCTAAAACCATCACATTAGGTAGAGGTCTTCCACAGTAGGATGTTACTTAAAAAGACATTTTCTAAAGAGATTTTTAATGTTGAAGGAGGCAGTTTTCAATTTGTTTCCAAGGAAAGACCTCTCTCTCTCTCTCTCTCTCTCTCTGTTTGTTAGTATTGCTAGGATTTTGAAGATGAAATAGAATGAAATAGAGATTGAATTAGTTTGATGCTCAGGGCTTATTCAGACAGTGGCCTACATTATACTTTACTACCAAGAGCAGTTTGATTCTCATAAGCTAATTATTCTGACGTCCCTGAATAGTATATGAGTGGAATAAAAGTAAAGAGCAGGGGATGAAATGGGATGGTTTGGGAGGGAAGACTTTAGCAGGGGAGACAGTACCATAAATATTCCAAAGAGCACTTACTAAGTTCACTGAAGTCAATGGGAGTCTTTTCATTGTATTTAAGGGCTTTGGATCAAGCTAATCAAGTCACATCCTTCCTCCTCCTCCCATGAATATTGTGTGTTTAGTTAAAATAAAATCTTACTGATAGCCTTTGTTTAGTATATATAACTAGGTGGACTTACCCGGTGTTGCCCGGGAAACCGGAGGAACAAAATTTAGAAAAACAGAAGCTGGTCCTTACAGCCTCCAGCCACACTGCAGCTGCCAGTGCCTGACATCTGGCCTTTATGGCAGACCTCCATGCGCTTCTACGGCTTCATAAAGCAAAATCTCTGATTCAGAAAAGAGGCATTGCAATGTTGAGAATCAGTGCTATTTGACTTGGCAAACTTAGATACAAAAGTCACAATAGAAACGAGGTCTCTGTTTTCTTTCTATGTCATGAGTCTTGGAGCCATTAAAAGCACAGTGGAAGGGAGAGCCCCCAAATCACCATGGCTTGTTTCCCCACCATTGCTGGAAGCATATGGAGGCCCTTCTCATAGACTCATAGACTCATAGACTTTAAGGTCAGAAGGGACTATTACAATCATCTAGTCTGACCCCCTGCACAGTGCAGGCCACAAAATCTCACCCACCCCTCCTAGAATAATCCTCTCACCTATATCTCAGATATTGAAGCCTTCAAATACTTTGAAGACCCCAAGATGCAGAGAATCCTCTAGCTGTGATCTGTACCCCATGCTACAGAGGAAGGCAAAAAACCTCCAGGGCCTCTGCCAATCTACCCTGGAGGAAAATTCCTTCCCGACCCCAAATATGGCGATCAGCTAAACCCTGAGCATGTGGGCAAGACTCATCAGTCAGACACCCAGAAAGTTCTCTATAGTAACTCCTATCATCCCTCCATTGACCTATTTCCCACTGATAATGAATGGTCAATTAGTTACCAAGATCATGTTATCTCATCAAACCATCCCCTTCATAAACCCATCTAGTTTAATCTTGAAACCAGATAGATCTTTTGCCCCCACTACTTCCCTTGCAAGGCCGTTCCAGAACTTCACTCCTCTAATGGTTAGAAACCTTCATCTAATCTCAAGTCTAAACGTCCTACTAGCCAGCTTATATCCATTTGTTCTTGTGTCCTTCTTCAATAGTGCAATGTTTTGCTGCCTATCAGATGGTATTTTTGCTAATTATCCTTGTAGAAGTTAATGTTTTTTTGGTAGGGAAGTAGGGATAGGCATGCTGGATCTGCAAATTCTCATCCAGGAGCTGAGTATAGGGATGCCTCAATCAATAGGCCTGGCCCTACTGAATCTGAGAGATTTCAAGGTGACACCTCAAACTCTTCTCCCATCTTTTTTGATGAAACTATGAGTCAACTACCTGAGCCTGCTGGCACCTCTATAGTCCCTCCTCCAGCACCACCCTCTTGACCAGCTGCCCCTCCCATGGACTTCATCTTCCCCCCCGCCCTCCCCAAGGATCATCTGGTATCAAACCCAGGACCAGTGCCCAGATTTGAGGGATTCCCCCCACCCCCACCTTGGATTAATTTTTCACCCACCCAGCATCATCCAGTGCTACCCCTTGGACCAGTGCCCCTCAAAGGAGACCTCCCCCTCCCGCATGGGCTTTGTTTCTCACTCACTCCCTGCAGGATTGTCCAGCCCCACTTCCTTCACCCCCCCTACAATCCTGCCCTCCCCCCACTTACTCCCAATGGTCCAGCCCCCCCAGACCAGACCATCCCCCAACGATCCAGCCTCCTCAATCCTGCCCTCCCCCCATGTACTCCCCAGTGGTCCAGCCTCCCCCAATTCTGCCCTCCCCCCACTCGCTCCCTGCTCTCACCTCCAGTTCCCCAATGCACCTCCTTCTGGACATTTTTTCAAAGTGGCAGCTGAGCAGTAACACCAGCCCCACCCCCTCCGCCTAGAGCGAGCCCCAGCAGCAACCTGCCCACCTATTGGTCGGCCGCTGGGCCCCGAGCCAATCGCAGTATTGAAGAGTGGCCTCCATATGCTTCCAGCAATGGTGGGGAAGCCACTTCTCCCCACACTGCCAAGCTCCATGCAGCCCTGGGGAGAGGCATCGGTCTCTCATCTCTTCCCTCCCACAGTACCTGAAAACCTTCTCCTGGAGGAAAGGTTATCCCATGCAAAGTTTGGTTGTGATAGGTCTTATAGGCTGTGTCTAGACTGTACCCCTTTTCCATAAAAGGGATGCAAATTAAACATATCACAATTGCAAATGAAGCGGGGATTTAAATTGCCCCCGCTTCATTAGCATAAAAATGGCTGCCGCTTTTTTCCGGCTCGGAGCTTTGCCGGAAGAAAGCGCCAGTCTAGACGTGGATCTTTCGGAAAATAAAGCCTTTTCCAAAAGATCCCTTATCCCTCTTAAAATGAGGGATAAGGGATCTTTCAGAAAAGGCTTTATTTTCCGAAAGATCCGTGTCCAGACTGGCGCTTTTTTCTGGCAAAGCTCCAAGCCGGAAAAAAGCGGCAGCCATTTTTATGCTAATGAAGCGGGGGCAATTTAAATCCCCGCTTCATTTGCAATTGCGATATGTCTAATTTGCATCCCTTTTATGGAAAAGGGATGCAGTCTAGACACAGCCATAGTGTCCAAGTTATTAGAGCACAAACATACAAACATTCTACTTTATATATTAAAGTGACTCTTTCCCAATTGTTTAATGCATTATAGTATTTAACCTTTCAAGGGGCCTCAAAAACATCAAAAAGACTCCATCAGTGGGCAATGTCCATTAGCTGTTATGTGCTAGGGCAATGACTGATTCTCAGGGAATCTTTCTGGCCTCTTTCCTTTCAAATCCATTTGTAAGATAAGAGACTTGGTGTCCTCAGAAAAACAATGTTCTTTCCTGTATATATTTTATACCACATTATTCACATCCTTTGCAATCACAGCTGAAGCTCTCTCATCTCCTTGAGTATTATAACAGCTTTACCGGAACCTCTCTGAAGGGTCTATTCAATACTAATAGCACATACCAAGAATGTATGTATTAGGGAAAATTCTGTGAGCTTTTTAGGCACATGGTTGTAGATATTATAGTTCCACTACAGACTGCAAGTTATAGTATCATGCTACAGCTGGCATTATTTATAGGTTATAGTAAATAGCAAATCAGCTCTTCTTTACTTGCCATGCTTCTTGAAGTCTCCTTCCACACCTAAATAGTTCACAGTAGAACCTATTGAGTAAAACCAAGCTATTGCAAAATGCCAAAAGTCTGCATGGGAAGTTACTCAAAATCCAATGACAATTTCTTTGATAACTATCTGCATTCCAGTTTTTCATTACTGTACACAACAATCAATCCATGAGAAGTTCAAAGAGGTGAGAATGTGCTCATACTTTGCCAAGGTTGACAAGAGTTCATAGGCAGAGCTGTGCAAATATTTCACATTTCACATTTAATATGAAATTCAAATTGGTGGATTGAAAGATTTGCCATGTGAAAATCAGGCCATAAAATGTATTTTCACCATTTATGTTGTTTTTCATATAGGCTGTGTCTAGACTGGCCACTTTTTCCGGAAAAGCAGCCGCTTTTCCGGAAAAACTTGCCAGCTGTCTACACTGGATGCTTGAATATCCGCAAAAGCACTGACGATCTCATGTAAGATTGTCAGTGTTTTTGCGGAAATACTATGCTGCTCCCATTCGGGCAAAAGTCTTTTTCTGAAAAACTTTTGCGCAAACGGGCCAGTGTAGACAGCAGAGATTTGTTTTCCGCAAAAAAGCCCCAATCGCAAAAATGGCGATAGGGGCTTTTTTGCAGAAAAGCGCGTCTAGATTGGCCACGGATGCTTTTCCGCAAAAAGTGCTTTTGCGGAAAAGCGTCCTGCCAATCCAGACGCGCTTTTCCGAAAATGCTTTTAATGGAAACTTTTCCGTTAAAAGCATTTCCGGAAAATCATGCCAGTCTAGACGTAGCCATACTGAAAAATTAGATTTGAGCATCTGAATAAAAATTGGATACTGAAGGTCAACATTTCCAGTACATTCATACATTCTGTTTAAGTCTTGAGCCAGGACATAATCCTGCCAAATCTATTTTTCTGCCAGTTTTGTGTATTCCCATTATCTGTCAGAATTGCTAATAAACTTCAGAGATCACCAGTTCAAATCCTGTTAATAATACTAATGATTTAAAATAATTATCTGAAAGCTATTTGGCTTTTTTGAAATGAATTGGTGATCTTCTTGTGGATATGTAAACACCACACCTAGCAGTATATGTGCACCTTTTCCGCAGTCTCAACAGAAGGGCAAAGCAAACAGTAGCGGTGAACTGCCTTTTCAGAAGTAGAGGCAATCACTCTAGGGCAGAATTGAGCAACACAGCAGAACAGAGAAAGGGAAGCTTCCACTCCAGCTACCAATGAGAGAAATATACTTTGAATAAAGAATTTCAAAGCTGTCTGCTTGGCAACTTACTATTTGTAAAAGAAAAAAAGAAAAACAAAATATATCCAGGGACATCAATTGAGTATCCCAGAATCTATCATCACCAGGAATGATATCCGGGGTATCCTAACTATAGTGAAATCACGAACCTCATTAAAGTCAATGGAAGAACTCCCAATTATTTCAGTTGGGCCACGATTTCATACTAGAAGCTGACCCAGAACATAGTTATGTAGCGAAAGATATTATGTTCCCAAACACAATTTGAGGCTGCAAGTCTGATGACTGATGGAATTTGTATTGTCAACCAGGCAGTTAATTTTAGGGGGGTAGAGAGTTAAGAGTTTCCAGAAATTCTCCCTAGTTTTCTGACCTATTCTACAGAAGAAATCTCCTCCATTCTATCCCCATCCCCATAAATATTTTGCCCTTTCACCAAAAAAAACCAATTCATGCAGGGTGTTTTCCTGTATGAGCCAGGCTTCCTGTCTGGGGTATATCTACATCTCTCCTCTTTTGAAATCCTTTCTATCCTTTTTCCAGTTACAAATACAAAACAGGCATTGAAGATTGGTTGCAGTCTAAGAGATGACCCATTGAGGACACAAGCCATGATTTAATGGACATTGGTCAAAAAATTATCTGTGTACTTCAGAAACCACATTTCAAAGACTAAATCATCTAGTTGCATCTAATTTGGATCAAGTCTCTTAGGGGGATTTAAGAAACATCTTTTCCTTTTGCCAAGAAACATGACTTATGGATAGGAAATATCTTTGGATTGAGTGATCACAAATTGATTCAATTTAAATTGGAAGGATAATTGAAACCAGGTTGAAATAAAATGTCCTAGTTGACAAAAGGGCAGATTTTGGAAAATTTAGAGACTTGGTTAAAGAAGTCAGCTTGGCTGAAGAGCTGATAGAAATTTCAAGCTTCTTCTGCATTTTAAATCCTTATCCCAAGAAAAGAAGGAAAAAATCTGTAGGAAAAGTTTCCAAACCCAGCTGGAAAATAACCACCTTAAAAGCTATTAAGGGTGAGGAGAGAGTGCTTAGGGAATGAAAAAAATGAATTGATCAGCAATGAAAGCTATATGGTGGAGATTACAAAATGTAGGAATAAAGTGAGGATTGCTAAAAGTCAAACTGAATTATCTCTTGCCAAGGTAATGAAAATACATAGCAGGTTGTTTTAATTATTTGAATAAAAAGAGATTAAGGACAAGGTTGAACTACTATGCTGTGTGGCAGGAAGGAGATTAAAGATAATCTAGGTATGGGTACAAAGCTAATCTTATACTTTGCCTTAGTTTTCATAAGTAAGATCATATGGAACATATATATGAAGGCATTATAGCTTCATGGAAATGTGTGTCCAGAGATGGAAATTACCACATCTCAGTGTTCAATATACTCAAATGGGGGGAGGGATAGCTACATATTTTCTATCCTAGAATATTGAAAGAATTGATACATGAGATTGCTAGTCTGATAGCAAGGAGTTTTAATAAATCTGTCTGTTCTGGGGTAGCACCAGGTAACATGATAGCTATATTTAAGAAGGGGGAGGAAGTGACCTCAGTAATGTGCAGTGTTTTAAAACCAATGAATAGAGTAAAGGGGATATGATACAACATTGTTTCCGAAAGGTGGATCACGTCAGATTCCTTCTTTGATAAAAACAAACTGATTGTTTGAGATAAGGTAGGTCCAGTAGCTCTAATATACTTGGACTTCAGTAAAGAATTTTGATATGGTACCTCATAGGGAGCAATTAAATTGGACAATATGGGGCTCAGTGCAAGCACTGTAAGATGGATTGGGAATTGGCCCAAGGAGAAGAAAACAATGGGTTCTGCTGAAAGATGAATTACCACACCAGATCTGGATGACCTTGAAGACATGAATGACAGAAATGGGATGAAATTCAAAAGTACAACGTGAAAAGTCATTCACACAGGGTCTGATCATTTCTGCTATAAACTGGGGGGGAGGGGATATCATCAGTTGGAAACGACAGAGAAGGAGAGAGCAGGATGTGTGGCTTAATCACAAGAATACTGAGCCACTAACAGGATGCTGCTGTGAAAAACACTAATACCATTCTAGGATGTTCAGAAGCTCCAGAGTTAGTCTGTACAGGATAAACTTAAAAGATAAAAACTTTATAGGTGAGGCACTTCCAAGCGAGAAAGAACTATTCATGTTTTATTCAAAGTGCTGGGAAAACCTCATTTGGAATACTGGATACAAACCAATCACCCATGTTCAAGAAAGATGAATGTAAACTGGAACAAATGCAGGGAGAGCTAGTAGGGGTAAAGGAGGGCCTATCATATGAGAAGAGATTGGAAGAGTTTGGCTTGTTTAGTCTAACAGAGTAGTTTTCACCCAGCAGTCAGTGGTCCCTTAGAGGTACACAGACTATGCCTGAGATTTCCAAAGAGGTGTGCACCTCCATTCAAATTGAAAATGTTGAAAGCCACCCATACCCTTACACTGCAAAATGAAGGCTGATAGGGTGTATAATTGTTCTTTGTAAATATCAAAGAGATATTTAAGGTAAATGACAATGTTGGCACAAGAAGAATGAGTACTAAGTGCCCATGAAGAAAATCAGTCTTGAAATTAGACAAAAGTTTCTAATCACCACAGGAGTAAGGAATACTCTGGAATAGCCTTCCCAAAAGGAGTTGTGGGGACAAACAACTTAATTAGTCTTGAGAGAATTGGACAAACGTATGAGGGCAATTGTACGATGGGGCTGCTGTAATACTAGGAGGCAAGGCTCAACAGCCATTAGGTTCCATTTTGGGTTGTTTTATTCTCATGCTTCGGGACTTCAGATTGCCATCAGCAGAGGTCAGGAAAGTATTCCCTCCCTACAAGGTATTCTGAGATGTTTTTTAATCTACTTAATTAAAGCACCACAGATGGCCACAGTTAGAGACGGGTATCTTGGTGGGGTGGGACAGGACTCTCAGGCTACGTCTACACTGCAGGCTTCTTGTGCAAGAAGCTTTTTGTGGAAGAAATCTTCCGCAAAAATTTCTTGCGCAAGAGCACGTCCACACTGCAAAAAAGCGCATCAGAAAAGTGATGTGCTTTTGCGCAAGAGTCCATCCACACTGCATGGACACTATCTCACAAGAAAACTCTGATTGCCATTAACAGAATGTCCACCAGGGCACCTGTG